>NW_024580672.1:525757-836148 GCF_017639235.1 Corvus kubaryi
CTTCCCTTCCCTTCCCTTCCCTTCCCTTCCCTTCCCTTCCCTTCCCTATAAATCTCTTCTGTAGCTGATATTACAGGTATCATTCTCATTGTACACATGGGTGACTGATGAGGAGAAACAAAATATTCTGCACTTAGGAGAAACAAAAGTAGGCAAAATTCAGGACTGAGCTTCATGTTGCTTACATACAGTAAAGAATATGGGTTTGGGAAATTTAATCGATTTGTCTCTTTTCTGCCAGTGTGGCATCATCCACCGTCCTTTAATAAGTCACACACAGAGCTACTTGATGCGTGGTTTTACGAGAGCTATTATTTTAAGAGTTGGTCATTTAAAGACAAGTTTAGGAACATGAGATTTTCATATACTTCTAAAGCAAGTTTTCCCCTTTTTCCATTTTATCACAGGAAATAACATCTCAAAACACTGTGAAGACTTTGTAAAAGGCTCTTTTTACTCTCAAAAAGTTTTTAACAAGAATCCAATGATCTTAGTTAATCCCTTTGAACCATATCAATATTTACTTTTAAGTGGAGTTTCAAATACTCGATGAGCTGCACCCTTGGTTTAATCAGGACAATTCCCATTGACTGGGAATTACTGAATACTGCTGGGGTTTACCTTGAGTCCTCCTAGTTACAACTGGCGATGGCAGTAAGGCTGATGGGGATGTCTGTTGTTAGCATATGCATCTGTCCATGAATAAGTGGGTCCCCCAGGACTGCTTTTAGTCAGCTGCTGGGCTCCTGCTACATCTGCGATGTTCTGTACCCCCCACAAGGTTTCCAGAAGGGCCCATGGTCATTAAAATAATCAGCGTGGGACTTACAGAACAGCATGTTCACCCTTGTCTGTTCAGCCATGTCTTTTGGAAGAAATGTGGCAATTTGGCAACAGCTTGACCCCTGCTCAGAAGGGTGACAGAGAGGACCAGTCACAACCCCTGCCCTGAATGAGCAGCTGATCCCCATCCACAGGGCGCAGTTTTGTTACTGAAAGCCTGTAAATACAGACAGGACTTCAACAGCTCTTAGAGGATAATGGGCAGCTACAGTTGCTCGAGCATAGGTGTCTTTGACAGAGCTAAAGACTCTTATTAAGCACTGCAGCCACTTCCCATGGTTATCTGTAACCTATCATTTGTGAGAGAAGCATATTTTTAATGCTACTGGCACATTTGTTTTCTAATTTTGATGGAGTAATGGCAACAGACCTTGCACTGCAGGACAAAAGACAGGCAGATGGAGCACCATTTCATTGTATAGTTACCCTATTTCACCTTCTCTTTCTTGAGGCAAGGGACAGGTTATTTCATAACACATGGGACAGCTTGCCCTTGCTCTTCCCTCGAAGCAGATGTATTTGGATCGGAGAAGTTGCTTGGTCCAAGATGTGGCTGACATTACATTTCTTAAGTTATCTGGTCAATGTGTCCTACTCACATCCTCAGAATTAATAAGAAATTTTTGTTCAATTTAAAGCTGGATTTTCCTTTGCTTTTTCTGTAACATGGAACACAGTTGCTGTCTGTAATGGTTGGGAAGTTTAATTCAGTAAGTCCTCTGTTACTGCAGTGACACAGGGTAGTCACAGTACTCTGATGCCTTTCTTGTCTGTCTGTGATAAATCATAAATCCCTGGCCTTTTTTTTTTTAACTATAGCTCTTATTTATCCTGGGGAGCATGAGGAAGTGTTTCCATGGTGGAGGATATGGAGTCATCCTGCTGAGGAGCCTTCTGCCATTGAATATCTCCCACACCATTGCAGGAGTCACTTTGGATTACTTGGGTGTCCCCTTCCAGTCCCACATCCCCACGCAGGGGAGATATTTCCTACCTGGTAATATGGTAACAGAGAAAGGCCTCACCTCACCCTCATGATCTTCAGGAGGGGGCACCACAGGGGTACAGAGAAGGCAGTTGAAATAATTAAAATCTTGCCTGACTCCTCAGGATAACACCTGGCCTAGGACACCATGTTCCTTGTCATTTTCCTGACCATGTCTTACTTGGTCACACACAGTTTGCACTTAATGTTAGTGAAGAAAACTGAAAATTATAAAGCTATGGCCAAGAGCAGAAGGCAGAAAAAGGTGAGTAAATATAAACAGTGAAGCGAAAGAATGTGACTGGAGAGCAGTGAGTGCTAAATGGTGTGTTTCACAAGAATTTGAGCGTGAGCTTCCCTAGGAACCACACATCTCTGCAACACAGCTCTTAAGTCTCCAGCTAGTCACCCTTTTCTTTCCAGATTAATACTCATTTTAGGACACCTCAGCTGCTGGCTACCGCTGGCTCTAAGGTATTTATTTTCTGAGAGACTGACTTTCACGTCATGTAATAAATTGCTGGGATATATGGTGCATGCAGAGAACTGCTGGGTACATTTCAACTAAAAAACCAGACTGGATCAATCTCTCTGCATAGACATATTTCTTTTTGTGGGAAAAAATGTAGGAAAAGAAGCTATAAATGACTTTTCTGGGGTTTTTCCCCACAAAGAGAAAAAAAAGTGGTAACACCCTCTCTTTGCTTTTCATTCCCTTTCTGGTAGAAATTTGCTAAAATTAAACATTTTCAGAAATATTTTAAGCTTAAATAACTTTAAAGTAGATCTGGATCTGAAATTAAACTAAATCAGAACTGCAAAAGCTTTTCTCATTGCTTTTTCCTGATGTTAAAGTGCTCCAGTATTTTGGGTTGTTGAGTCACCCCACAGAGTGACTCTGGAGCCCCCATCCGCTGTCACAGCTGTGGCAGTTCATACCATACTGAGATTTCCTCCATGTTCTAACTGCTTTGCAGTATAAATGGGCAAAGGCACTGCTTCTTTGCTCGGTCTCTCTGGAATCACTCAAAAATAAACCAGCACATATCAGATACACCCTACATGTTTTGTCTCTCAGATTCTTCGCCATCTGGAACAGTTTCCTTTGGGCTCAAGAGTTTTTCCTGAAGACTGCCCCCCCACCAGGCTACTGAGGCATGCTTGTCTCTTCCTCTCTCCTCCCCAAAAACTTCCTTTTGAACATTATGAGTCAGTTATACGTTTCCTTATTATTGTCTGGTCTCATGGTTAGTCAGAGAACTGTCCCATGTTAACGTCTGTTGTCCTTTAACAGTCCTTGAACAGATGACAATCCATTCCAGTGTACAGTGGATCCCCAGCCATGCTGACATTTGGGAGAGCAGAGCAGCTCTGCAGCAAATCTCTCCATAATTCCCATTTATCCTGTGCTGGTTTCATTTGCTGTTTCGGTGCGTGTAAATCGTATTCCTTGTGAAGGAAACGAAACCAGAAGTTTTACTTGAGGTACACACCAATGGTGCTTCAATCCCTTTAGGGAGGAAAGAGATCCATAGCCTACACTTAAACCACATGGATTTGGGATGTCCAGTCCTGTAAATCAAATTAAACACAGTCTGAAGTAAAATGCCAAATCACATGCACTCTAAACGTGCCTGTGAGCCCTCAGAGCCAGCTGCCCTGTCCTACTGCTCTGCTCTTACCGTGCCTAATGGCTCACTAATGTAGGCAAAGTCAGAGGCGCATAAAAGGTACAGCGGTTTTATATCATCAGCTTCCTAAAATCAATGAGTTCATAAGTTTCTGAGATCATTTAAGCTCCTGACTTATGTCTTCAGGCAGCTAGCAATATACAAATCGTATAGTCTACAGTACCTGCAGAGCTGAATTTGTTAGATGGTGTTACAATAATTAATGGATTTGTATGTGCTAAAAAGATGGGGTGAGCAGAGAGATCATCTATCAGTATTTCACCTATTGGGAGCTCTGATTAAGTCCTTGAAGCTTTGAGATGTAGTCAGGCTGCAGAGCAGTTTAGGATAACAAGTGAAGACTGTTATCAGGTCCAATTACTCTCTAAAGGAAATTAAGAGAGGCAGAATATAATTACTTGAACTGGAATGTAGCCAGGGTGTTGGGATGATCATTTGCTGTATGACCATTAATGACTGTGGTAGAAAACTGTGGATTTAATGCCATGAGGTAAATATTCACTCTCACCAAGGAGTTTGCTCGTTAAGAATAATATGGATGCAGTCATAAAAGAATGTTAATTGAATCCTGTGTATGGGTGAGCATTCATCTTCTGAAACCAAGTATCAGCACTAACATCACTCAAAATACATAGAAATGCTGTTTAACATCTGTTGGGGATAGGGAATTGAAAGGGCTCTCTATCATATTTTGGTTCTGATGATAAGGGATAAGATGAAATTCCCATAGTTAGTGCAGACTGGCCTCTTGGAAGCTACAGAAGCAAATATATAGGGATGCAAGCAAAACTGCTAAACAGAATGGATTTAAGGAATGGCTTATCAGAAATACTAGATATAAAAATAAGATTTTGAGATTTCATGGAAACCAGACAGTTTAGCAATGATGTACTACTGTGCCTTTTGTCCTTCTTCTGTCCTGAAAGCAGAAACAAGATTTTGTATGTCAGTAGTCTTTCATGCATTTAGATTACCATTCAACTGAGTTTCATAGTACTCCAAAACAGAAGGATAAACACTATATGATAATTGCTTTACCTTTTACTGCAGTGCAGCAGATACATAACCACATTATCAGTAGAGGTGTGAAAAAAAAAAATCAGTGCTTGACAATGCTTCAGGAATCTGAGATGGTAAGAACCCAGTTTATACTTTTAACATTTGAGAATAAAGGCTTTAGTCCTATGACTACTTCTGTGCAATACTTAGGTCATCAGCTACCAAGATGGTTACACACATCTTATATACCCAGCCTAGCAGTTCATATCAATACTCTTTAGGATGCCAAGCACTACAGCAGTTGCCAGACTGAAGACTTTTAAAATGCTTTGCTAGTGAGAGGTGGTTTGCTTAATTAGTGCCCTCAGTGGCCAGGGCTTCACAGCTCACCTGAAGAATCTGGAATATGTACATGCTCTGTATCTCTCTTCACATAAAGCCCAGGATCAGTCAGAAAGGTCCCTCTGCTGAAGCAGAAGAGCTGCATCCACAGATGCTCCTACAAGAAAGAGCTTAGAAGAGGCATCTCTGAGTCTTTATCAGCTATTGAGGAAGATCCTGAAATTATATAATTCAGGTACAAAACTAAATCCTAATCTCCACTAACATAGTTTATTGCAAGTTTCTTTAGTTTCTCTCCTTTAGTAGACCTGAGTTTACTCAAAAGGCTCCTATGCTTGCCAATGGTTTGCAAGGAAGTCTTGACTGACTGCGAAAAATGTTAAATACAGCTCGTGAAGCTTGTTGGTAAAGAACTGTCCTCTTAAAAATGCATGAGACTTGATCCAAAACTTGCTCAATTCCATGGGATAGTCTCCTTCACATAGCAGGTGAGGATTTTTTGGAAACTGATGAGCTTGCAGGAAGGTTCATCCAGACCCAGAGAAAATGGTAAAGGCATCTGTGAAAGGGGAGAGAGAGAGAAATAGCAATCTCTCCTCTCGTTGCTTCCCCAAAAGTCCCACAAGCTTTTTTGTGTTTCTGGAAGAGGTAAGAGACCTGTTTGATTTAAATCAAGAGAATCTTGTTAAAAATATTCAAGCCTCTGAGAGAGCTGCTTACATTAGCATGATTATTTAGTCTGGAAAAAGGACTTTATTGCAGTCATCTTTGGGAGGCCCAGAGTGCCAGCTCCAACTCCTGAAAAAGGAAATTCCAGCCAGCACAGAGAGTGCTCCTGTTCCCATTGCCCAGAGTCTCCTGTGCCTGGCCAAGGCTTCTGGAGGCTTCAAGCCCCTCTCATCTGCTGCTTTTCTACAGAGTCGGAAGACTCCTGTCATAAACACGTATCCTTACTGAAAGAAAGGACCACACCTGCCTTCTGAGGCACCACTGACAACTTTAATAACTTATCTGGCAGTGGACAACCAGAAGAAACCGGATCTGGAACTGGCAAAGAGACCTCAAGGTCAGCCCTATTTCAGCACATTGCATTTCATAATGGAACGTGAACAATAAATCCCATCATGTCTTTAATAATTCAGTGGTTAGCATGCTGGGAGAGGAAAAAGTCTGTGGTGTAGTGCATCAAGTTTTATGCCATTCTCTTACTTCTGAGCCTGTAAAGGCAACTAACAGCACTTAACCTAACACTGCTGCTATTGCTACACAGGAAAACATTCATTAAACTTCATAACTCTGAGAAGAAAACCCTTAATTCGTCAAACCATGTGCATCAAAGGGTGATCTTTTATAACATCATTACATGAAGGATACATTTTTTTCCTTATTAACTGAAACTATGACAGGTCAGTCCCTCAGGCACCTTGTAATGGTGGTGGCCATCCCACAGGTTGTGAAGGATTTTACTGACCACGAGGCCTTTCATACCACTGCCTGGAATGAAGAGGAACTTTATTCTAGCAGAAATGTACAGGATGTAGTGAGCAAACATGGGAGCTGGAACATGCTGCCTTGTGCAGAAAAGAACCTCCTGTGTATCCACTGCAGTAAGTTAACTGCTCCGTGGACCATCTCTGATGTTTCGTGGTGTTGGATGCTGTGCATGGGCAGCTGACGTGCAGGCATGTTCCCTGGTATTTGTCAGAATAGGAGTTTATGAGAAGCAGATGAGGATGTAAGACTTGGGCAGGTGGGTTGGCTAGAGGGAGGAGATTTAAATGTCCTTGTAGTTCCCAAATTTCCTGCTCAGAGCAGCTGAGATCATTGATCAGAGAGAAGGAGGCATCTGACTTTTTTTACAGGTATAAGCTTGTAGAAAATTTCTTCTTCCACATACTTCTCCTCTGAGCTTCCAAATGGGTTCTGTTTTCCTTCTACTCTATTGCAGTGAACTACCCATACTGAGGCCTTGGAGCAAAGCCACAGTCCAGTCTTTATTTCTAGCCTCCTGGTATAAATCCATAAATAAAATAAACCCCCTTATGGCAGAGTAATCTTCAAGAATGCCTCAGTATGAATAAACTTTTATAGCAAAACTATAACCCTTTCCCTGCAACTCAAATGAAGCTCATCTGATTTATATCTTTTGTTATTATCATTATGGACCACATGGAGAGTGACCAGGTTCCCCTGTTTCCTGGCAGATAAAACACCCCGTGTACAAGAGATAGCAAGAGGCAGTTCAGTGGCAGTGGCAGTGCACTGGGCAAAGCCCCCTCAGCACAGGCAAACTCTTCAGCTGCCTGGGCAAGGCACGGTCACGGCTGCTGGGGGCTTCTCTGCCTCCTGCTGAAGTCTGTGGCAAAAGGAAAAACCAAATAGGAAGTAACATTTAAGTTTGGTTTTAAAATTAAGATGCAAATCTGCTACACAAATATCCTACAGCAGGCAAGTCCAAAGGGAGCATGTTTCATTTTGGATCAGCTTAAATTTCTTAAACTAACTTCACTGACATTTGTCTTGTGCCGGTTAATTTACTTATGTCTGCTTTACACGCTCACGCTAAGCACAGATAAAGTTCTCCACACAAAGATTTATGCTCGCATGACAAATCCTAGGCTGTAACAGAAATGTTTTTGTACCACACCGGCCCTGTGCATCAGAACAGCCACCACTGTGCACGGTTATTTGTTCTTGGCGGAACATTTGCTGTGTCACAGGCAGGCTGTGAGGAAAACGGGAATAAGCCTTCTGCCAAGGAAGATGCAGAGCGGACTTGAACAGCTGAAGGGAGGAATGGAGTCAGTTAACACCTTGTGGGTAATTTTTAGCTGACTGTGGCTTTCTTTTACCATATTACTTTATAATATTTAATTAATACGGGTATTAAAAATATAGAGAGATTTAAATGTCCTGCGAAACTCCTAGTGATTTTAGGAGTAGGAGAATCAAGTTACTGTAGAAAGTTAATCCACATATTTGTAGGGATTTTTTTCCCCCCAAATTATCCTGCTCTAATCAGTTCTAATTCTCTCTTTCTTTATAAAGGAGAAAGAACGAGTTTTGTAGAGTATTTTGAGAAAGGTATAAGTTCTCAGTCTTCACTTCCCAATCCTCCCACACCCCAAACAATGCCTTTACTTGGAGAGTTACATAGTTCTCTTATTTAAAAAAGAAGTTAGAGGGTCCCCATTTCTGATACACCCTTTCATCCAGTGTATCACAGTTCCTATCACTCCTTATGGCTGCTTCTGCCTTTCACAACAGTTAGAGAGATAAAAATAAACATGTGCTTCTAGTTCTGCTTTCTAAACCACGAGAAGAACACATAAGTAGAACAATAACATCAATAGCTCAGCGGTTTTTTCCTTTGCACTGCCATGATCTGGAGTCTTTTGGGGAGCAGCAGTCACCAGCTCCCCATGCCAGTGACTGAGCGGGGTCTGTAGGGACAAGGGTCAGTCTCCCACCTTTGAGGATGGAGGAACAGAAATTTGGAAAAAAGCTCCTGCTCATTTGAGGACAGGAAGGAAGGCAATTTTTTCTGTTCTAAAGCGAACTGCAATTTTAAGCTCTCTCTCAATACCTTTCAAGTACATCTGCTGTAAAGCCTTTGGAGCCACTGTTATTTACAAAGTAGGAAAGTGCAACCAATGCAGATTATAAGAGCTCTTTTCCAAGAAGAAAGCAAGAAGTATGCACTCTTCCAGCATGCTACCAGGGCTAAAATTATGGTGGTTGCACTTGTAGGCAGGCAAATAGTCATTTAGTATGGTACTTAGCCTGTACAGTCATGGTGCTTGCGATGATTAATGGATAGGTTAATTTTCTCTGTTTCATTTTAAATAAATAGCCCTTCTAGTTAGTCCTCTGCATATTGTGCTATGTGTATGCTGTGTGCAAAGCCATCCCAGTATATACTGTCCCCAGGCACTACACCACTAATTTTCCAAGTTTACTCCAATCTTGACCAAATGGAGCAAAGGAAATATGCATAATTTTTTCCTCTGCTAGTTATTGTCCCAGATGTTTTCATTGCCATTACTTTGCCTTTCAGCTGTTGAGTGAATCATGTTGCTGGCGCTGTTCAGAGTGACTTCTTCTTCTCCCAGTCTTCTATCTGCACTTACAAGGTTAAGTTCCCTGAAAATATTTGCTATCAGAATATTTAGTTTTTAGTGTTTAAATATATTTGGGCCAAATTCAGAACAGAAACAGGTGTGGATCGGACTTAATGACTCCAATTTAACCTCAAATAATACATGAATGAGCTGCATATATATGAACTGTGAAACCAGAGAATTATTCTGCTGTGCTCTCTAAGTCCGCTATACCCATGATGTATTTTAAATTGCTTTGGGTAGGGTAACTTCTTTTAGCATGTCACTATACATGACAGTTTGTGCATGCAGAAGTTGATCATATCATAAACAGCTGTGGTGCTGGGATGAACCTGTTAAATTCTTTTAAGGTGCATCTTGACATGTTTTCACACCAAGGTTAGTACCTATGTGAGACAGAGGCTGCATAAGAAAAGTCTCTGAAGTAAAAGCAGAAAAACTGGTAAAAACTTCATTTTCACTGGGACCTGGTACTTTCCCAACACAACAAAGAAATATGGTCCTCCCTCTCCCTGTTGCCCAGGACATTCTGCCTTGCAAAATCCTGTACTTCACCTGTAACATTTTTATGATGGTTTGTTCAACTCCATTCTGTCATCAGAGAAGGATTAGCGATTGCTAACTTCCAGCATGTCCCTTCCTCCTTCCCTGCTTTAAATGACAAATCAACTCACTGGGAGTCAGACACTAAAACCATTTATTTCTTTAAATGCTACCAGGCATCAAGGTCTGTCTCCAGCTACCTTTGTAATTTTGGCCTAACTCTGAACTTGTCACTCATAAGATCTACAGTTGTGGAAACTGTCAGCAGTACAGCGGTATAAAATTCAAACAGTCTCTGTGTGGTGGTGTCTGATAAGTTATTTTGTGATTTCAAGATAGTTTGTCTCCTCTGACAGCTTTCATTTCAGTGTTAAAGAGTTCTTGCACAGAACTTATCTGTACTTTTAGGAAACAAATATAGTTTAGGAAACAGTTTACTTGATTTTTTTATTAATATAATAAAACTACCAATACTGATTTTTAAATGAAATCATGATTCCTAAATGAAATACATGTAATATTCTAATATGTGCATTTTACTATTGCATTTCTTCAGGTTTCACTCTATTTCACTGAAAAATATTCAATCAGAGAAGAAAAAAAATCACGATACAGGTTTCACAGAAGTACTGTTATTTTTTAGGTTAGTTGAAATGTTCAGAAATGGTAGTGAGGAAGAATATTTTGAAAATATTAGATTGCCGTCTTGAAGATCTGGTGTCTTTGGAATGGTGCAGAAAAAAAGTAAAATCTGAAAAATAAGACCTTCATTCTGCAGTTTCATTCTGGCTGGGCTCATGTAAGGACATAATTTCCTGCTTGGGAAAAGGCTCTACTTTCTGTTTAACAGAGATGGTCCTGTTCTCATTTTCTTTATATTCTGTTTATTTTGGACCAGCATTTCTAAGACTCCCATAGTGTGCTACAATCATGAGACTACAGTACATGCATTACCTGCTGCTGGCAGTGCCTCTGTTTTGCTGGTGTCTATCCTGGGATCAAAAGGTTTTCTCTAAACAAGGTGAGTGCAATATGACCTTGTAATTCCCTCTAAGACACTATTGCAGAAGAAATCTCGGTTCATACTGTGATGGTTTGTGTTCTCCCATGTATTCCCCAGCCATGCGTGAGGTCTCCTGAGTGTCTTTGCCGTGAAGTGGAGCTTCCCTGAGATTTACTAAACGTGTTCTGGAGCACTCCCCATGTGTGTGCTGCCATCTCTGTTCATACAGCAGCGCTGGTCTTTGCTCTGCAGGGTCCTGCTTTTAAAAAGTAAGTCTCCCTAGGAGTAGGGATGCAATGAGCAAGCGAGTCTGGAGGAGATGCTTGGCCACGTTCTGATAAAATATTAACGACATGAATTGGAAACCAGTGTCAGTTTTATACTCCTTGCAGAGTCAGTGCTGGATTTAAGCTAATGTAGAGCCCTTCTGAAATACCCAAATGCACAAAGTATTACCTGTTTGCAAGGGAGAACCTCACAGAAATGAACTGCCCCACACAAACCGAAGTTGCTCAGGACTACATGCTCTCTGACAACAGCATCCACTTCCAGAGTCTTATTCTTATCCCACTTTATGATCATTCCTAGCAGTTCCTTTCCTCCTACTGCCTGTACAGCTGCAGCACAGAAGTTTTCCCCACATCTCTGCTAACTTTGCACAGCTCCAGGAACCATGGAAACAGGCACATTAACAGGCCTTTATCTCAGCATTATCCTGCGGGGCACAGAGTGGACCACCCGGGGCTAATGCTGGCCCCAAGGCAGCAGCAGCACTGCTCAGACCACACTGCATGAGAGCTGGGATGAGGGCTTTCCTCACTGCTCAAGTCCTGACTGTCAGGCAGGGATGGAGGTGTGCTATGACCTTGAAGTCCTCCTGAAAATTATGGTTAAACAGATAAAGAAATTTGCTGTAAATCATGTCCATTTCCAATTTTTCTTAAAGAGAAGGCTTTTTTCTTTGAACAGGACACAGCATTCTCTGTCCTGGAGTTTGCTCTGGAAACTAGGTTTACAAACTTTTGCTGGCAGCTTAGAGAAGTGTAACAGCATATTTACATTTCCTCAGTATGAAACCTAACTTGGTGCTTGGGTAGGCAAGTTTTGGAAATTTTGGACAAGCGTATGGAGGGCTGCTGGAATCCATTTTAGCAGCTAATATGCTGAACTTTTAAGTAAGTGAGATTGTGCTGGTATATCTTTTTGAAAGATTGAACTATTTTTTATTACATTGAAGATTTGTTCTTTATCAGAATGAAGAACTGAAGAGGTTTAATAAATGCTCTTCTCCCCAGAGTCCTTTCCCTTTGAAAATTTTACCTGCACTGACATCTAAGGGTCCAATTCACAGACCATGGACTTGGGGACAATGATCTTCTTTAATGTAAGGAGAGGTCTGACCCAGGCCCCCAGGAGAAGACCCAAAGCCATCATTACATGCAATGCTCATCACCCTTAAGTACCACACAGCAGACCATTTGAACAGGTTTTGTGTGGGGTTTTTTGTCTTCAGTGTTTCTGTGGTGTGTGACCAAATTGAACTTTATAAATATCAAATAGCCCTGTGGCCAGACTGCTGTGGCTGCGGCATGTACAAGGGAAAAAGAGAAAGGCACTCTTTGAAACTTCTAATTTTCCTCACTTTGCTTTCTGTGTATTGTACTTTTAACATTTTAATATCTGTGTCTATATTTAGAGGCACCTGCCAGTCTCTTTGGCTGCAGCACTTCAGAGATCACAGCCATAGTGTGCTGGCTCCACTGCAACTGGCTTTGTCCTCTGGTTTCTTTTGCCTCAGGTAACTTTTCCACGTAAATATATTTTGCTCCCTGTTCTGTAGAACTGAAGAAGCACAGACTAGTCAAAGTGGGGAAAAGAGCCTGCCAATAATAAGAGGATCTTTCAGAAACATGATTTTTAAAGTCTTGACTGGAAATCAATTAAAGTCCATCACAGAGTATTTGAACTTCAAGACGTTTTAGTACGAAGCTGAGGCAGGAGAAAACAGCATCGAGGTCCTTTATAATGGAGAGATCCAGTGTTTTCATAAAGAGATAAAAGCAGATTTTCCAAGGACAGAACACACTCCCTCAGACTTTTGCACCAGATTCAGACTAAACAACCTGAATGAAGTAGAGATTTTCCATTCTACTTTCACTGAAACCAGCAGCCATGCTGTGCAGAGCTGTGTGATTGGTGTAAACAGCAAAATCAAGGTGTTTTCTTACATTTCTAATAATAGTTTAAACCTCTATTCTGTGTATGTCCCAAGACTGGGGATGTCAATAGTACTGTAATCTGCTTGTTCCATCTATGTTGTTTTTCCATGTGCAAATGTGCTTGTGGTTTTTGATAAAAATTCAGCCTGTTAATTACTCATAAAGATTTATATTAAAGAACCAGTCATGTCAATCACATCTGTGGCCTCCTGGCTCATCCTTACCCAACCCTTCACAGTATAAGGCTGTTCTGGCAGTACAGCCCACTGTACATTCTGGTACAGTCATCAAGTGCAGTATGTGATCATAACTGAGAGAAAAATAAACAGGAATTGCATTTCAAGTCAATCTACAACTGTAAAATGGTTATTTTAAGTCATTTTTTGTGTAACTGCTTGAAACTCTCTTGGAGATTACTAATTTCAGAGGTGTTTTAAGGGAATTGCTTTAAAAAATAGTGGTTAGAAATTAATTAATGCTATGATTTAGGGGCTCTTCCCCCCATTTTAACAACAAAATCCTAGAAAAATTAATTCTAACATTTAATCACTACTTTTTAATTTTTTTTTTTTAAGAAAAGCCATCATATATTTTATGTGGGTGCTATATATATATATGTATATATACAGCCCCTATGTCAGACTTTCTCCTGTTACCAGAACATGGACAGATAAAGTGAAAAATAATTCTTCCATTCTAGGGCTTTCTTTTCTGTACTTTACGTCCAAATATCTTTTCCCTGTGGCATAATATCCTAATTCACTTAATGTGTACTCAACTTCAAGGTCCAAATCTCTCAACTGGTTTATAGGATATTGTTCAGTGATAATATACAATATAGGGGACAGTGTATCACATCCACTGACAAAGAGTACAAAACATACATGGGAATAGTAGGGGTTGCAAGACAGTGATACCAGGCTGCAGTACAAAGCAAGAAGCAACACAGGCAGTTTTACAGTGAAACTTGAAACTATCAATGTTTATAGTATAGATTTAAAAAAATACATAAAATAAATAAGGCCAGTTGGGGAAACAAATGTCTGGTAGAGGAGAAGTGCAAGAATGGGGAAGACAGTTCTCTAGGAGGTATCAGGTTGCACCTGGAGAACAGAGAAGCTAAATTTAACCAGCAAGGAGAAGTTTGCAACAATACATCTTAACAGCGTGGTTAAGCAACATAAAAACACTGAAATCAGCCAGAGATTCTGATATTTAATGCCTCATATCCCAGGAGCTGACTCGACAATAGCACAGTAATATTTCAACACACATTTTACAACATATTTCCCTTGCCAGTGTGCTTAGGCCAATCTATAATTAGATATAATAATTAGGAGCCAGGTAATATATTATTTGAGTTGACTGAGTGTCTTGCAGTAAAGACACACACTTTTCTTGCTTGAATTTTCCTTAAGCAAACTGTGTTTCCTAGGGATTGCCAGCTTACTACTTTGATTACTGCTTTTTCAGTTTTCTTGAATTGCAATGATTACTGTTTGTCTGGACTATTCTCGGTCACCTACACTTCCACAGGAGCTAAACCATAGATAAAATAGAAGCTGAGAATTTGAAATTTTGGTTTGTGTAGTCCAATTACGTTATAGTTATTACACATGTGGGTTCTTTTGAGGTTATATCTCCAAGAAAGTGAGGTCAGATCTTCCTGTCAAGGCTATCATTTAAATCAGCAGAAACTGCTCTCTTGACATGTTCAGTAGAGCCCACATCCCTTCCAGGTTTGTTACCTTCTGCTGGCCTCACTGTGATCACTAACAGAGGAACTGCACATGGATACAAACAGCCCTGCCTTGCCATTCGGCTCCTTTTCAGATGCATCTGTGAACCCCTGGGAAGGATGATGGCTGGGATCTGCCTGTGTTTATCAAAAGGTGGCCAGTATGATCAGCCATTTTAATCTAGAGTCCTGGCCGCTGTGCTTAGGACTTCCAGGTTTTCCAAGCTGCCATGGAAACACATACAAAGATTTACCAAGAGGGAAAAAAAAAAGGAAAGAAAAAAAAATAGAAATCTGGGAAAGGCAGTAGTGTTCAGGGGACAAAGTTTAATCCTCATTAAGTGGTGTAATGTTGAATCTGATTTGCTGTACTGCAGCTTTGTTAGTCAGCTAACAGTTTGATTTTACAACTATGCTCACATACAGTTAACATTTTTATTTAAGAAATCCCAATAAAGGTAATATGCCTTGTGCTGTAGCTATGGCTTGAAAAATAACTGAGTTAAAGCTGAGTTTCTTTATATGGCACTTAAAATTTAATAGTGTTTTTTTTTCTTTTATTGATCTTTTGAACACTTCATTTGATACCAAAAGTAGAAGGAAGCTGAATCACCCATTCCAAAGCCTTAAGGCAAGACTGGGCAGTCCAGATCTAAACTGAAATCTGAATATTGAAAGATCACCGTTCACCTATGATGCTAAAACAAAACCTCCATTTCCTCCTCATCTTCCTGAACTTTGGAGTGGTCTGACCCTGTCAGCCTGTGTAGAGGCTGTGGAAGAGAACACCTGAACTGTGATGCCAACCTTGGCTACAAATGCTGCCTCTTCTAGACAAGAGCATTTCCTTCTATATATTGCATACCCTCTACTTTTACTGTGAAATAATTAAAATGATGCAGTAGAATTCAAGTAGCACAAATACCCTGCATGGCCTCATCACCTGCACCAGCTGTGGCTCTGCTGCTGGTGGCACTGTCCTGTTGGGGGCACATTAGCTGTACGTGCAGCTGTTCAGCCAAGATTGGCTTCTGATTTCTCACCCTGGCTATGCTATGCAATGTGATTAAATTAGATCTCTTACATTGTTCACTGACTTCTGGTAAATTACACCTTTGATTTCTGGTCCAATGAAGAGGTGCTAATTATCTTTTTAAGTGCTCATTTAATGTTCTGCAGCGACATAAAGCATGAGTGCAGCCGCCTGCATGCCCAAACCTTCCAGAGGTTTCTCCCTGGCTGCTCACTCTCATCAGCCTTTTTCATTTTTCCTCCACTCCTTCCCTCTGTCCCTCCAAGGCACCTGCTGTGTGCCAGTTCTGCAGCTGAATAAATCTACAGCGTTGTTTGCTACAACTGGCTCCATTTTAACCCACTAAAAAAAGAAAATTGGCATCCTGTCTGTGTTGCCCAGCTTGCACTATGAATTCTCTCTTAGATGAAACTTAGCAGATCTCACTTTGCAAATGGCTGACCCTACTCTTCCCTTGAGAAAGAGGTTTATCTGGGGAAGCATTTCACCTATGCCTTAACCAGCCCGCACCTGCCCATTTTGTAAATAGTTTATAAAAGCTCTCTGCTGTAGACTATGCTTATGTGACCAGTGGCCCTTGGAGGCCAAACCCACCCACCAGGACCTGCACACCCACATCCCTGGGGAGCAGCTGGTGCCAGGGGCTGTTATCTCCTGGAAAGCAGCCCACACCCTGGGCTCCCTATCTCCAGAGTGGTAGAACCCTGGCAAAGCCTGTGGATGTCCCTTGGATGTCCCTTGGATGGCTGGGACACAGTGCTGCTCTCAAGCTTCTCACTTCATTCTGTGTCCCTAGATCTGGATGCTGGTGACTCCGACCCCAGCGTCTCAGCGGAGTCATGTCAAAGCTGTGGCTGCTCCCCGGTCTCCCACCTCTCACATGGGGACACAGCAGTGGTTCTGCAGAGGGATTTTCACAGCTGCTCTGTGGCAGCCCCACCTCCCCTCCTCAGGGAGAAACTGCTCAGCACTGGCTCTTGGCTGAGTTTTCAGTGGTGGCTTTACTGCAAGGAAAGCAGAGGCTTAAAATGCAGTTGTCACCTAAGTCCATGTAACTACATTCTGTAAAAAACCTGCCAGATTCTAACAGCTTGTATTTAAATAGTGGAAAAAAACCCCAAACACTGCTTTCACAGTTGCTAATGTCATCCCTGCCTGTTCTCCCTGCGCATTCTGGTAGGTGTCCCCAGATCATCAACTGCCCCACAGTTGTAGACTGGGCAGGGTCTGCTCAAAGCTCGAGGTTACCCTGTCCCTGGCAGGTCCCAGCCTTGTGCCAAGCTGACAGCCAAAAACGTTTCCATTTGGGTTCTACAAATGGTGAGAATCCAGCACAGGAGAGTGGCACTGACAGCACCCAGTGCCCTGCCTCTGTGGGAGAGGCCTGCTGATGAACCCACACTTTTACTACAGGTGGACCAGGCCTAGGCTGTTTTACAGGAGATTTTTCCCCTCCCAGTTTGAGCACTGTTAAGCCTTTTCCATGTTAGCTCTGTTTGCCACAACCTGTTGGCTGTGTCTCAGCAGGGGCTCTGCTCACAACTAACAGGCACAGCCGCTCTCCCGGCCACTCTCCCGGGACAAAATGTGTTTGTGGAGCACAGCAGTGGCCAGGCTCAGCAGGGCTGGCTGGCGTGTGCTCATCTACTTCTATTAGGTTTCTCTTTAAAAGCACACTGGCTTATTTTTTGTTGTTACTTCCAAAGAAGATTAAATATGCCCTAGTTTGAACTTGAAGAATTATTTTGCTTTCACTCAAACATCCAGCTATGCTATATGAAAACCAGGCTTGTGAGGCTGCTGCATGAGAACTGGGTTGCCCCCCCTCCTTTTGCAGAATCCTACTGCCAGAGGTTTTATTCCCTAATCATTACAAGACAAATATTCCCAGGTGCTATAGAGAAGCACAGTTATTAAAAAAAAGAAAGAAAGAGAGAAAGAAAGAAAAAAAGCTACAAATCAGATTACAAACGGCAGTTAATTTGCTTTACCATCACTTGCTTGCCAAGTGCCAGGGAACCTGTAGATATTTGTGGGAATCAACCCACAGCAGTGAAGCTGCTCCCTCTGAGTGTGCATCTGGGCCCTGCAGCTGCTTGACTCTGTTCTAGTCCTAGACTTGGTTTCTTCAGCTGCCCCCACCCTTACACACATTTGCTACTGTACTCCTTCATCGAGATGAAGCCCATACAGAGGGGACAGCTTCACTTCCAGGCACCACACCAGAGACAAAAGAACTTGGGTTACATCAAGGTTTGTTCCCTAACCTGGGGCTGGACAAACAGTACCTCACTGGGGTTTGCGCTCTCCAGTGCCTCCGCAGCTCCTCATGCCACACAACATTCCCCAAGGATGCAGGCTGCTTTTGTGGCTGTCAGCACACCTTATCACTGTGGGCACTCTGAACACAAGTGTCTGATTTACACACATGTGGTGTCCCTGGACAGACTGGGGAGGCCTACAATTATGCGTCTTGAAATGGCCAATCCCCTCCAAAGAACTGAAGTCCAGAGCACTGTAGATATGATTCAGTGCAATCCCATTGATCTGTGGTCCTGGTTTCCCTCTCTGGTGTGATCCCCTGGGATGGGATGGGGTGAGAACTTTTTCCTGTTCATTGTGATCAATTCTTCCAGCTTCTACCTCCCTCAGCCCTGTCCTGCACCAAGCCCTTGCACACTGAAATAGTGCTTGCAGACATATTCTAACGAGGCCAGGGGGATGTAAGGACATCCAAGGACCACAGTAAGAAGATTTTTTTCTGGAACAGCAATTCTCCTTTCCAACCTCTTTTAATATGTCTGCACTGAACAGTAAAACAGTATTGACCTAACCACGGCTCTCTCCAGAATTTAGTCTCTACCAAAATTTTATGCAGTCCTTTAAAGCTCGCATATCCCTTCACAGGTCTCAAATATGCAGGACTGAGAATAAATACAACTACGTCAAGTGGAGAGATCTACCCAGATAGTAAGAAAGATTATTCTATACATAGACATACAGAAAAGACAGATTTCTTTATTTAGATGTACACTGGGGAGAGTTGGTAGGTAGCAGTGATGTTTATGAGCTACTTATGGCCAACTTGTGAGGTGAATTGTTGTTGGTTGTTTATTTTAGAGAAGGGAAACCTCAATGCACAAAAATATGGGAGTGTAGTTGAACTTGTTGGGGGCATACTTTTTCTTACTTAAAACACATTCTTACATTTGAACCAATGCAATTTGGTTTAAAGGAATTCTGAGAAGGTAAGTCATTCTTTCAGACTAGTAATTATTTTTGTCCTAAGAAGCTGTGAGGTTAAATTGTTAACACAAGATTTTTGACATATGTGTGTGATATATTAATGACCCAATCCATTCCCCCGAGGAGCCATTTGGTTTTTAGCTTTTTAACTACTTTTTTTTATTTATATTGAGGAAACAATCAAACTCTCGTCTGGGACTTTTTTCATTGACATCAGTATGATTGCTTTGGGCTTTTATAAAGGAGAATTAATTAAGGGCACTGATTCATGATTGAATCAGCTTCAACTTTGGTGGCTAAAGAGGTTACTGCTGAGGTGATAACCTCAGCTCTTCTGAACCCAACAGGAGTCATGAACCAGAGATCCCTCCTGCTGCAGCTCACAGCCCAGCATGTTAACATAAATTGAAATCAATAGATGTTGGAATGAAAACACCACGTGCTGTGAACTGGGATGGCCCAAGAGCAGGGAAACTATCCCTTCTGCCACCCTGCTCCAGTAACTTCTGCCAGAAGGGTGGGATGGCCATCAGGAAGTGATAGATTTTTCCGTGGTCCAGAGCCTGCAAATCCCCTCTGTGTTGTACCATCCAGCTACAGCATGAAAAGCTGGATATTAAATATCACATCAAGCTGGATTTTTGTTAGACTCCTGCATCCGCTTGGCTCGGCTAGCACAACTAGTCTGGTTGATTTCAGAAGGAGTTTTGTGAAGGTTTATGGCTCTGCAAAACAATAAGCTAAATTCTGTATAATTTTACTTCGAAATAAGCCAGACAAAAGATATTCTTCCCAGTTCACATCACCATTCCCTGCACAATAAGTATTTTACACATGATTTTAACTCAGAGGTGGGAAGAGAGCCAAGAATGAGTTCCCAACGTATATAAAACCTTACTAAATTGGAGCGTAATACTAGGAAAAAAGTGTACATGCAGATGTGAATTGAACTGATCTTCAAGGGGACAACGTTTGCTTTTCCAATCCTATTCTCATTTCTACAGCTGCTGGTGATTAAAGCCTCGACCATTGTAGCTACTGCCAGTAAAAAAAAAGCCTAAATGTAAGTAGTGTCTCCAAGACAGGAAAAATTGAAAACAAGGTGCTAGTGTCTGGCTGTTAACACCTTAGACAAAGACCAGAAATACAGCTGGATAATTTTTTCAAGTGAAGAGACTTTCATCACAAAGGAACATTAAAAAACCCATAGTTCAATGTCAGTCAAAGTTAATTGTGAATTTTTGCAAAGTTCGGTGAAGTAGGTTCTGCAGATTTTGTTGGAAGAAAACAACATGTGATTACACTCTTCAAATGCTTCTATCCTTGTCTAAAACTTGAGCTAAATATTTTAATAATGAAGGAGGAAAAAGACATCCCAAGTAAACCAGATGATTTAGGTACTTTTGGAGGAGAGCAGACAGAGATAGGGACCTTTTATCAACTTTTTATTTTTAGACTCATGACTTATATGCATGTAAGGTACCAAATTTCTTTGCCATTCCTCTCAATTTCTGACAGTTTAATATGTCAATACATAGCTATTTATCCTAACTGAATTTGACCCAGAAACTTCTGTAGATTTCACCTAATACCTGCAGACTGCACTTGGTTTCATACCTGGTGTATAGTCATTTCAGTAAGAATATGTATGATGGCAAAAATGTACAATGTTCATAAAGAGGCATCACAAAACATTTGTCACCATTACTGAGTTGTAACTTAGGAACTATACTGCAAAAAAGTGAAAGACTCACCCAGAAGAGCATCCTCTGTCATTCTTCCTAGCACAGGCTGATTTCTGCCAGGAATTTGGGTCGGGTGTGGGACTGTCCTGTCATTATCTTATTACTACGTGCAGCCCTCCCTCTGCTCACTTTCACTGGGAAGGGCGAGGTGGATGAGACACAATCTGGTTCTAACCGATGAATGACCAAACCACCACAAGTCTGTCTGGTTTTGCCAGCTTTCTCAAGACTGCAGTTCCCTGGGTAGTCTTGTATGAATTGCCAAACTTAGTACCACTGAGGCCCTGGGATTTTTTTTTCATTTAAGAAATCTTCAAGGTTTTCACTATTTGCAGAGGGCTGCCATCCAAAGCGATCACACTTCTCTCTGCAATGAGTGATGATGCAATTCCTATTGCTTTCCTAGCAAATAGGGAGAGGTATAAGGAGTGGCACTTCATTTCTTATTTTGGTTATGAGTCATCAGCTCTCACCTTAAATACTAGGGCGAGGTCTCCCAGTCAAAAAAAAAAATTACTCTAATAGTGAAAGAAAAGTAGCCAAGCCTGGAGAGAAGGTTTAAACTGATAGGTGTGAGGGGCTTAAGTAATCCTCACATTAATGAAGCCAAAACCCCTATAGCAGATGATACTTTGATAAAAACCAGGGCCTCTACTGGCTTAGAAAAGCCATTGAGATTGTGCCCACTCCTGTCACTCTGTGGCATCTCACAGGATTAGAAAACTTCTTGTTTTAAGCTGTATTCTTTCTGCAAAATTAAGCCTTCTGTTTCTCTTCCCCATCACCTAAATTGCTGATAATTATAGCAGTACTACAAGAGATGCTAATTCTCAGGCTTCTGGAAATAAACTACCCCGCTATTCTGAAGCGGAGATCTGGTGCTTGTGCACAGCAGAGCCCCTGAGCCAGCTCCTCCATGGTGCAAACCTACACTGAGCTGTGAAGGAGGCAGGAAGGAATGCTGATTTATACCTTCTGAAGAGCTGACCCAGAAGCTGAAGTAAATGGGCTTGATCTAGCAATTCCCAACATCCTCACACTCCAGCAGTATTAACGATCAATTAGGAGGCACTTTGTTTCCATACCGCAGCAGCAATAGCTTTAGCCCTCCCTTGAAAGGGCACAAAAGGGCAGAGGGCAATGGCAGAGCAGAGAGATGACCAAATAAAGTGGGGAGAAACCAGGGACTCTTAGGAACCTAACTGCAAATCTTGTAACAAAATGCAATTGGACAGAAGGGGTTTGGTTTCAGATGTAAAGTAAGCTAAATAGGTGAAAGAGTTCTCTTTAAACTGTCATCATTAATTTAAGCCAAACTTAATTAAAAAAATAAACTGAAACAGCTGGGTGTAGGAAGTGGCTGTCTGACCTCAGTGCTGAGGCTGTTTTCCTTTCTCCTTTTAAACCATTGTTCATCAGCTTCCACTTAAGGCAAACCAGAACCGTCAGACTAACCACAATCAAAACCATAGGGCTTGCTTGCATCTAATATTTCTCTCTGTGTCATGACATCCATTAAAAGAAAGTAAGGAGTATCACTGGAAAATCCCTTTTAGAGATTCACATGGTGCCATGCTGTTACCTGAATGAGAGGACCAGTGAAATTTTAAAGCCTCAAAAGCATCTTCTATTCCAAAAGATCTATGAATGTGCTTACGTGTTTATAACATTTAAAAAACAAGATTTCTACTTCTTATTCTACACAAACTTCTGAATAAAAGCAAAATCACTGCTTTATCCCTGCTTCTTACCCTGGCCATCCTTTGTCAGTCTGAGATAAATAGTCAGATCTTTGGGGTAGGTACTATCTTATGATGTGTGTCTTCAGAGCCTCTCTACTACATTTCTACCTTGTTCATCCATGCAGAAATGCAGTACAAGTACATGCTAATGGCGGAAAGGCAGCCTATTTCAGCTCCGGGTGCAAAACAGAGCACTGCTCCTCTGGAGGGCATACAAAGCATCTAATTTACTTCTTTCCAAATAGTAGGAATATAATAAGCCTGCCCCAAAACCCTTCTAGTCCTAATGTCACTGTGCTAGTCCAGACCAATGGTGGGCTCATTCCTGCACTGCTGTCACAGTGGAGCCCTCTCAGAGGGAAGGACTACTTATGGCTCACCTACTATTGATCTTCTGTTGTGGGATGTCCAACGGAACATCTGTTTCTATTTGAAAATACTAGAGTGTTATTGAGACTCATCAATTCTGCAGTAGGAGGAGATTACTAACATACAGCTCACTCCTTATACATTTCAAATACAGATCAAGTGATAGTTTCTGAGAGAAGTTACTCCACAAGTAATCAATTACCCTTGTGAAGGAAACAAGATCTCTCAGCTTTTTTCTTAGCTGATAGTCATCAGTGCCCTAAAGCACATCCTTTTTACTTTGGTGGGACTTACTAATGTGTCTGAAGTTAATAATACGTTTAAGACCCATATTTCAAGAGTCTGAAAGACTTACATAATGCAAATAATCATCCTCCCTTTGCAGGGCTTGCTTTAGCTTGGAACAGGCATCAGAAAGACATTCAGGAGCAGTTATGTTTTACCACACAGAGAACAGAACTTAAAAAAACCTTTAACACCACACACAAAAACCAGGATGGACTAGTGTATATTTTTGTAGTAGTGAGAAACCTTAAACTCATTCATCATGGTAACAAAATGGTGGTTACATCACAGCTCTTACTACAGCAGGGAACACTGGTGCACACACAGGTGCCATGTACAGACAACAGGTTACAATATTTTTCAGTATCTCAGTAGCATATTGCCATACTTCGGAATTTCTAAAGGCAATTCAAGTCAAATATCCCAATCTGCAAAACTTTTAAGTCACTCTTTTTTTCTGTTAGTTATCATGTCTAGATTTCCAGTACCACTGTAACAAAGTAGGAGTTTCTGGTAGTTTTGTGTGAGTTCTCTATCCCTTTTAAATTAATCTAGTTAATGCATTTTTATCTCAGTGACATTTGTCCTTCCAGCCCACTGCCATGGCTACCTGAGTTGTGTAATGGCTTTGAAAAACCTACTGTCATCTCTGGATCATTTCACACATTTAAAAGCACCATCTATCAATTCACTGTTAAAAAAACACATCAAACTCAAACCCATGGTGGTTCTGTCTGTGGAAAAGAAATGGTGATCTGCCCATCCAACCAGGATTAAAGTTACCTTGTTCCTTTCTCTTCTGGCTAGCTCCTAAAAATCAGCTGTGACCATTGTGGATGCACTCAGAAATGTGCAAACCACAGCAGGAGCTTCTGCTGTAAAGGGCAAAGTGTTCCTCAGTGCTGTGCCTGGCACATCCCACTGTGGGCTGGGGGAACACTTACCTGGTGCAGCTGGGGCACTGCTGAGCAAATCCCAGAGCTTCTGTCCCCTCCGTGGTGGGACTCCAGCCACCTGTAAATGCTGATGTTGCCTGGCCCTTGCTGCAGGGGAGCCCAGGAACCATGAGATGAGTGGCAGGAGCTGCCTTCCCAGGCTCTGCAGCACCTTGTGTAGTTGGAGTGGTGGTAGAAAAAACAACAGAGGGAATTTTCCCTGAAAAGCTTTGAAATCAATATTCCAGTAAATCATCAGATTGTGAGGAATAAACAGGTTGTCCCAGGATGAAGCAATTAATTTGTTTTACTCTTTGACCTGCTAAAATGCAAAAATTGCTGTGGAATTTACTCAGTGTGACACGTTCAAGCAACAGAGCAGTCTCTATTAGTGCTAGTGTTTTTCTAATTACAGCTATAAATAAAAGCTAACCTCCATCCTGATTCAAAATGGATTCCATGGACTTCCAGGTGCATAGGTGACACAATGCAGAGAGATGAATGCAGCAGCATTTGCATTATCATATTGACTTACAACTTGGGGGTTAATTATTGCATTCTTTTGCCAAGTTCTGGGACAGCCATTTTTAGCCATTTCTAAAATGCTAAAAAGAAACTTGACAGCTTCTCATTAGATTAGAATAGACAAGATGCTTGAATCAACAGTGGAATTTTATTAGCGATGCTCAAGTATAAAAACAAGAGCTTTTCATTTTGATATTGTATACTTTATGCTGTATTGATTTGGTTTTATTGATTATAAATAAAAAAAGTGTGTTTCTCCAGTGGTGTAAATTAATTGTTATTGTGCCACAGAAAATGGAAGACTGCACCACAGTAATTAACATTTCCTGGCAAGGAAACTAAGTGAGCTTGCTGCTGAAATGGGCTTTAAAGCATATTTTGACATAGCACAAACACGAGCATATGCCTGTGAGGGGGTGATGTGGCAGGCACGGCAATCGTTCCGGGGACTCGGATCAGAGCAGAAGCCTCGCAGCTACACAGGGTCCTGTGTCCCTGAGCTCAGCTGGGGCAGGAGCAGGCTCCCAGCCCTCCTCCTCCTCCACAGCAGTCCGGGGGCGGCTGTGGGTGGAAGGTGGAGTGCACCCCTCACGTAGCAGCTATTTTGAGGCAACTCACGGGACTGCAGAGGTGCAGCCATGAACCTTTCTGATACCTTCAGCTCTTGGCATCCACGCGTTCTCCTCTATCATATCCAGGATGCCCTCTGTAGGTGTAGCTGGCTTCTGGGCAGTTTGGCACACAGAGAGGCCCTCAGGCCTGTCTGGAACTGCTGGGCACTGTAATGGACTGAGGAGCTTGGTCCTGTCAGACAAGGGAAAATGAAACAACACTTACAGCAGCTATCTCCAGCATCAGCTGAAACAAGGAAACTGAAGAAAAATGCCTCTTCTCCTCCTCCATGAGGCGCCTTTAGAGGACTTGAACAACCGTCAGCACAACGAAGTCAATACAGCTGATTCCTAAAAGATTACAATTTAACTAACAAGGAAAAAAAATAAAAGCACCTTCTCTCTGGGTAATCAGTAAGGAAAGGGAGGTACAGATAGTTGAAGAGATTAATTAGCAGTTGGGAGATGAACACCATTCTGCTAGCTACTGTAACTTAAACCAACTCAATCCCTTCTTTTGAGACCATCTACTTTACTAACTAATTATAAGCTGTGTGCTACAAGACAGGAAGCTCTTCTTAAATAAGTTAAAACACATCCAGTGACAGTGATAAATCCATTAATAAGAAAAAGCTCTCTACACTTTTTGTCACACAATCAAGTTTTCTTCTTTTGCGCTGAGAGAAAATTTTGATCAAGTAAATAATATTTTATCTCAGCAAAATGGCTCCATATCAAAAAATCACCAAAATCCAGGAGCTGGTCTGTATGCACCCTCAGAGAGAATGTAAAAACTGCTGGTGAAGACTAACCCTAAAGCTGGAAGTAGCATGGCATGGAATATTTAAAGGAATATTTAAAGGAAAACCAATATGAATGGAAAATCTCTGCAAGAAGGGAGAGCCCGTTTACCACCCTGACTGCTGTAGTCACTAAGGTCTTCAGACTCAGCTGAGAGAACAGCTAAAGCCCACCCTCCAGCTCAGGAGTCAGCATTCTTTGGCCTCTCAGGCACCTGGTTTATATCTCTTGTCCCAATCTCCAGTGTCAGGGAAGCTTACACTATTATTAACTCCCTGGTTCCTAGTTCTCTGGTGAAGATCCTGTATCTAGGCAAAATCTGAAAGGCATTGTGTAACTAGGCAGAAGATTTCTGTAACTGTGTTTTCATTGGGAGTGACAAAAAAGTGCAAATTGATTGTGCTTTATGTTTTGTTCAGAGGGACATGGGTAACATGGAAAGGTAAATCTGATCTCTCACCTATTTTCCCAAAAGTGTAGCTAAAGCTCAGGTTATTTCTGGATACTCCATCCCACTGCTATCTTTCCCTCTTGTGCAGATCTTCACATCAGGGTCTTGCTGTGGCATGCAAATCAGACTCAAAAGGGTGTCCATATGTTATTTAGCCTTTGGTAATGCCATCCAAGAGGTACCAACCTTCTTGTGAGAGCACCAGCGTGGTCCAACTATCCGGAACAGAATTCAGTTCTGGGGTGCATTAGAGGCTCCTTTGTGAAGTTTCTATGAAACAGGTTTCAATAACTTTGGACAATTGAACTAAATATTGTATCAAAACAAAATTTTCTGTCAAGGTAGTATCTTGCTATCTACTCTTCCTATTGTCCAATTGATTTTTGCCTGTAAAGGGTACTTTTTAGTGTACACATACTCCCAAGTACTTCAGACATCCTGCTTGTTGATTACAGATAGCTCCAAATCAAAGCCTCAGATTTCCAAACCTTGATTGGAAAGACAGATTTAGAAATAAAAGAACAGAAAACTTTATTCCATCAAAGTAATATTTTTATGAGATTAGTTATAATACAAAATTTATTCTTCATGAGTACCATTTTCCATTCTCATGCAATTTTCCAGAAGTCCTGCTACTGGATGAATGACTCAGAAAGCTTTAGACCCAACAAACACAGCCTATAGGAGCAGATGGTAGAAATTAAGGAAGTTGTGCTGTGTTACTTCAGCCGAGAATCTGAAGTTCAAATTTTTGTCTCTGTTTTTCATATAGCTGTATTTGATATCAGGAGCCTAAATCAGAGAAATTACCAGCAGAACTCTTACTGGTGTAAGAGGAAGACTGAGATGGGCAGGACTGCCTCCGAACAGGCTTGGTAGAAGACGTCTGTCACAAAAGTGACAAAAAGTATAAACAAGCACATGGGCAAGATGAGACCTATAAGGCAAGAGCAAAGCCATGGGTGTTTCTAACTCCACTTGGTAGAGCACTGCATGATCAAAACTTGCTTTAAATTTTAGGAAATTATATATTCCAATGGGCTGGAACAAAAAATATCTATACCATTGAGTGGATCGAGACATTATGGTGTTAGTCATGCTGATAAGGTTTTGTTAGCCTTATGGTGATCTGTAGGAGAAAGAATGTTTGCCTGCAGAAGAGATAAGACAGTAAAACTGCTCTGCTCTTGTACTGCTGTGATTCAGCGGTCAGGAGCTGTTTCCACTACTGAGAAGTTCAGGTCCAACAAAAATCCTCTGGCAGTCTCAGCTAGTGACTTCATGATAGCTTCAGACAAAGCCTTTTGCTTGAGATCGGATATGAATTGAAACAATCTGGTAAAGAAAAACATCCAGTCAGTACTCAATAGAAATGCAAATATAAAAGTCTCCCCCCAGCAGATGTATTTTAATGAATGCATAGTTACAGGGTGACTATGTTATCTCATAGTTGTCTTGTATCATTAACTGAGAAGAGTGTTTCAAAAAAAGTGTCCCCACAGAAATCTTATTCATATGTTTTATTATATGTTCCAGCACGGGCACCACTTTAGTTTAATGGTATGTTGGATGATGGTACAAATTTATAGCCAAAGGTTTACATCACAGACAGCTGGAATGAATAACAATAAATTAATTTAAAGTGCTACAGAAGTGCTCCCCATAGTATGCAGTGCTTATGTGCTCAAGACTAATAATTTATAAATGCACGTCTTTTATAATACTGATCTAAAGTCCTGAAAGCAGCTAGTTAAAAAGCAGTCACATGACATAAATTATTTTTATTAATATTTCAAATGCATGATTAGGGTGGGCACCATGGTCATTAGCATTAGATAGCTTTCATTTATGACCAAGTGCAATGAAGCAATAGCCAGACACAGAAACCAGTTAAGCAATGGCAAACAACCATTGGGGGAGTCCTGCGGTCGTTCCTGGTGCTTCTTCCACGTGCTTTTTATAAGCTAGTGGTCATCACAGCTATGGCTGTTTCCCTTCCTTTTGCTGCTCTGCTGTGTTTGTCACACTAGATACTCAGAAGGCCTGAAGAATAAGATGTGCTACTGAGTGCAGTCAGAAGCAGCTGTGCACCTCTGCATGGCTTTCCTTCCATCCCCAAACACTGAACAGCAGCGGTGCAGAAGGCAGTGAGGGGGCCAAAGGGTGCTCTAACCCCTGCCCTCACTACACCAGCAGTGCTAATTTCAACACTGAGTGAATACTGAACTCTCGTACAAACTCTTGCTTGGACGGTGTAGGTTACTTGAAAGTATTTTACTTGCTTTGGGATGACACATTTTTGGTTCTGTGTCAGGGAATAAGAGACAAGTGATGCCTCCAGGCAAACAAGTATTTGCAGTGAAGCATTGTAGAGACAAAGGATCAGGGCAGGCCATAAACTTCCCTTTTGGGGCACTGGACTATTTGTTTTGCTAGCATAACTCAATGTCTTTCTCTAGTCTCCCATGGTGAAAGAGTATATTCACTATTACTAGTGAGGGTAAAAGAGCAACCAGCTCAAATAACTTGGATAATGTTGCATCTTTTTCCCCAGTGCAGCTCTCTGGCATACCTCAGTGCAGGGATGTCACTTGCCTTAATACCAACTTTACTTTCCCCAGGCAAATTTGGCTGCTCCTCACTTTTCTTGGTGAAAATAATTTACTTCTTAAATGCAGAGTTATTAATCTGAGGTTATAGAAGGAGTCTTTCACACTGAAAGAGGGATCATGAATAATTTCTGTGTCTCTTCTTCTGAGCCATTGCCATATATTAGACTACATATTTGAGTCTTGGCAGATTGAAAAAATATGCACCACAATCAACCCCACTCACTTTGGTGGTTCTCTAGCAAAGGAAGTGGAGTGAGACACAAAGTGGCCATCATCATCTGGTCCCTCCCTCCCTCTTTTTAAAGAAAAGAAAACTGTTTGTGCGACACAGAATTCAAGCTTCTAGGTAACAATTCCTGATTAATTTTTTTTAGTATCACAAATCTTTGCAAATTCATACTCTCTCTCCTCTTCCTTTCTGGTTTTCTTTGAAAGTACTTTGTAATGTAACACATTTTTCCAGAGGTCAATGGGGACATATTTGCATTTTGATACACTTTAAATTTTTGCCTCCAGCACGCCACTCAAATGCGCTCTGCTAATCAGAAGCCAGTAATGATCTCCTATATACTTCAAGCGGGTGGCTGGGCATATAAAAGCACCTCAAAATGCAAAATCTGTGAGACAGCAACACAGGGTAAAGACAAATAAATACAAAAAAGGGACAATGCTGGCAAAAGCAGTTTGGGTTTGTAAGCTGAGGGTTCTGCCTGAAATAAGCAGCTAATGTGTTTATGTGCACCACTGGAGTGATAAGGGGATGCGGGGGACTCCTGCCTCAGCCAGCTGCACTGATGGACTGCAGGTTTCTCTGAGCAGATCACTTGTATGTCAATATACCCAGATGAGGCATGAGCATTTCTGAAGGCTTTTTATACCGTCAGTGATACCTCATGTTCTGAACAATCCAAATCCAAGATTAGGCAGGATCTAGAAGAATGAGGCAGCCCTAAAGCATGGGTTTAATCTGTGTGGAGATCTTTTATTTTTAGCAGTAATAATAGGTTTACACTCAAATTTGCCTGCCCAAAGTGAGGGGGTGTGTGAAGCTGTGTGGGAAAGAAAAAACAAACCCCAGAACTCAAGAGATTATTTATTAAAAATACATTTTTTTAAGCATGAGTATCTTTGACAGACAGAGTTGCAAGAAAACCTGAACAGTTTCTCACTAACCACTGCATCAGGAGAAAAACTCCCAATAAGCAGATGTTGCTTAGGCAGCAATCAGCCAGGCTGTGTGTGTGTGTGTGTGCGTGTGTGTGTGTGTGTGTGTGTGGAGGGGGAGAGGGATGGAGAGAGAGCCAGGCAGTCAGGTCTTAAGGCACTGTGCTGAGTGTGTGTGTGGCTGCAAAGGATGGCAAATTTGTGTGAGAAAATCACATATGAGCAAAATCAAGCTGCTCTGCTGGGTATTTTATATGTATTTTTAAAAGAAAGCAGCAAGAAGAAACCAGGGGAGAGAGACTGAAAAGACAAGGCAGGAATGACCAGGCAATTGTGTGTCTGGGCTAACAGCAGCATAAGGCAAGAAATCCAGGCATCAGGGAAATCATTTAAAGCCATATTGATTCGTTTTGGAGGTGAGAAAAAGCAGATGCACTCAGCTACTATGGAATGGCTCTGACAGCAGCTACAGCTGCTTGGTTTTACTTTTTTTTTTTTTTTTTTTTTTGACGAGTTTCATTCACAGAAAGCCGGCACTGTGAACGCAAAGCAGCCTGCACCCCTCACTGCGTCACCCCTTCCCCCAGCAACGGGAGCTGCCATCAAAGCCTGTCCCAGCCAGGTAGCGCCGCCAGGCAGCCAAATGAACCCTCGGGCAACACCAGAATGGAAGAGGGAGAAAGAGGGGGACAGAGGGAGGGTGGAGGATCAATGGCTGACATTCAGCAGCTCTGGCCATTTCCAGCGGGCTGGGAGCGACTGGAGGCAGAGCAGGTTCAGAGCCCATCCATCTCCGCGACAGACAGCAGCTCTTCCCCGGGAACTCTGCCTGGCCCCTGTCCTCAGCAGCACACAAAGCAAGGCTCCAGAGGAGAGAAGGATCCAGTACTGTGTGGTGCTGGTCCTTGCAGCTAGAAAATAGGAGGTGAATTGCACATGACATGGGAAAACAAGCGGGTTTAGTATTCTGTAGGAAATCCTATGCTTTGGGGAAAGAAAGGGTGGGGGTTTCTACATGGAAATACTGTCAGGTGTTGCCTGCACCAATACCAGTAAAGCAAGCACTCTGCCAGGCTGGGCCTTTGCTCCTTACCTTAATTCAGCTGGTCCTTCATCTATTTATCCAAAGATGTAATTATAGAATTCATACAGAGACGCTGTGGCTGAGATCTTTAAAACACTGCTTTTCTGGCAACCAGATACCTGTGAAGATCTGCCCTAGGTGACTTATCCTCAGTCACGGAGTGAACCTGATCCTCAGACAAGGCCTCTGAGTCTTCCCCAGATTCAGATTTTTCTCATGCAATCAACTTATTCACTGTGAGGTGTGGTTTCAGACTACAAAATTCATTCAAACTTCATGCATTTTTACAGCATGCAGTTCAAAAATTTCATTTTCTGTTCAAAAAGAAACCAGACTCCACAACAGGGAGGGTAAGGGATGCTCAGGAAGGTTTCCTTAAGAATAAAAATAGTGCTGTTTTATTTAATCTGAAATGAAATTTGGTATGGTTTTATTCTTTCTGGAAACAAAAATCTAGGTGCTCTTCTGAGTTAAACCCCAGTTGCTCTCATAGCACCTCAGATACTGTCCCATCCTTCCTGTTTTCTACTCCAGGAACCTCAAGTGTAACCAGGTAGGGATGTGTATGCGTGTGCTCACCAGCTTGGTCTTTCACAAACATCTGCTGAGGGGCATCTTATTTGTATGAATTGTGAGTTTGGCATAAAGCAAGTCAGAGAATTTCCATCAGGACAGTTCCTAAAGAAAACAGCTTTCTGTTTTCAGGAGATGAAATAGTTTGTAACAATATAAAACTCCATTTTTCCATAGAAAATAGGTATTCTGGTCAAAATTTAATATTCACTTCACTGAAGGTGCATGAAAAGATAATCAAACATTTTCTTAACTGGCACTAATTCACATTTTTTATTGGCTACACACTGAAGAGTGTAAATCCAGAGTAACTTCCTTGGCCTCATTCAAGTTACTTTGACTTACCCTGTTGCAAATAAATTTGAAATCTCAGTCTGTGTGATTGGTTCTTGCGATGAATATCTTTTTCTTCTAGGTATATACATACAGACAAAAAATGTAACAAAAAACCCAGTGCAATTCAAACCAAGAGGCTTAATGGATTCTGAGTCAGGACTGTTATGAAGAGTTCCAACTCCTTGTGGATTTGGTTTCAGTACCACTGGCTAGAACATGCCAAAACGTGTACATTTATAATTAAAAGTAAAAACATACAGCCAAGTATTTAAAATAATTTACAACTATATTTTTATCAGCTATAATTTGAAAATGATCAGTGTTACACAGAACACTGGCTCATTTTTAAAGCTTAGGTACATCTTCCACTAAATTAAACTTACCCTAAAACATCTTTAGATCTGATGACTGAGTAGTTTAACAGCATCTTAACAATACTGAAGCATCTTTGTAAGTCTTTAGATTTATTTGTAGACCAATACATTTTCTTTTTCACTTGCTAAAAAAATTAATCCTTTGCTTTAGATAAAGAAACAAAAATTACCACAAGATAGGGTGAGTGTCTTGTCTTCAGAAAACCTCAGACCGTTCCCACGGGAGCCAAACGCAGTGTACAAAGTCTTTGTGTTACTGGAAGTACTTCAGGATCTGGATTATGAGTCAATGGTAATTCCCTGCATGGATTCAAGTAGAGAAGTTACTTATTAATATGCAATGCTACTTTTTGTTTCTATTTCAGCGGGTTTGCAGCAGGCCAGATCACTTCATCTAAAAGTATCAATTAAAATGATCACGAGTGCTGCACTGCTTTAGCGTGACAGGTATCACCTTGAGCAGGATCTCTTGTAATTGGCTTTTAATGCTTTTCCAAAGGGGTGCCACTTTTCTACATCTGATAAATGACTAAGTTGGGGTAATTCTGTTTTCCAAGGCAAATAAATAAAGTGAAGAAAACAGGATGAGGGCAAATTTATCCTTAGTGTAAACTCACTGACTTCAGAAACTCACTAGAAATACTTGCAGATTGGGGTTTCTTATGCAAAACCTGATGTGAATTGTGCCTAATAAGAAAGTACCTTAAATCATGCCTTGGGCAAAATAGCTCAGTTAATCCCAAAATGTTGTTGCAAGAAAATTCCTTCCTTTCCACAGTTTTCTAGGGGAGTTATAAGGCATGTTACACAGCCAAGCTTTTCCAAGGAATTAAAATAATTTCTTTTCTTGATTCAGATCAGCCTACTATTTTTGTGAAGCATTTTTTGGTTAATTTTCATCTCTTTCACCCTCCCAGCCAAAAACCAAATAGATTTACAAGGTTACTTACTGCAAAACTTCACAGCTTTTTCAGTCAGCTCTTGCATATATTAAAGAAAATGCCAATTCTGCTTCCTTGTCTGTAAGCCCCTAAAATAATCTGGGCTCCCTTTTATTTCTGCTTGTATGAAGTCAGGAAACATTTTCCTAGAGTTACATGAGCACTAAGTAACACAACTTGCCCAGAAAGAATTTTTTAAAAATTTCAATATATAATAAAACCAAAATAAAATGAAGTGAAAATGGCCAGTGTAATGAAACGTTGGCACTCAGTCAGAAGTTAGGTGCTGAGTTTTACTTTCACTTTCCTGCCCTACCCTTTCTAAAATACTGAGAGAAAATAAACACTGAGATGACAATATTGAAATAAACCCCAAAACATTTCAGAAAAATCTTTGCAATGATTTTTCCCCCCGTAATTGGCATATAAACTGGTAAATGTTTTTGACAAAATAGTGTTTACAGGAAAAACGATTCTGTCAAATAATTTTCAGCCAGCTTTCCAAAGCAACCCTGCTGTAAAAAAAAAAAAAAAAAAAAAAATCATCCCAATGTGTCTGTGTGGTGTGACCATGCCCATTTTGTGACTAATCCCTGAGTCCAATAGTCTCAGATTTGCCCCAGTGCTGAGTGATTGCTTTCTTTCCTACCGATTGCTTCATTTCTGGAGATGGCAGCTTTCACATGAACAGAGCATCCTGCTCCCTATTCCCTGCACAGCACTTCCACATGCAAAACAGCAGCGACAAAAGTCCACTCTGCTTTGCTGGTGATGAGCTGTGCATCAGACCCGCTTGCAGTGCTGGCAGTCTGCAATATTGCTGAGTAGGGGCAGCAGGAGCTGGATCTTAATGATTTGCCCCCTCCCGATCATTTGGGTTCATTGATTTCTCTAATTAAATATGCATTCCACTTCACCATTATTCCCAATGATCGCATTTAATCTCAACGACAGGGCCAGGGATGAGAGCCTTTCTTACAAACTGCTTTTGCAAGCCCTGCTGTTCTGTAGGAGCTCTTGGATTCCTCCAGGTATTTGTCCAGTGCTGTTGGGCTCCATCCTCCTTTCCTCAACGAACTGTTTTCCCCCACGTATTCAAGCCTCTCTTCCTTTCAACTGAGCCTTCCAGCGTCGCTTTAGAGGGCTGGAGCTGCAGTTCTGTCTGACAGTCGTGTATGTAAAGCTGATTTATTTGGCTGCTGTGGCACTGCGCCAGGGAAGAGGCCGTCTGAATGGTGAAGCTGTTAGGAAACTAATTGCATGATGGACTGCAGTTACAGGAGAGTCTTCACTGTCTGCTTCATCTAATCACATTTGCTACGAAGGATTTTTCTTGTTTGCCCCTTTTCCATTGTTTGAATTGGAAGAATACCAGGTTTACACCAGGGATGGGCTTGGCTGATTGGTTCCCAAGCCTGTATCACTACCTTGTCAGTCCCTTCATTTGCTAAAGAGACTCAAATACTGTCACTGCTGTGAGTGTTCCCTTGCTTTCACCTCTCAGACTGGGAGGCTTTGAACTTGCCAAGTAAGCACTCTGTTCAGCACTCTGTGTTGTTCAGCACTCTGTGTTTGTTCTTCTTGTGTGGATGAAGTCAATAATCTCTAAATGAAGGGCAAGAGCTGTTTGGGTTAGCAATTTCATCATCTTCAACACAGAAAACGGACAGCCTTGCAATAGAGGTGGGTTAACAAGAAAGGAATTTCCCTCTGCCTCGCTTTCAAATGTCTTTCTGAACGCTGAGTCTGAACTGAAACCTTGGGCTGCAAAATACTGGCCCATGGAAAGAACAAAATCTTGGAAGAACTCTGTGTCACCAGATCACCTTTATTTGGGCCATGCTCCATTTCTTTGCAAGCAAACATGCCTCATTAGTCATTTACCTGACAGAAAAGCAGCCATACTGCTGCTTGTCTCTACTGTTTCTACCCAGGGAAGGAGCGTTGGTAAATGGTAGACCTAATGATAAGCTAAGTGACTTCCATCCTCAAATCACAGCTCCCTTGGGGCCAGCGCCAACCACTCTTCCCCAGTAGCAGCAGATAGATTGTCACTCTGCTTGCATGGCAGCACTGATGCTGTTTGCATGCTCTTGGTGATCACATTTTTCATTTGAGAGGTTTATGTTCATCTTCCTGATAGGTACCAGGTTCAAGTCAATATTGACTCATTCCAAACTAGTGCGAAGTGAAAACTCCGAGTTTTTCCTGATTCCACCACAAAACTTTCTCCACAGCCACCGCCTGCCTCCTGGGAGATGTGAGCTGAAACTTGAGCTCAGACCGCATGCTGGCACAGGGGAATGGCTGCAAATGGCTTTATGGATATTTTGCAGGCCCCTGATAAGAAATAGTTTTAGAACCCAGTCTTATTTAAGCCACTTTTGGGTAACCTTTGGCTGTTACAAGTATGTTTCAAATTGGACATGTATCACTCAGCTTTTCAATTTCAGCTGGTGTTACTCTACCCTTCTCTTTGCATAAAACAGAATTGCGCTGTTGGTCGTTTTTTTCTGAGGTCAAGGGAAAGTCTCCCATCAACTTCACTGAGCAGTGAACCAGACCTGCTAAATTTCAATTGTCAGGGCAATTTCCTCCCCTCCTTCATGGTCTCAAAGAGCCAAGGCATATTGGAAGGTGTGTACTTGCAGCAGTCTACCTGAGCTGTAGGAGGTGCTCCCTCTCAAAAGCCAAGAGCTTCAGATGGGAGCCTGCACCCAGTGGTAACAGCCAGCAAGCAAAAGGAAATGACAGCTGGAGCTCAATGCAAAAAGTCAGTCTGACAGCTTTGCTACATCCTCCCAAAGAACTCAGAGTGAAACTGTTGTGAGCTGAAATCTTATTTACAACCCCTGGTGTTCCTTCTGCAAGGACAGAATAATTTTTAAAGCAAGATTGGCTACAGCTTTCTCCATCTCCTAAGGTAGCCACTAGTAAGAGCTCTGCAACTTAAGCAATCTCAGGATGTTGCAAATTTCTATCTAGCTCCCTCATTCATGAACTTCAGCCCAAACTTGAGAAAGTTCAGCCAATACATCATCTTAGATCTCCCCCATACACTTCCTTGCATAGGAAGCTGCAAACCTTGCCAAGCCCCAGGCAGTCACCCTTCCTTTACATAGCTGCACTTCTCAGCAATAAGGGGCAGGATGACTCGGACAACAGAAACATTCACAAAACAAGACACCATTGCAGAAGTTTTCAGAACTTGGACTTTTGAGTAGGAAAGGTTTGGAGAGCTACAGTTTCTTGGGAAAGTGGAAAAAGGAAATAATTAAAACAGGATGATGAGTAGAGGCTTACTTTGATAGACCCAATCATAAATTTTAGCGAAGAAGCAGAGTCTGGTTGTCCTTGTGATATTGCACATCAATAAACAAGGACTGCTCTGTTATATTCTGTACAAATTAGACCTTATAAATCTCTCCCTGCCCTAACCATGCATGTTTCAACTCAAAGAGAGACTGCAGATTTGATAAGCAGGAAAACTACAAGAAAAAGCTAAATCAGGGAGAAACATACATGCTGCCTGGTCAGATGATGGTAATAGTAGATGGAGGCTTTGTGGAGCCTGAGGACATTCAGAGCATTGTAGAAACACTGCAGAAAAGAGCCAGTGGCCGTGCCACTGCACTGGTGGCAGCTTTGAAGAGATCAGATCAATGTAGAAGATTTCTTGTGCACAGTGACTACCAACAGTACAAAATGCATAGATGTACAGAAACCCATTTTCTATCAGTGGTTTTTTTGTGCATCCCCCTCTAAGCCCTCGCATAGTTTGAGCTGCACATCCTCCTCACATACCACACTCCCCCAAAAGATTAGCAGTGCTTATCTTGTGTGTGCCTGGGGAGCATGTGCCAGCGCACCTGGGCAGGGAGTTCTGGGCCAGCCCCAGTCATTTTTCTGGGTCCTCCTTAAAAGCAATTAGCAGCTTCCCCCTTTAACTTCAGAGGGCAAACTCAATCATAGAATAACTTTCCTGCAGCCGGTACAATTAGCAGGAATGCGTTTGACCCCAGCTTCACCTTTTCTGAAATGCAGTTCCTGGTACAAAGTGTTGCAGTGCTCTTGAGAGTGACATGTTATGAGTAACTGGATGTCAGGATCCTTGTATGAAAACAAACAAATCCCCAAATAACTGGAAAGTCCTGAGCCAGAAATGGGCATAATAAAGGTAGAAATAATTCCTATCTTCACTTGTTACTTCTCCTTCCTCTTAATACCAAACCAGTGCAGTGCATCACAGCCCTCACCCCAAACATGTTCTGATACATACTGTGTCTTAGAAAAGCACAGCCAAAATTTGGGGTTTGACAGCTGCTGCTATGTGGAAATGTAAGTATCTGCTTTCACAGAGACAATGTCTGAAACACTTCTGGGTGCCATGAGGAAAGCGGAAACCTTTTGTTTCATACATATTTTTCTTATGCATCTTGATATTTCAATTAATTTTTCTAAGGAAACAACAATAACAACAATCTCCCTAGGCTTGTGCTGCTTCTCTATTAATATGTAGAAAAGAACCATCTATCTTAGAGCTATGAGGCTGGGATTTCTAAGTCAGGAGGAAAGTCCTGGACACCCAACAGACCAGCAGTGCTGGCATGTGGTACCCAGTCTCATCTGTGGTATACTCTGGGAATATTCTTATTTCGTGAGAAATACCACACACACCACCCCGTCCTTTCCATGATGTATGTCCAATGACCTCTCTTTTCCATGTCATACATGGTCTAATCTTTTTCCCTGAGCATTATTTGCACAGTAATCCTTTTCCTTCTATGACACAAACACAAAATTCCCTTTCCTCCACTGTCACTTGTAGAACAATCCCTTACTTCTAGTGGCATGCAGGCAGAAACCTGTTATCTTTGTGCCAAACACAAAATGATCATCCCTAGCTTGCCTCCAGTGTTTGACAATGCAGCCCTTATGTCAATTCTATGAAGAACACACCACAGTCCTTTCATTCCCAATTTATCCAAACACAACCTTCACCTGACCGGTGAGCAGTATGAAATACAATAGTGGAAAATGCAAGGTATACAGCCCAATTTTTAAAATCTCCTTTAGAAAACTTCAACTTTTTCAAATGTTTGAAGAGAGAGACAAAAACAGGTATATGGATATTCTAGTATGTTTGCCATTACTTTTTTTTCCTTTTGCTCCCCTCTTTTTCAATGACATGATGAAAAATCGTCACGGGGAGGGGAACAGGAGGAAGATAGAAATTTGGATGTGACTCAGAGCTTGAACCCAAACCTAGCCTTTTAAATTTCTCTGGCTTGGGTATCTTACATGTGAAGGATTTAAATTTGTTTTTAAGTTAAAAAATGTTTTGGCTTAACACACACACTCCCACCCCACTTGCATCAGACCAGTTACCACAGCAAATCAGAGTGAGAAGGTAAGAGAGCAGTGACCAGGACTGCCAGTGTCATCAGCTGAACACGTAATTTAGCCTGCTTTACTCTGAGCCCTATCCAAACTCAAACAGATACCTGTTTAACCAGGGCTTAACAGGAAAGCCTTATCTCTAACTCATCCCCTGAGAAGCTGCAGCAAGACAGGAATCTGGTGGGGGGTGGGAATCAGCCCCCTAATTTGATATCCCCTGTACACAGCAGCACTGCATTTAGTGATGATTTGGGCTTAAAGTGATCCTGTTTATTTCTTTGGGATGCCTATTTCCACCCTGCTGCACAGCATGCTTTCAAAACAGGGCTCAGTTAAATAAATATTGATTGTGACCTTTTGCAGAAACCCCAGTTTAGACCCACTGATTCTAAATGGGTTTTGCCTGCTCTTGGAGTGACATATGTGTGCCAGGGTTGGTTTGGCACTGCACCTTTGGTTACTGCACACAACTTCCTTGTAACAGGACTGACCAATACCTCAAGGTGCTCCTGTGTTTGTGACTTGCTATCCCATGTAGCTGCTGCATTTGAGGCATGAGATTTTGTGTGTTTGCTCCCAGAGCAGTCGCAGTCGGTGCCTTTAGCTCCTGACTGGTACAGCCACAAGGGCTGCTGAATGAAATTCAGGGTGGAAAACCACCACTGCATTTCCTGAACAAAGATAATAATTATGGTAATTGTATCACTTTAGCACATTTCTCACTTGTGTTTTTGAATAAATGGTGTGAGCCAACGAGAACAGCAGCTTCTTCCCTTCAGATTAAGTTGTGCTTTGAATAGCAGCATAGATAGGACAAGACTTTTCGTTTGCTATGTTTTCTTCTGCATCTTTTCAATGGTGCATTACACAGTCGCCACAATTCTTCACCTCTACTGTCACTTTTATGGCAGTGTTTTCCTTTTCCTCCTCTTCAGTCATGGGCATGCTAATCTTTTGTGTCACAAGCAGCACAACCCCTCCTTTATATGGGCCTCCTCCTGCCAGTGCACAGTTCTGAATTACACAGTTAAAAGAAAAAATCATTTCACCTACAAAATGTAAAACAATGTAATTTTTACCATTGCTATTTTTATTTCCATTACCACTAAATCCTGTCTGGATTGAATAATTAAGCAGCTATTTGTGTCATGGGTTTCAATGCTGAATGTAACCCATTAACCCTGCAGGAGCAAGGTCCTTGAATTCTGAATAATTCTGCGACTAAGCTGTGATGAATCAGGACTGAGATAAGAGCCATGCATCTTTAAAAAAATCTGGAGCATGTTCTTGGCATTCGAGGTTTTTTCTGTGTTGCAAGCAGTTTCTGCTCTTCCTTTTCTTTTTGTCTTCCCTCATTCAACTGACTGTCATGAGAAATGCAGAAAACCTCTACTTAGAAAAAGTGTTTGTTATAGTTCATTCTATTATTTTATTTTTTCCCCTCTGAAATATTTGTATGTAAAGAGCACCTTACCATTCTTTGAGGCTCATCTGTTTGTATTGCTTATTCTGTGCTTGAAATTGTCATAAATCTCACTCTGGTCTCATTTTCCCCCTCAGATAGACCCTTATTAGCTGTAACTAGTCTTGGACATGCTGATACAGCATGGTTGGGTGAGCACAATCAGTAGCAATATTCCTGGCACCAGTATGAGTGTGCTGGCCTGTCTTAACCTAGCAAGCTGTGGGGCTAAGCTGGTCTGTAAACTAAAGGTGGGCAGTTCTCTCCTAATACATCAGCTGCTGCTGGAAGAAAGGGAATGAATGTTTTCTACATAACACAGTCCATTTTAAGATCTCTTCCATAACAGGTATCTGGGAGGCAGAATGACAGCTCCACCCATAGATGCACAGTTCTGCAAAATAAATAAAAAAAAAAGTACCTCTGGGTGTACACTACACCCTCCCCAGATAAAATTCGTAGTATCACAGCATGGTTGGAAGAGATCCACAAGGATCATCAAAGTCCATTTCCTGGCCTTGGACAGCATCACCCCCAAGAGTCACACCCTGTGCCTGAGAGCATTGTCCAAACACTGCTTGAACTCTGCCAGGCTGGTGCTGTGACCACTTCCCTGGGGAGCTGTCCCAGTGCCCAACCACCCTCTGGGTGAAGAACCTTTCCTGGTATCCAACATAAACCTCCCTGGCTCAGCTTCAGGCCATTTCCTTGGGTCCTGTCAGCAGAGATCAGTGCCTGTCCCTCCTCTTCCCCTCACGAGGAAGCTGTAACTGCAACGGGGTCTCCCCTCAGTCTCCTCCAGGCTGAACAGACCAAGTGACCTCAGCCGCTCCTCATTTGGCTTCCCCTCAAGGCTCTTCACCATCCTCGTTGCCCTCCTTTGTACTCTCTCTAACAGCTCAGTGTCTCCTCCTATGCTGTGGCACCCCAAGATGCCCCCAGCACTCGAGGTGAGGCTGTCCCAGTGCAGAGCAGAGCAGGACAATCCCTCCCTTGCCGGGCTGGCGATGCTGGGCCTGATGCCCCCAGGACACGCTTGGCCCTCCTGGCTGCCAGGGCACTGCTGACTCATATCCAACTTGCCATCGACCAGGACCCCCAGGTATCTTTCCTCAGGGCTTCTCTCCAGCCTCTCATTCCCCAGTCTATACACACACTCAGGGCTGCCCTGTCCCAGGTACAGAATCCCCTTGTCTTTAATCTGGTCTGCTGCATAAAAGCAGCGATACAACTATTTTGCCCCCTATTTTTTCTGTCGGCCCCAATCACTTCTAACTGGACTGTCCCTGTCTGAGAGATGACCAGCTCTGATTTAAAGACTCTGACTGATGGAGAACTTTCCCACATTTGTGATCAATTACAAAGTTTAGGTAATTAACTGCTTGCTGTTCTCATGGCTACAAAGCACTTATCAGCCACATGCATTGGCATAAACCTCATGTGTAGTCAGCTATGTGAAAAGGGCTTCTTACCTGAGTAAGGGTGGTGAGAGCAAGCCCTGCCCTGGGCCTGTTGATTCAGGAAATGCAGACTGTCAGATTCCAAGGAAGGTCTCAGCCTGGGATCGCTGCTGGTCAGGATTGACACCACCACTGCATCTGGTGCTCTGCAATGTTGGAAACTTTTGTTCTTCCTGATTCAGTTCCCCTTTCTCTGCTTGAGACCACAAACTACTTCTCAGATTTAAAACTGCTTACCTACTCTGGCTGGGGAGAAGATGAAAAGAAATAAATAAAAAAGAAGAATGCATTAGGTGTAACATCCCCTTCTTTCAATGCTAGCCATGTCACAAGGCAGACTACCAGACAAAGGGCTAAATCCTGAACTTCAAGTATAATCTTTCTGTACTCTAAGAAAACATGTACAACCTGAGAAAAGTAGGAACAGCATTAAAAGAATGTTATGAGAATGTTCATGAGTATATTCAGATATCTCAAAATATATCCTCAATCCAAATACCAGATTGAACAAACAAAACTAGATATAATCCATTAACATTAGTAATGCTGTGTAAGCTGGGAGAAATCACCATCATTTAATGATTGGTTGTGAGACATATTCCAGAATATAGTACATTAGTAGTGAGCTTTGTTTTTATCACAAGAACATAATAACTGCTAGGAACAAAATACCAAAGAGGGGCAAAGCACAAAAATGAAACCACTGCTTTTCGGGTAATAAAGATTCTTAAGTTTTCTTACAGTAAGTTAACACTTTGCAGAACAGCATAGAACCAGAGTCTGATGATGGATGCAGGATTGAGGGCTGACTAAGGAAATGTATGAGCATTTGCAGGAGAAGGACCTTTGTTTCTTAAAGAAAATTTGGCACTATAGTAATACAGAGATTAGCTGCCTACAATACCTGACATGAAATAGATGAGCATGCTAGTGAAATCTGGTAGTGAAATTTAGACATCTTTGCAATATCCAGAAGTATCCTTTTCCCTTTGTCTTCCTCTCTCTTCTTCATTATCTCATTTTCCCTCCCTGAGGAAGAAACAATAATTTAATTCTGTTTAATATACAGAAAGTCTCCTACAATTGAGATGGTTAGCTTACAATGAAATACGTTATGAGCCACGGCTTTGGCTTAACTGAATGGCTTCTGTGCAGCTTTAGCTTTGCCTTATGACTCTCTAAGAACATAAGGCCTCAGCATATAGGCAGGACCTGTAGCCAGTGCTGGAGATTGAAGGGGCCTCCTGAAGTAAGACACTGACCTGTGAAAGACCTATTGTCTTGGGAAAACTGCACCGGTTTTCTTCTAGAAGCCTAGAAGAAAATATAACCACAGCAGAAACCAGCTTGCACATCTGTGAGCTGCCTCCAGCTCCTCATAAACAAGAGCTGTAAACTCATTGCCAAAGAGTGAAAGAGCCCCAAGAGAGACCTGTTGTTTTACTTGTGCAAGAAACCTCATTCCCACTTTCTCCACAGAAATAGCAGGAGTAGAGAGGTTCTGATGCGAACAAGCCCTGTCCCAGGCATCCCAGCCCATCCACTTGCTAGGGAGGCTTTCAGTGGACTTCAGCCACTCATGGTGGCTGAAAAACTGAATCAAGACACTACAGAAATACAGTGCTGGTATGCCCAACCCAGGGTGCTAAGGGTCAATGGCTGAGATGACCAAACTTCATGTACCTGTACTTGGCCTACAGGCTGGGTCACTTTCAGTGGCCTGTGTGCTTGGGGTGAGCCCCTGCTGTCTTTTGCCATGTTAGGAACCAGCTCATTCCCTGAAGCTAGGGAGGCATGTGCTGCTGGTCGAAAAGGACCTTGCCTCAGCCTTGGGCCATGAAGACAGGTGTCACGCTGCCACCTCTGCTGCTGCCATTGCCATCATGCCCAAGGATGTGGTGCCAGGGCACGTTTCACTGAGCGGGGATGTTGCTGACGCTACTCCGGATGGACGGGCAGTGAGCTGTGCCTTCCCATACAGAAATGCCACATATTTCTGAAGGGTTGGAGACTGCTAATGAGATCCCTGGTGTACACGACCTGCCACAGTGACAGGTTCTTATCTAGCCAGTAGACGTGTGTTTCTCAAGGAGAAAGTTACAGTCTGGGGAGGCACTCTGGGGGCTCAGTGTGTACAGGAAGCAGCAAACAGAAGGCGGCTGTGGTGTTGGAGAGAACGTGGCACAGTTGCATGAGTCAGTCTGGTATCAGAGTATTAGAGAACAAATTGCACTACCCCCACCTTAAGGACTGCAGATAATGCACAGCAATGAAGTTTCATCTGTGCTCAAGTACGTATTTTTTATGCAGCTAAAGCTATGTTGCAGATGTTCTTCACTAGAATAGGTTTTGCCTTTGCTAATCCTGTGTTAATCTGCTGGTAGAGCTATAGCTGCGTGATTACCACTGGGCTCCTTGCAGAGAGGAGCCCCTGGTCACTGAGGGCACGGTTCCTCCGCCTCTCCCTCGGCAGAGCTGCAGCTGGGGTTCAGGTTTGCTGTGCCGGGGAGCACCCCCTTCCTGTTCCCAGTGCGGTGCTCTGCCAGGAGAGGGAGCTAGGACTCTGGGATTCAGGGGCCTTTGATGTTTTCTGTTCACAAACCATGAAGGTGTTACAGCTGTCCAACACTAATGTAGGCTTTGCTCTGTGGCTGGGTGCATATTCAGGGGCTCATGATTTTCTGTGGAGGCCACCTACTGCAGAGGAGTTTGGTTCCTGCCAGAACTCGGAGGACTCTGCTGACCTGAACTGTGTTTTGAGGCTCTCAGTCCCTTTTTCTGACTGCTTCATCAGGTGAACTCCAATGGGAGTTTGGACTGGGTGAAAACAGTGAAGTGAAACCTATGGATTCTGGAATCATGCAGTAGGTTCAAAGCCACTGCTGGAGTTGAGAAGGCAACCAATGGGTGCATAGCAAGGCAAGCAACAGCTGGGAGGAGGGAAAATTTTTGGTTAAGGCTACCATGTGGTAAACAGATGTTGGACAACATTTCTTTTAACATAGAAACACATCAGCCTTCTTCCCCCTGCAGTATATGTGTTTCATTTTGAACAAGTAACTGGCAGCTGGAGAAAGTTATTAGAAAATGCTCCGTCTATATTCCAGCATTTGCAACAGCAGCAAAATTACCTATTTCCTATTCTGCCCAAGCTTTCTGTCTCCTTTTTGGAGATATTGTTGGCATCAAGTCAAGTTTTGCTTAAGTTATGTATCAGAAAGAGAATAAGTGGAGCTCCGACCTTATTTAAAGAGTAGAAAAGGGAATTTAAACAAAGCTGACACAACTATTATCTAGGTTCTGAATGTGGTTGGGCCTGCTGGTAAGAAAACAGGAAATAAGTGAGAAAACAACTCTTAAAAATGTGAAAACCAGCCAATTTTACAGGGCTCCACTCTGTGTTCAAAAGTCTGTAAGTACTGATAAAAGAGCACATGTGATGTGGAAGTGCTGTGTAATTATCACTGGCCCTTTCAGTCTTATTATTGTTTCAGTTTTCTCCAAGTGATGAAGTCTGGCAAGGGAAGGAGAATAACCCCATTTCTGCTTTGACTAATGAATTGTGGTCACTGACCAATCTGCCCTCTTTGCCCTCAAGTGGATAGTGAGTTGTGGTTTCCTGATGTTTCCTACCTGATTTGAAAGTAAGAACAGAGTAATTTGTTTGTGACAATTTCAGCGGCTAAAAGAAGAGCTTCTCAGACATAGCTGGGCTCTGTTAGCCAGGAAGGGGCCAAGCTAGAGAAAACATTGTTGAATAAAGCACGGTGTGAGCAGACACTGGAAACAGTAAATAGTAAGGGAGGCTCCTTCCTAAGAAATGCATTTTATTGTCTCTGTATGAGTCAGACAAATCCTTTGATCTGTTGCCCTCAATGCACATTACCCCGTGGTCCAAGGGGTTGGCTTTGGCTGCTGGTGGCTGGGAGGCACCAGGAGGCACTGCAGAGCACTGGAAAAGAATCTGCTCCCAGAAGTGTGGCCAGTGGCCATCAGGGTGCAGGAGGTGTCGGTAGCCAGGCTCCCAAGTTTATGGCTCTTAGCATTTCTACCTTCACAAAGGGCTCTGACTGATAAGAATGAATGGTGTGGAGTTGTGCATGCAAGAGCTGTGGTTGTGACTTCCTATCTCTGTACCAGCCAACAAGTTATTATAAAAATAAATACCTCAGTGGCAGCAGCAACATCCCCAAGGGCCTATTTACTTCCGCTGGCATGAACTAATTCCTGCAGAGGAGCTCAAGCCAAATCCTGCAGAGACCAGTGGGAATCTCTCCAGGCTCTTGCAAAGGCAGTTTGCACACTGGAGAAAATGTTGGTGCTTGGTCATATTTATTGCCATGTCAGTTAAAACATGTTGTCAGTTAACACCTTCCCTAACACAACATATATTTTCTAAATCTGAAGGAAAGAGCTTTTTTACCTCCTTTTATTCTTCAAGTAGTTATTCTGATTTATTTCTGAAATTGCACAACACACTAAATGCTGGTTCATGAAGTGGCCAGGGATCAATTATTACCTTTTCATGTGCAAACTGATCTTAAGGCATCTATCAATCTCTTATAGTCCTATCTGCAGAAGATATGTTCAATTTCAGAAAACTGAAAACATACAAGGGAAGTTAAGGCAGGGTGACATTTGCTTTCCGTGGCTTGCTCTCTAGATGTTTGATGGGTGACTTTATTATCCATAGGAACAATGAACAAGCCAATACACCCTTTTCAAGGTTTACAGGTACCTTAATGTAACTTGCTCATTTAATTTGGATCTATATACCTCATGAGAAGGGCAGAAGATTTTCACTTTCAAGGCCTTATTTAGCCATAAAATGTGTATCCTGTTAGCTAAGAGCAGATCTATGAATTTCATTTCATTTGGTGACAGGAGAAATAGCGATAGATGTATCACCCTCTCAGTAACTGGTATTAAAAGGTGCATGTTTCATGAAGGAACAGTGTATTCCATGCCATAACATCTTTCATGAAATAAAATTCAGGGCATTTGTAGTATAAGTATATGAAAAATATCAGTTCGCTCTTATTTTAAGAGTGTGGGGAAAATAAAAGCCCCTTTTGTGGCTGGAGCTGGTCACCTGAAAAATTAGGATGGATTTTGCTGGCTCCAACAAAATCAGTAGGAGATTTTCTATGGCCTCAATGGGGCCAAAAATTCTCCTAGATTTCATACTATTATAGATATTGTACAATTTAGCCACCAAGGTCATTAAAATGCTATAATCCCTCGTGTGATACATGATGGGGTAAAAGCACTTACAAAGGTATTGCTTTCTAAACTGGTGTAATTATGGTAGTAATTCCCAAAGAAGCATTTCAAATGCATTTCCAGTTCCAGTTTCTCAATTTTTTGAGTGTTCATTACAGTAGTGATATGCTTGTGTCTAAATCTTGTTGATGTCCTTCCAGAGGGCACTAAAAACCCTAAAGTAAGTAAAGAAAAATTTAGTTGGTGATTCTGACTGGCTGCTGAATTGCTGCATTTTGAGCCCTGTCCCTCAGGTTATATTCTATAATGTTTGCTCTTATACTGCACAGACTACTCACTCTTTGTTTATATCCATTCACTTACAGTTTGTCTAACTTAAAGAGAATTAGGGAAAAAAAAAGGAAAATTTAAAGTTCTCCCCACACCAAACATGGATGGTATGGGGCTAACAAGCCTGAGACAGCTGTCAACACTGAGCTGTATTTTCAGCCCCTGGGAGGTTCACAGCTGGGGCAAAGCTGCCCTGTGGGGCAGTGGGGGCTGCTGTCAGTCGGGCTCTGGTGACAGTGCATGGGGCTCGGGCACCAAACCTCAGAGCAGAGGGTCTACCCTTCCTGGCAGTGCAGAAAACAGGAAGCTTCTCAAGGTACCAAAGAAACATTGAGTTGTGAGCCCCCTTTTGTGGTTTTAAGAAAGGAATGGACATACAGGTCTCTGAATTATGGCAAAGGAAGATTAAAACTGAGATAAACACAAGTCTTGCAAAGGGTGAGGAAAGGGCCTGACTGTTTCCTGATGGTGATCCTCTCAACAGTGACAAATATCAGCTAGAGGTAAATAAAATTAAATGTTGTCTTTATGAGAAATGAGAAACCTGATCTTAGGGCCCACTTAATTTTAACCTTGCAGTTGTACCACATTCCTCAATGGCTGGGGATGGGGCACAGAGGTGCTGGAGGCTCTGGTATTTTGTTTTCCCCAGGGCTTGAAATTAGCCTCATGTGCTCTGTACATGGGTGATACATGAATTTCCATCTGCTCTGAAGACGTGGATTTCTCTTTGCTCCATAAAGCCACCTCCTTTCCTCCTAAACTAAGCTCTCAGATGTTATTTGAACAAAGAAGTGCTGTTCTTTACAAAGAAAGCCAGGAATAAGCCCAGGGTGCTTATTCTTTTCCTTTGAGTGCGTCAGTCCTTTGACTAATGCTGACAGGATTTCTGTTCCTGTAGAGTTGCTAGCTTCTTCATAGGTGCTACCACATAAATACCTCAGTTTGGAAGATGATTTCTTACAACTGCCTGGCAAATTGCAGTGACGCTGTCAACTCATTCCCCATATGCTTTTATCAGACAGATACCAGACTAAACACTAAATGAACAATACCTACTTTGATCAGATACAAGATTAAATATCAAATGAACAATACTTACTCACCTAGATTTGAAATGGTCACTGGGTTCACTGTGGTTTTACATCTCCTCATTAGCCCCTGAAGGTATCCAGTCACTAACAGAAAACATTGCAACAAGGAGCTTTGTGTCTTCTAAGGTAGAAGGAAACCTGCAAGTAATAACATTTTGATTAAATAACCCTCCTGAAAGCTGGTGGTGTCTCAAACAGACTGCCAGTTTGGACTTTAAGAAACCATGCAATTCAGTGTTTCTTAAGAATGAAAAGCATACAACACTTACATCTCAGGATTTCATACACCCTTTTCTAGTAAATAAAGCCAGGAATTTCTATTTTGTCTTTAACAAGAATTTTGTTGATGTTTAGTACCTGTGTATAGTACACAAACAGTGCACTAAATCCATGTTTACAGCTTTGTTGAAAATTAAAGAGACATAGAGATGAGTGGATATAACACTGAGCTGGGATTTACCATGCTCCCACCTGGCTGGGAAAGACCCAGTTATTCCACAGCTTTTGGATTTAGTTGTGGGCTTTCTGCTTTTTGGCTTGAGATCTTTTGGCTGGCAGTGCCAAGAAGCCACCACATTCTAGGCCAGGAACTCCAGTAATTACCCAGGAGGTGTTGCAGCCCTTGGTTAATGTGACAGTCTGTACCACAGTACAGGAGACACAACAAGGGTTCAGCAGCTCTGTTGGCCACGTAGGCGAGCTGTGCACAAATCAAGCCCTTTAACCAAGACTTTATGGAACAGAGGGCTGCAGTATATTTTACTGATATAAAAGAGCTCAAATATCCCATCTGGTGGCTTTGGTTGCTGTAATAACAATTATACTAAAATTAGTACCTGATATATTAAATAATTTTTTCACGATAAATAGCTTGATCAGTTCTATGAGAAGGACAGAAAACTTGATAGGACATATAATCTACTGGGACAGCAGGAACTCTCTGTGATTACTCATGTATCTACATGGGAAACAGGAAAGCAAGAAAATGTAGTGCTTCAAGCATATTCTAAACGGATTGTTGTGCAGAAAAATTCTCTCAACACAGAAATCAAAAGGTTTATAACAGGGAGAGGCAGTGCCTGCTCTGCAGTGACAGCTTCATGTTTATTTATTCTAGAAAGAATAAGAAGGAGATACTAAAGTAAAGACAGGATAATTTTATTCCCAGATCAAATAAAGGAACACAGAGTGTGTTCTCAACAATGTGATTACTTTAGGGAGAACTAATACAATGAATGTTATTAAATTAAACAACTTTTTTATAGGGCATCTCACATTAAGGATTTTAGTGTAAGTAATATTTCTGTCAGGCAAAGTGATGCAAGACAAAATAGCTTTTATAGAGGTATTCCTTAATAAAGATATTCCTGTAAAAATGTATTATATCTGGTATACTTCCTCTGTAGCAAATTATCACTTTGCTTAACAGCTCTGAGAAACACGGATGTCAGGAGCAAAGATGACTATTCTCCTTTCACTAGCTGCCTGAAATCTTTGATTTTAAATTAGTTTTTAGGTGCTAGTATACATAAAGCTGAGGTAAATGTCTGCTCAGCACAGATAGCTGGGAGAAATCCTCAGCTCCATAGGAGCTGTCTTCAGTGCAAATCCCAACGACTTGCCTGTCTGCCTTACCATCATGTGGGAAGCCTTGGGAGCGAACCCTTGCAGTGCTGAGTGGGAGGTGCAGCTCAGCTGAATTTTTTACAAAAACCATGCTTTCTCAGTACATTTACACACATTAGCTGTGGCAATCAGAGCTAAGAAATGTGGACCTATTGCATCTTTTCTTATCCTGAAATGGACATCCGTATATCACCACACTTGAAGACCCAGAGCTACATTTTATTATCCTAGAATCTGAAAGGTCTCAAGGGGTAATTATGTATAAAATGACTAAAACATCTTGCCTCAGGTGCAGAGTTCTGGAAAGCCATGTCTTCTCTAAGGGTCGTGAAAGTGAGATGAAAAAGCCTGACTGCATCATCTTGTATTGTTCCCTCCAGTGCCTTTGCTAGTAATTTATCAAATCTGTATTTATCTTAGCATTTATATATGGCTCCCATTGCACCACTTTGCAATATTCAATTCCTTTATTCTCACAAGGGCCCTATCTGGTATATTCTGCATCACATCTCATGCAGTCTTGAGGAGAAGGATCATAGCAACAGAAAATGACAGGAATGTAGTCCCTTTTACTTATTTCCTACCTCAATCTCTAAATTGTGGTTGGATACTTACTTGATAGGGCTTCCGTCTCTCATGTGGGAAATATGAAATGAATAGGAGGAAACTGAGTTTATTTAAAAATATGAAGGGCTCAGAGTTGTCCTCTATTTTCTGCTACTTTCTTCCAAAATATTGAGGAGTTTTCAGGAGCTAGAGAATTTACACAACACGTCACTGAAATTATTTGGTCAAGGTCTATATATTTTATTATTCAGGAGGTTTGACCGCAAAATGCACATGTGCTTTTTGTGCTGGGGTATACTTTTCTTTTCTTAAGGCACTTGCTGAAGTAAGACCTGCATGTTTTAAGCCATTTTTTATTTTAATTCTTTTTACTTTCTCAATAAAAATCTAAAAAAGCCCCCCAGAAAATCCCACACAAAACAAAGAAACAAAAAACGTTAAATTAATAAATAATCAATCCTCCAACCATTTTGTTTCTTCCTGTATTGGGAAGGATTTTGAAATCCTTTAATCCTTGCTCTGACCAAACATTACTAACCCCAAGTGCTGAGATGACATCTTCACTGGTCATATGTGGAGATAGTAGAGATCTCTTCTCCAACCCAACTCTTCTCTGGTACAAGAGATTTTGAACCTCTGTGGTTCCTGAAGTATTGGATAATCCCAGAGAAAGGCTGTTTGGGTTGGGTAGAGAACCAAGAGCAAATTGTTGGGCAAGGCAGTGTCTGCCTATTTTCTTTATAATTCTTCCAAGGAGGGAAGCATAGTACATGCTGTTAGCTATTTATGCTCATCCTGACTTCATAGAATCATAGATGGACACAGCCAAGTGACACATGGAGATACAGGACTCAAGAGTTCTACTGCTCCAGCAGAGCTTAAGTGGTAAAAGCACTATCAAAGAACAATGGAGGATATATTTTGTATGGAAAATATATTTCTGGTTGGGCCTAGACTCAGTTATTAACCTTAGAATTCCCCTGGTTTTTATTAGCAAAGCACACTACCTTCAGTCACAGCACTTTCAGGTAATGTCAGATCCTGCTGTCAGAAACCACCTGTGCTGACTTGAGTGGTTTATTGGTCACTTGCACAAGCTATCAGCCAAAGTACAGTGGAATAATAAAACAGATTTCAAGAAAGTCTGCTAGAACTCTTTCAAAAAGTTAGAAAGTTACCTACAAATACGGAAAAGGAGGTGCAAGCTCTGGCACTTTCATGTCTAACCCTCAAACAGCCATTCTCTCCCTATCAATTTGATAGTAATACAAGTTTTGAATAATACATTGAAAAGACTGGGATCTTGAGGACTTGTTACAGACATTCTCTCAACAGTCCTAATCCAGACTGGAGGCTGGAGGCTTTGGCTACAGGCTAATTGTTGATTCTTGTTTACCCTCTGGGCACTTTTCACAGTTCTGGCAGAAAAAAACAGCCTTGAAGTGTTTGTAAAATATGGAATACATTTGAATCGTAGCAAATGAGAAATGAGTCCCAAAGTCTTAATGCTAATGTTGATATGAATGTAAATTTAATAGACCTGCAGTTTTTCCTTAACAGCCCCCATATGTTCTCTTTGTGATTCACAAGAGAAAATAACCCTTCTATAAAAAATATTTTTACCTTAGAACCGTGCAAAGAAATATTATCATTCTATGTGAAGAAAAAGCATAAATTCAATATTATTTTCCATTATTTTTATTTTACTTTTCACATATAACTATATAAGCCTTCCCATTACTCCTGTTATTGACATACAGAAATGTTCAGCTGCAGAATTTGCCCCGGTGATGAGGTTCTCTGAGTTGTTCTAAACCAAAGATGTCAATGCCCAGACTGCCAAGAGGTATCATTCTTTCATTTATGAATGCACATTTATGAATTTCTGGGATACTGAACTGCCTCTGACTACATATTTTGAGATAAGTTAATGACAAGTGCTGATCAGACTTAAATCATCACCTTTGAAGACTTTTTATTAAGGGGTTTGCAATACACATAAATGCTTTTATTATAAATAAATGCACCAAAAAGTGTATTAAAAAAAACTCTGATATCACATACTGACTTCACATCTTTTTTGAACTCAAATTTAATCATGACAAGTAAAACTGGATAAAGCACTTCTTACCAGCTTTGTAGTTTCAGATAGATTATTTAATTTACTGCTGGAATTTTCTCACCGACAAACCTGAAGGAGCAAAACTAAAAATCATGGACTACCAAACAGCCAGTGACAATTTCTTCATGCCAGATAAAGAACGGGCACAAAGACTTTTTTAGTAGGCTTAAGGGCAGGTATTCTACAGTCTCATTTTTAAAGTTCATTCCTCAATCAAGGCAAATAATCGTGAAAATAAATTTAAAAATATATTAAAAGTTTGCTCAGTTCCTGTATTTAAATCATGTGAGCAGTTTAGCTTTCTCAGTACTTCAAGATGGTTGAAAACTGAGCTATAAAGGAAGCTAGACACCCAATTTGCAATGGAAATATATAAGATGATGAATTGGATTTAATGGGCTCCAGTAAATGATAACATTAATGCTGTTACATGATACTTCACCTTAGCACCAGATTAAAGAAAATCTATCTCAAGCTGAAAAACATATGCTCCAAACCCTCCAAGTTTGAGAAAAGAGCCAATTACTATGAGATCTCTAAGCATATTAAGCACTTCTGACTTCTGGTTTCAGTACAGATATGAAACATGGATGAAATATCCTTAAAAATTTTACTCTTTAAAATTTAATATAGGAATTTTCAGGACTGATGGACCTTTATAGATTAACATGTTTGTCACAGTTTTAAAAAGAATTGAAGAGAACGTCTGTTTTTGTGATGAAGAAACATAACCAATTTCACAAATCCCTTTTATCAAAACATCAATCCAAGAGAAAACACAAATATCACACAGAGAAATAATTAAAAAATGTATGAGCTGTTAATCTTGGATTATAACCAACTTAAAAAATTGCAAAGTCTTAGTAACTTTGTTAGATGCAACTATTTTGTCTGAATTTTCTACCTGGAACTCCTATGCCTCCTTTGAAATCACGTATCATAAAACAAAACAAAATGATAAAACAAGTCCTCATTTGTTTAAAGCCCAGTGGAAATTCTTCAGGCAGTTATTTTCCTGGGTTTTTTTTGTTGTTGGTTTTTTTTGGTTTGTTTTTTTTTTTGAGGACTGTACATTAGCTATCTAAAATTTTGAGTGGAGTAGAAGCTTCTGTCATGGGGAATGGAAAGGAAAAAATATTTTGGCAACTGAGTAACTTTAACCCAGAGTGTCTGTTGCTTAATCTTTGGTCAGGATATTTTCCTAAAGTTCTTCAACATGAAAAAGAAACCACCTTCTTGGGAACTTCCAAGTTTGAGCAGTAACAGAGTTCCTTACGATTTTCCAATGGCCTTTTGAAGGATAAGGAAACTGTAGTGTTCACTTATTTCTGGCCCTTCCTTCAAAACTGCAGAAGACATTTGTTCAAGCAAATGATGCATATATCATTTAAACATAACCCTAAAAAAGGCAAATAATTTGTCAACCCGGGAACCTAGCAAAGAAAGAGATAGTAAAATATATATATAACTGTAACAAGCCATAGAAAGGTCACAGAAGTGCAGGCACAATTACATAATATTCATGCTTAGGAGAAAGATAATCCAGAAATTCTCAGTTGTACTAAATCAACTAAATCAAATGAGAGAAAGAAGTAAAAAACAAAGCCTCCAGACACAGACTGGAGTGAAACAAAATTTCATTATTCCTAAGCTTGCGTTCAGAAGGGCCAGACACGTGTCCTGGTGCCTCTGAGCTCCTTTGGGGCACACATAGAGCAGGCAACTCCTGCCTCTACCAGCGTGGGCTTTGGCAGTGTCTCTGGTCCATGGTCCCTCCCAGGAGCCACAGAACCATTCCTCCCCTTTCTGCAAACTTTAGTGAGTTATGAGCAGCTGTGCAAAGACCTACTTGTTTGCCCCTTGTTACCAGTGTCTAATTAGATACTGCCTAACTCACAGGAAAACAAAGAGAAACCTTGGGGAGGAGGTTTTCAGCTACAATGAAAGAACCAAAGCTCATGAAGAGTCTCAGAACATGGGTCTCCATGTGCACAAGTGGAGGAAACTCTTGACTGACAGCCACGTTTGGGGATGAAGCAGCATCTTTTGGGTGTGTACTGCCTCCGAGGGACACTGAATACCTCAGCCCCCTTTAGCAGGACAGACTTCCTGAAACAGCCTCTTTCCAAACATTTGAATGATTGGGTGTGGCAAAGACCGCATTGCCATTTAGTGGCATCTTTGTCTAAAGGAGTTAAGTAGCCATTGAAGAAAAATGAGTTAAAGAATTCACTGTTTCTCATTTTCAGTAGAAATAGAGGAATTTCTTCACACTGCTTCAGAAAAGGGGAATCTTTTCCGGCAGAGAGGGAGTGGGAAATGGGCAGCAAGGACAGAATCACAACAGCTGACTGTCTGTGCAATTATGGCATGATTTTTCAGAGAGAAGTGCCCCATCTGTGCAGACTAAAGAAGCTGCCAGCAGTAGAAACAGGCAAGGTTTTTTTATATACTTGGAGGTGCTGATGACATTTCCCACTTGAAGCTAAGGACAGAAATGTGGGGTGCAAAAGGAATGGTAGAAGTATTCCATGACCTGTTTAAACATGGTTTTAACAAAATTAGGGCTACGGTCACCTAGGCCATCTACATTTTTACTGCAACTGGGCATTTTGTTTTAGCAGGTTCTGAGTGTCATACTGAGAATTTCCATACTTGATTCCCTCTATGCAAATGCCAGCCTGCTTTTCAATTGTCCATACATTCGAGTGAGGAATTTGCACTCTGACTTGTGCATGAGAGACATACCAGAAAGGGGATGCATTTTATCTTTGGCAGTGCAGCAAAGCTTTTAACCTGTGGTTCACTTACTAGCTGGACACCAGCCTTTAAGAGCTGCTGCAGTTATTATTTATCCTAAAAATGTGATACATTTTCTACTGTCTTGTTAGGTATGACAGAAGAGGAAATTACTCAGATTTTGCCTTCAACATCTCAATAGTTCAAAGAAGCAAGCACAAAATGATTACGTGAAGCAAAGGGAAAACTGAAGCAACCCCATAATTATTGTCTCCCACACAAATAGCTTTACTGGCATTTGGAATTTCCTCCTGCCATCAGGAGAACACCTGGATTTCCCTTTCCATTGTACGATTTAAGCTTCTATAATTTCTGCACACCCAGAGCAGAAATATCTTCTTCTATTCCCTTGCAAATACTCTACAGTAATTAGAAATGACCTGACAACACAGTAGGATGTTGGCAGTTTCCCAGGGAAATCAAAGATGGGAGTTGCTGGGAGAATGTGGGTTGGGAGGGCTGCGTCCACACTGGGCTGACAGCACCCACAGAGCATCAATTGCATGGTGAGGCAGAGAAAACAAGAGGGAAAGGTGGCTCTCAGCCAGGTCAGAGGTGGGAGCTTGGGTCCTGTGTACTGGTGTAACACACTGCGCTCAGCTCATGTCACCATGCTGCATATGAGGTGGATGCGGACCATAGAACTTCTTTTTCATGTACCATCAGCCTCAAACCGAGCTAATCCAGGAGGCTGGCTAAGCTTTGGGCAAGTCAGAATGGTTTTCATGCCAACAGATCATATTGTGCTATTGACCTTGACTTAGGAAGATAGTGGGTTTTGTCTGAGTCACTCAAACACTGAAACGTCCTTGACTTTAGGCCTGGGACTAAGTCCCACTAAAACACTGTTTAGGGTGCAGAATAGTTACCATGAACAGTCCTACTTAAAGCCAGAGTAAACTTAGAGCAAAAGTATTCACAGTTTTTAATAAAGGCAGGTAATGAGACCCCTCAGAACAGCAGGAATTGTGCCTGGCCAGATGCGTCTGTGCAGCCAGGTTATGAGATCTAAATTTAGACAAGAGCAACCACAAACATAAACAATGTGTAGTAAGTGTTTATGGCCTGCTCATTTATATATGCCATGATTTTGTCTGAGCATCCGGATCCCATAAAATCATGGAATTGTTTAGTTTAGATCCCAGAATATCAATTTGGGTACTGCTGGTTTTTCTCTGCAGGAAGAACTTAATTTTCAGGAGGTGCTGAAAGAGATCTATTCAAACTTATCTTGTGCTGTGCATCGATACAATAGGGGATGACAGCTGTGGAAATGATGACTGTTCTTATAACTTCATTGCACAGACCAGTTCAAAAACGTACTGTAGGTGAGGAGTTCTGCGATCGGGAGATGCACGTGCATGCCAGCACCACACATTCAGAAATCCACATCTTCCAAAATGATAAACCTGGCTTATAATGTTCTTTAAGAAACAGATGTTTGCCTTGACATATAACAGCCCATATAGAAACTAAGATCTTGGTAGGAGAGGGAAGACTTCTTAGGCACAAAGAAAGAAAAAATCAAGGCTCAGATAAAACTATCTTGACACCTGAAAAATGAAAGGAAGAACTGAAAAAAACAACACTATCTATATTGTAAATATTCTGGATTCTTTCCTGGAAGAGAAAAAAAAGAGAGGAAAAAAGGCTCTTCTGTAGATATATGTAAGAAGTTGAAGGTTTTGATTTGATCAGTTACTGGCATGATGCCATAACTGACAAGATTCTTCAATAAGTTAGATTATCCACCACTAAAATCCTGAAATATAGGGTTATTAAGATCCAAAGTCTTGCTGAAACCGAAGGAATTTAGGATCCAATTCTTAATTCAGTTTAGATTTACAAGGTAGGACCCTCTGTAGAGCTGAGAATAAATCCTGCAGACAGGTAGTTCTGGCACTGTTCCACCTCTTATAAAAGCTCTGATGTCTGTCTAAGAGGTCCAGAAACCTGGGCACTTTGTGATTTTGTCTTTTTGAAGATACCTGCTGTGTCCACAAATGCTCCTGCTTCTCAAACCCCACTGGAAGAACAGGACCTCTTAAAACCAGTGTGGTGGTGATAAAATCTCACCTTAAATGGGCATTCTGCTATAAAGTACAGGAAGGGTTTGAACATTCACAGCTTTTACTGTCTCCTTCTACATGCCTAGTACATACAGTGCCCTGATATACCTCTTCTCACACGTACAACAAATGGTGCACTCTGTTGCTTAAAACCCACTGTCTGTGCACTTACTCTCATTACGAAATGTTATTGTATCTGGAACTTGACATAATGATGACCATAACTGACCTGTCAGTGTAGATCAGAACAAATCATATTCAGCATGGCAGGTAATTGTGATTAAACCTTGGCCCTATTTCATAATATGAACAAGCATCTCAAGACCTGACTGAGAAGGGTTCTAATAATCAGACCTCTATTTTCAAAGGTACAGAAATTTTGTCAATATAAGACAATGAAAGGGAGACAAGAATTTTAAAAATTAAAGGAATTAACATGATGTATATGCTGCAGGCTGTAGTTTAACCTTTGAGAAACACAGCTATCTGTGGCATTTTTACAGAGGCATATAGTAAATTTTTAAGGTAACCAATGGTAAAGGTATAACTTCCTTTCAGAACATCATCCTGTACATTTAAAATCACTGTTGGAGCAAGCCAGTGTTTTCAAGCTGCTCTCTGCCAAAATGCCCAGTGTGTCCTATTATCTACAACAGTGTGTGTGCTATTCTTTCCCAAATCAAAGCTGGTATTCAAAACTGGACACATATGAGTAAAAACTAGAAAGGAGCAGGACCTGAATATGGCCCAGGAAAGATTTTTAGTATTTAAAATCAGAGCATTTTACTCTTTTGGAAGGTGTTTGCAGGTGCTTGTTTTTTGTGCAACATGATATTCGCAGGTATGGCTCAGAAGATACTGTCCTCACACCCAGGACTGAATGGATCCACGCCTGCGTGGCTGCACTAGATATTGATCATGTCTGCTGGGAATACGCAAGGAAAGAAAAGGAGGATTTTTCCCTTTTAAATCCGTGTTAGGAATTATGCAGTCCTCCAGTGGAGCCCCTAGCTGGCTGTATGTGCTGCTTTGTTTCCTGTAGGGAGAGGGATATAAAAAGTGCAGATAACGAAACCTAACTAGAAGGGTAGGCCTCTTAAAAGTATTCATTGTCTGGGGAAAGAGGGAGGAAGGAACTCACCTGACCTTGACCACCCAAGCTTTTAACACTCAAAAAGAATTTCAAAGCTTTCTGAGGGAGATTTACAACTGTGAAAGGACGCTGGAATTACACTGCGGCAGAAGGAATATAATTCACCTTGACTTACTCCCCTCCCCCAAAATCACCCAAGTCACTTCTGCATTTTTAGAAATGTGAATACATTGTTTTGGAATTGATTGACAGAATCAAAGGAATTCCTGGCTTAACACCCTCACACAGTCTCTTCCTCTAAATTTCTAGCACTTCTCTTACACTGGCTGCCTTTGCTGTGAGAGTCAGCTTCCATGTCCCAGCTCTCTGTGCTCCGTGCAACAAAACAAACCTGTCACCCAGGGTCTGGGGCAACTAACACATTGCAGCCATCATAAGTTCCTAAAAGGACTTACTGATAAAGGATAAGCCACAGTTCTCAGCCCTCTACGCTCCTATTATCAACAGCAGTCCAATCTGGATGCCTCCTTACTAAACTACTGCAATATTATTGCTGGCTCTGTCCCCAGAAAGTCCAGACAGGGTTAGGGAGCCACTGTGTTGCACACTCAAAATTCACACTCTCTAAATTTTGCATGATATTGCTATTGTGCTAATATGTCCCAACAGCAGTAATCAACAATATCTGCTTCCAGAAGCACCGAGAATGACTCCAGTTCCACCCCCTGTCCAGACCTCCAAGAGGTCAAAGGTCTTTTTGTCAAAGTCTTCTTGAGTAATGGGGAGTATACATACAAAGCTCCCTGAATTCTCAGCATCTAAGGTTGTTGTTTCAGTTTTAACTTGCACAAGTACAGGATTGTTCTGGTGGTGAAAAGCAGGTGCTTTTCTATTCTTATTGTATGTGAACAATTTCAGGGTCTTTGGGTTTTTAGTGCCTAAGGGTACAAAACAAGTCAGTGCCTCAGAGAATGTATCTCTAATAGTTCCTTGCAGCCAGAGAGGCTGCAAAAACAGAAGAAAGTTTTCTTTTTTACACTTCTTTTCATGCATCAAGAAATGATTAGAGGCTGGGGTAGCTTCTGGCAGGTGCAACTCCCAAAGGGGCCCTGTGCCACTGATGCCGGCGGTAGGCGATGTGTCAGATAGCACTGGGGACTGCTGCGCTGAGCCCCAGCCTTCTTACAGTGCTCCTGCCCAAAGAGAGCTTTGGAGTGCTGGGATCTCTGAGTCTGCTTTCAAGTTCTTTACTGAAGGTACGAATAATCATGACAAGCTACAGGAATGTGATCTCTTCCCTTCCCTCCTTTCTCTCTGCTGTGATGTATTATAATGAACATTCTGGGGCAAATCAGTAGAAAAACCCTGAATATATGCCTCTGCACTCAAACTATCAAAATTGCAGGTAGGACTGTTTTTCCGGAGCTTTGGAAAAAAATGGTACAATTTTATTTGCAGGCTTTACTGCTAGGATCTTCCTGAATTATTTTATTCATTATGTTTCTTCTTTACAATCAGTATTCATTTCACAAGTCAATAACATATGGGATGTATCAATATGCTCAAGTGAAGATGACACATTCATAACTCACACAGCTGTTTTTTCACACCTGAGAAGGAATATAATGCTCCATAGCAGTGCTCATCCACAGCTGTACCACATAAATAAAAAACGTAGATTGTGCGGAAAAACGAAACAGTGACTTAAAAGAAAACTCAGCTGCCTAACTGCACATTGCTGCACTCTTAGGGAAGCTAGGAATCTATTGAGCCCAGTTGTGAGAAGTTGTTCTTTTGAGATTAACTCTTTCTCAGGGAACACTGCCCTGCTGACTGTGAGCTATGCTTGGAAATGAAACGTGTAAAGCACCAGGAGGAGAAACAGCTGTGCCCTGAGCAGGGAGCATCCCTGGGAGCTGTGCTGCATCCCATGACCTCGGAGCATTTTGGACCAGCAGGAAGGGGCTGTAGATTTTGCTGCATATTTAGGTCTTTACTAAAACTCATGTGTCATCAAGACCCAGCTGGAGCTCTCTAGATGAACTCAAAGAGCCAAGACCCACGCCCCCCATAGCTTCTCTTCCCAGAGCAAAGCAAACCAACAGCCACTTCTGACAAATGCCAAAACTTCCCCTTTCTTGCCATCTCTCCTCTTCCTCAGCATTTCTTCCTCATCTGGCAATGCTCAGACTTAGGAACCTTTGCTCTCCTGACAGCACTCATCCTGGCCCTGTCCATGGCAGGCACAGCCAGGTGCCCCAGCAGCCCTGAGGTGGCAGCAGCTCTGCTGTGAGCAGGTGGGCACAGAGGGCGCAGTGGCCCCAGGCCCCAGTCCCTGCCCAGCTCTGGATTTTTAACAATGCTCAGACAGTCTCCCCTTAATATCCCCACCTGCTTACTTTGCTTCAGCTTCCTCATGCTGTGTATTCGTGGGAGCGAGAGCTACAGAGCAAATTCTAAGTATTTTGTTCAAAGTACATTAAGTTGTCAAGATTTTTTAAAATGGTTTCCACTCTTACCATTTTTTTTTGACAGCACTATCTGATTTTAAAAAAGATCATCTGTAGAAAGAAAAAAAAAAAAATCTGTCTTTTAAAAAATCTGCCAATTCTGAGACTTTAGAAGAGAAAGAAATAGCCACTGTTTCTCTCAAACCTAGCCAGGACCAAAGCTGTATGTTCCTGCAGAAATTATGTAAATAAATGCCCTGATCTCAGAGAAGCACTGGCCTTTGTTGATGTTTGTGAACAAATAAAATAGCAAACAGAAAGCACAGTTATGATCACACTTCTCTAGGAACAGCCAGAAGGCAATTGGTATTTCCTGAATAGATTGGGGAGCAGCTGAAATTAGCATTTCCTAAACTCTTTTTTTGGGTCTAAAAAAATAATGGAGGCAAAAATAACTACTAGTAAAATTCATTTACTTAAGGGTTATGAAACTCCTTCCTGTTCCTTGTTCCTGGCTGTCTGCTACAATCTATTGCAGGACTGTGACAGCATTTAGGAGTTTAATGCCCATGGAACAGAAAGTTGTCACAGGTTGATGGGCTCCTGCTGCTAGATAGTGTCCACATCATTAATCATGGACACTTATCTCCTCTGCCTCACAGGAGAGCCATAGTGACATTTGTTCACTGTACAGTGGAGGACACCAAAAACTATAATCTACCAGGGGTAAATTTACCATGAGATTGTGACAAGGATCACAGACAAATACAGGCAGCTCAGGAACACATTTATCACCCAGTGATGAGGACTCCAGCTGACCTCTGGCCTTACCTCCACATCCCTGCTCCCATCTGCAGACCCCACAGGGCCGCTTGGCCCCTGGGCTGGGGACTGGCTGCAGGTAAGCCTGGTCCCCAGCTGCCACTGTGCCAGCACCTCAGTTTGCAGTCTGATCTGATGCACCAGTAAAAACAACAGCCAAGTTTGTGCTTGAACAGAAAGGAACTTTTTTCTTTGCATTAAAAACGCAAACCTCCTTTGCTTTCATTTGACACAGAACTTTGTGGGGAAGAAAATTATTTGCCTTATTTTCTTATAGACATTCCTGATGTAATTAATTCAAATGAAAAGGAAAGGTTAATTTCATGCTGCAATCAGAAGACAGAAGTGCGTGTAAAAGTAAAACATGAGTCAAAAGACTCTGGAAACCCAGATTAGATGAAGTTCTAAATAGGACTTGAGTTAACAAGTCCATTTTAAACAGACTATTGTAACTCATGGATTACAGAATATTCTAAGTGCTGTCAGCTTTTTCTCTTTAAGCTGTCCAACACTACAGGGAGATAGGGGACACTACATTGTCCAACACTGTAGAGTCAAGTCACTTTGAGATTTGAGAGACGTGCATAAAGAACAGAGCAAACATCTGAGTCACGTTCTACCAAGCTACCTAGAAAAGATGTGAACACACACACTGTATAATATTCTGCTTATTTAGCACTAGCTGGAACTGGGACAGCAAATACAATATAGTTAAGAAGAAAGAGAATTACCCACTGCTATGACTTATTGAAGGGAAGGTAGATGGCAGTGTATTCTATTACTTAAGGTACCTAAATCTGTCTACTTTTATACAAAACAAACATATAAATTTAAAACAACTACATTTGAGTATGTAGGGAGAATTTTCCCATGGGAGGTTACTTATCAGCCCTCACAGATTTTTTTTTAGTCAGCTGAATAAAACTTTTTTTTCAGGTCCTGCTTTTCTGTAGGTAGCTGATAATTTACCTTGGACACCTCCCTTTACACGAACCAGGATTTCCTTAAGAGCTGGAGAAGTGCTAATGACAAATGACATGATTATAAGCAAACAGCCCTCTTGATATTTGCAGCTCATATCAAAGGGCTGGTCAGTGTTTTATTTAGTTTCTTTGGAGCAGATTTTGTATCCAAAAGCCAGAAACTGGATATTTTGAGTACCAAAGGACATCACAACTGATTATGTAATCACAATGGGAATTATATTTTTCATTATTTTCTTCTCTATTGCTTTTACTTCTCTGTATGATCTGTAATGTGTCCCATATGTAGAAATAATAAGCCAATTCTTACTGATTTTAAAACGAAAAGAAGATGTTAGTGTTAAAAGTACAAATAACAAATCATTATAAATGTTAATACATAAAATAATAAACAAATAAAGAAATGTGCTAGATGTTATTCATCATGTTAGATGACCATTCAAGCAAATGAAAAGATGAGTACATTGATAAGGATGAAGTACTTTGAAAAGATTTTGCTTAGAACTCAGTGTTACAAACACCGAAGGTGGGATTTTGATCCCACTGTGGCTTAAAATTGGTGTAATTTTGCTGAGTTAATTTGGCTTTATTGAGACATAACTGAGGTCAGAACTGTATCTTGATGCTGCTGTGAGTGAATAAAGGATGAATCAATATTAAGTTTGTTCTTTCCACATTTGTGGTTTTTTGATGGCCTGTAACAATGAGACACCAGTGTGCTACTATTATCCTTCATAATGAAAACTTATCTTGGCTTGGACTCTGCATTTCAGAACTTCATTTTTTGATATTTTCAGATAGTTTCTCTGTAAAGATATGTGTATATTAATGTTATGTTGAAGGAGAGTAATAAGATACTGTTCTAGCTGAGATGCCAGCAAAGCTAACTCATGCAATTTATTTTTTTCTCAGTTTTGCCTCCATGAAATTCATACTGTTTGATATTATTTTGAAAATGAAGGAAACTCAGTGATACCAGATCACAGAAATAAATGATCCTTTTTCCTTGTTTCCATAAACCATTTAACTATTTGCTATGTGACATAAAACATGTGAACCACACACAAAGAAAAGAAAGATAAAAAAGAGGTGTATGTTCTTAGGTGATTCTGACCAGATCTGTTATGATCACTTAGATACAGTGGATATCTTTTGTGCCATTGGGTAGCCATACTACAATATTACATAAATAGAAACAAAATGAGTGACCAGCGATGTCTTCTTTAGAGTAAAAATTGAAATATTAGACCAGGAGATAATCATCAACCTTTTGAATATTTGTGAATGTGTGATTATGAACACATTTTGAGGATACTAGGAAAATTCCAGGCACTTTCATATTTTCCTCATTTTTTCACAAATTGTAAGCTTTCAGATGTATTGGCCTGCTGCAGGTACGCTTGAAACCTCCCCCTGTGCAAACACAGCCTAATGGAAACACTCTTGCCACAGAATTACTTTGAAAGATATGCTTTGCACGTATTAGCCTATTTTAATGCCAAACATATGGTAAACCTTTATTAGTGATCACGGGTCAGGGTGGAAACGAAACAGTCAAGGTAGAAAGGAGGAATACTTGTTCACCTTGAATTTATTTCAGGTTTATTAATTTTTCCCATGTTTGAGCCTGTCTCTCATTCATCTTGCAAACTCATGAATGAAACCTAGAATTAGTGTACATGAATAATTTAGTGTAACCACATACAGTATATGAAAGCAAAGCTCAGGAAGAAAGAATTACTTGACATGAATACACCTGTTTTTCTGACAGTTTTTCTGGCCTGATAAAATGCTATATTTGTATATTTGCAGTGCAGTGTTCCAGTAGCATGTGCTCCTATATAATTCCATCCAGTTTCTCAACCTCGAAAAACAGACCGGATGCTTTCTATCTCATATTTTACTTGAGATATTTTATTTACTTTTAGTTATTTTCAATGCTTTTAAAGATTAAAATGTGGAATATCAATAAACTGGTACCATAATTTAGGACAATTTGGTTATTTACTATCTTCTGTGACACTCCCTTGCTCTCAGGTTTAAGAGAGCTGGTGAAAGGCAGAAAAGCTACACTTGTGTAGAAGGAAGAAATGCAAATCTCCATTTCCCCTGGTCCCTTGCAGCATTTCAAACTCTTTATATCATTAGGAATAACCTCCCTTCACAAGTGCTTGGGTCTATGGCAGTAGGAAGTTAGTTCAGTGTCTATTCAATTTTAAAACATATAATTGTGTTTGTTTAATCATGGTCTCTGCTGAGACATGATCCTATGATCCTATAATTTTTTTACCAGACTTCTGGGCAATAAAAATCCCAGAGAATTCATTGCATCTCACAATGCTGATGATTTCAATGTTTAAAAATTCGCCATTTAAGAAGTCACTACCATGGGCTGTGGTAACAAGTTCCAAGTCCATCTCAGCACAGGATTGCTTAAATTACCTCTTCACAATGGATCAAAATTGAATTACTTTTATAAGCAGCTGTTTCAGGGTAAATATGTGAATAAAACCATAGACTTTGGGACTTTCAAAGACACCTGAGAGAATTCAGCATCTTGGTTTTATGTCAGTTCTACAAGCTTTGAAAACTTCAGTTGTGTGTGCTGAAAAACTCATCCCATATATTTTTAGATATTCACAGTGATAAGAACATTTTGTATTTGTACAATATGTGGGTACATATCGTCCCCACTTAGTGACAGGTATGAGGAAGTGTCTTAAAGAGAAACCATGTCATGTTGGATGCATGCAGCCCTCCGTAACATCAGTGTTACATGCTCAAATACTGAAATTTTATCACAACTTCTCTGTTGTTTTCTGGGGAGACAAAGCTCACTTACAATACTCCAACAAATGTTTATCTCAAGGAATATTGTTCCTTAAGGAATAAAAATTAATATGAAGCACCAGTAATCTGAAGGTTATTTGTGAACCCTAGTCACATTTGCATTTATTCCTCTGTCAATTGATACAGGGATGTTATGTCACATTTTGAATTTGCAGATAATTGAAGGGAAATAACCACAATAATGAAATCACTGCTGGATTACATTCTGATAGGTGACAAATCAATTCATTTATGATACTTCCTTTGTCATACTGAGGTGTTTTATTGTGCAGAGGAAACCTCTCAAATTAATAAAACTGTTAAATCCATAAAGTCCTATGTACCAAATAGCACATCATAGAAAAAGTATCAATCATTAAAAGAATAAAACTGATAAATGCTAGCAAGAGAGATCATTTGGGAAAAGAATCTTGCTTTCTAGAGGATTATGCTGTACCAGTAGTACACCACGGTATGTATACATGCTTATAACATCACTGCGCATACATTTGTAGATATGCACACACACAGCTAGGCACACACACAGATGCTGTGACCTCTATTATCTCTTTTGTATTCAATTAGTTCTGCTGGCAGGTACCAATTGCACGCTACACAGAAAGAGCCCAGTGAGTCCCAAACTGTTGCATCACAGCGTTATTTAATAAGGTTTCTGTGGTGCTTTTTTTTTTTCTAAATGAAATATGATTTAATAACAAGAAATAAAGCTGTTATTAGGCTCTTTCTAACATGATTTAGCTCAAATGGGGTTTTGTAAAATTGCTAAACTTGCGTAAAAAGGAAAGAGATTAGAGAGACTTAAAAATTACATAATAATGTATTTATTCACCCCCCTCTTCCACCACAGCCTGTGTACATTTGCAAAAGACTCATTCATGTTGCACAATACACTTTAAAAGGTCATTATGAAGCTGTGACACCAACCACCTTGCCAAAGATACTGCATTGAAGACCCTGGCAAATACAGAGTACAAAAAGCTCTACAGCAGTGTCCTTCATATTCATGGTCTCTCTTTAATGATCCCACCACTAACAGTCACTTATTTGGTAACACTGAAAGAAACATTTTCCTTCTTTAAGACACTGAAAAGTGACATGGCACAAAGCAGGCTAGGCTGAAAAGTTTAGGGAATTGACATATCCTGAGGAAACAGAATTATGAATTACTGGAAGACTGAAAATGCCTAGCCAATGGATCAAGACTAACTTTTAATTAATTACTTAATGCATGTTAATGGTTTTTTGCATTTTGAAGGCTCTCAACGTGCACAAGGCAATAGTGCTAACTAATATTTCAAAGAACAGCTTGTGTGCTTTCAACAACAACAACAACCACAACGACAAGAAAAAAAAAAAAAGAAAAAAGGAAAAAGGCTTTTAGTTCTTTAATTTCAGGTTCTGGATGTTCAAATGTTCCAGTGCTCTATGGTGGGGTTTCAGTTTACCACTTCTTTTTTAACAAAGGAGTGGATGAATGGATGGATGAAGAGGGGACTAAGGAATCCCAAAGCTCACCCAATCCTGGCTGCACTTCACAGTTGAATAAATGACAAAACCTACTGAAACTTGCTCAGCTTCCAAAAATTGAAATAAAAACGGAAACTGAGGTAGAAATTTCCCAAGATTTCCTGGGAAATCTTCATAGCTATTTTCTCCATTGCCCAGGTAACCCTGTTCAGATTATTTTCATAACCAGACCCCTGAACCCCAGGCTCAGCAGTGTGAGTCCTGCTGGCCCAGCCCACACGCCAATTCAAAGGAAGAAGCACGGGGTGAGGGAAGGACCAGCCTCAGCCAGCTCTTCTGCCCCCTTCTTTTTGAACCCACAGGAAAGGGTGCCCAATGTATTCAGAGGATGAGGAGAGGCTCTGCATGGAGCACTTGAGTCTCCTCTGAGGCTGGAGGAGTTCCTCAATAAAACCACAGCAGGGTCTGTTGGACTGACACCAGCGAATCTTTAAACATGGGTGGGATTTGTCCTCTTAGTAGCCTTTCAGCTCATGTGAAACCACCTATAGTGCAGAGACAGAAATCTGGATGGTGGGGATTCCTGCAGTTGTTAGAGGCTTTTCATGATCCCTCCTGGATCAGGCATTCTTATGCTACTTGTCATGTCACAGGTTTACCTTTTAAGAGCTCTTTGAAACTGTCATGTCCTATTTGACACAGATACATCCCCAAGCCAATGTACAGAAGATGAGTAGATAGCAAGAGCAGTGCTTTTCACCATATGCATAAAAATTCGCAGCAAACAGAGAAAAGACAACACATGTATTAATACCCTGAATAGGCTGTTAATTTTTTTCCTTCAAACTGGAAACTTTTGCTAGAGCATCAGCAGTTTCACAGTAAGTAAACAACCTGTAGTTTCACAGTGATCAAATGATTACAGTATCTACCCAGCAGTCCTAAAAAAACCTTTTGGTACATCATGGGCCACCAAGACTGAATCTTAATCAAACACAATATATGTTCACTAAATAATGGAACACCTGAAAGATGAGAAATTTCTATAATAATTTTTTATTAATTTGATGCTCTGTGAATATGTTTAGTGAGTTGCCAAAAAAAAATCTCAGCCTAGCTTAAGAATAGTAGAGGAAAATGTAAACTGCCCTATGGCACATCTGTATGGGAGGCTTGGCTTGCTAGGATTCCAGGCACCAATGCCAGCCTGATTTGCACAGATATAACTGTTGAATTTTGAAACAGCAGAAGCACATATAATTCACAATGAAATATGATTCTGTTTCCAAGTGGCACGTCAACAATGGAAATATCTTTATTTAGGCATTTAAAAAAAATATTTTTACTTGAAATGGAAGCATAATTTTTTTCCCCATGCGTTTACTCCTAATGAGGCAGTAGTGGCAATTGATCTGATTTACTGGAAAATATAGGCACATCTTTCATAAATTCTTCCTGCAAAACCAGTGAGTTAAAAGAATTTAGAATAGGGAGGTTTTACCTGCATCACTTGTGTCAGCAATCTGAACGGAGGTGACAAATAGGCATATAATGAGACACATGGCTTTATACCTGGAAATCTCACACATAAAAAGAATGTCAAGTGTATTTGACAGAATGAAATGAAACTAAAATGTTAGCATTAATTGCTACTTAGTGCTGTATTACCAGTCCCACAATCCAAATCAATTATGAAGATTTGTATCAGTTGTGAGACCAAAAAGATTTTGGAAGCCTGTCAACTCTAGGGTGTCATTACCTAATGATGATATGACTGCTCTGGGTTCTGCTCAGAACAAGGAGAATCACAACCACCCACTTCCAGGACTGCAACCAAAATGGTACAAATGGAGTGTTTTAAAGGAAAGTTGACAGGTGTATGGTTAAACATCAGAGGTTTGAGCAAAAAGATGTATTTCCCACGTGGAAATACAAATCTCAGATTGCTTATGGGAGTACACCTCACCCTTCCCCATCTAAGTTAAATGAGAATTACTTCCATAGTAAGTAGAAGCCATCACTTTTATTGGATTATCAAAATTAAAACACTGGTACGCTGAAAAATTATAGACTTCTTTTTTCCTAATAGTAGATATATTTTGGTACCTTAAAGAAACAGTTGTGTGATGACTTATCAAAGTTTGCTGCCTTGGTGAATTAGTCAAGGGAGTAGCTACTCAGTGGTGACAGCAGAGACGATAAAACCTTTCAGGTGAGTGCTGTTAGATGAACTTCAAACTGCCTTTCTCACCAAGAAAAAAAAATTCCATCTTAGGAGCCATGACATGGGATGCTTGCCACTTCATTCCATCAATGAGATCAAATAGATGGTGATTTAGGTAACAAGAAGAGATTTCATGTTAAGGAACACTAAGTAGATGTGGCTCTTTCCATAGGCCTTCCCACTGTGCTCACAGGAAGATAGAGAGTACTATACTCAAAGGACTGCTTTTATTCAAACAAAAAGCTTCCTCCATTTTCAAGGGAATAAATTAGTCTCCCTTTGGAAGCACAAAATGCACAAGACTGTCTAGAAAGTGTTGCCTCCACCTTTGTGGTGGGCAGCATCTCATCTCTGTGCACAGTGCATAACTCCTCTGCATCCCTATTGAATTGTTTCATTTGAGAGAAGTCTTTTCCATATACTGAGGAGAAAATACTCAGTAAAGCAAAATATTTCTGCAAAACAAATCTGCAGAATGGAAGAAAGATAAAAGCAGAGTTACCCAGAGGCCCAACAGTCTCTGTCTCTCAAGGTTTCTTTTCCAACTACGCTGAGTTGTGATGGAACAGCAGCACAGACAGTTGTTACTCTTGTCTTGCATATTGGCCTGGTGCATCAAACATCTTCTAGTTTAAAACTGCAGCAGCGTTAAATGCCAATAACTGGTTAAATCACACAACCCCGAGTCCTGCTAAGAATAACACACCTGCATCCACAGGAGAATGGAAAGGAGAAGAAACTGTCAATGAAGCATGACTTCCTGAGTTCTGGTGGGTTTTGCTCCTTGGTTTGTTGTTGGGTGTGTTTTGGTTTTTTTTAATGCAGATTGAAGTATCTGAGTATAAATATGTCCCATCTTGCGAACACATTTAAACTATCCCTATCTGTCCCTGATCTAAACTCTAAATAGAAAAGAAACAAGCAGTGCCAAATGAGTGAAGTATGCCACTGGGTGAAAATATCCATTAGAGAAGGATTCTAATTTTAGCAATAAGTAGCTTAAGAAAAAGTATATTTAGCTTTTCTTCAAGATCATCAAAGCATACATTATTCTTTAATGAAAAAATGACAGCTACTTTGTGTTAGCCACAGTTTACCAAATAAGGATGCTCTTTGGATGGTGCTGGAAATGAAAGTATTAATATCAAAGCTGAATGAAGCACTGTTTTACCATATTTAATTCTTGCGATAGGAAACAGGCTCTTGATTTGCATCTTGGGACTGGCTCATCAGCACTTATCCCACCCATCAATTATCAGCCTGCAATATTTTACAGATGTTGACACTATGTGTTGGAAGACAGCAACAGTTCAGGAAAGATCACTGAGGGAAGGAACAGTATCCTTCATGTTCCTTAGCACAGAAGTTCACTGTCTGCTTCATCTCCCATCACCAGTGTATATAACTGAGGTCAAGAAGATTTAGTACTTTGGAGTATTTCAGTCAGCCAAAGAAACGTTAGAAAAGTTAGAGAGAAAATGAAATCAAGAGCCATATAACTTCTGCTTGGGCCATGTTCAGTGGAAAGAAGGACATGAGCCCATCACATGGAAAAGCTAGGTTAATGTTTATGCATTTTCAGTGGTTTTCCTCTCCATATGTAGGCAGTATAAAGATTAGTCACATAAGACTTGATTTTTGTCCCTCAAAGCCTCTAAACAGACTAGCAGTACAAAATGCTGACTGTGGAGCCCTTGTGATGGCTGGGCTCTGAGTCTCCTACAAACCTTGAGACTTACTGAAAGTTTATTTTTATTGAGCTACATCAAATCCTGTTTTAGCAAAATTTTCTAGTTTTCCTGACTCCTTTTCTTCTAAACTGCAAATTCACCATTCAAAAACAGTTTAAATAGGATATATATAGTAAAACTGCTAATAAGAGAATGGAAAACCAGTAAGTAATTGACTTTTCAATAGCATGAAAAGATACAAATGTGCAAAAGTGGAAGACTTACAATTATGTCTTCCAAATGATACACTACTCAGTGTATCAGAGACAAAGTGTGAAACCCTGACCTGATTAATTCTAGTTGTCGGGGACACAAAATTATGTACCAACTAAAAAGACTTCCAAACTTATCAAATCTTCATAATGCCTGTTTTCCCTTACATTTCAGAATACCATTACCAAGGTGATCAGTGCTAACTACTACTGGTTACCTTCGAAATTTGCCTCATGGTCAAAGCATCAACATGTTTTGGACATGCTAAACAGCACAATACAGATGGTTCCTAGTAAAATTTTATACCTACTCCCTGCTCCTCCCTTCCCCCACTCCCAAATTATAATTGCCTTTCTGAAATCAATATAAAAAAGTTAGTAATGTATCTGTGAAAGACTTTTAATGGCTACCATGTAATTTTTTTGATTATATCTTATCTTGCGTGCTTTCAGAGAATAGTATCAGGTGCTTAAAAAGAGACCTTAGGAGAAAGGCTAAACCCATGTGTCCTGCTAACTTTCCTGTGATTATGGAGTATTTTGCTAATCAAGAACATTCATTCACAAGTAATATCTTGTTATAGACTTCCTAAAAGAAACTTGTTACACATGGTTAATTTTTCAGCTAATAAGAGCCTATTCTGCTTTCTTCAGTAATTCCTAAGTTCCATGGGGCTTCTTTTTGATTACATCCTGGAGTTCAAACCAAACCAAACAAAGAAAGTACACAGAAGCAGTCCCTCAGATTTAGCTACTTCTGCCTGCACTACAAGAGCAGACTCTGAGGCAGGTTGAAGTCTGCCAGCTCTCCTGAAGTTTATGGCCTCTCAAGGATGAATGGTGCACTTCAAGGAATAAGATTCAGAAATGCACCCAGTTCTGAGGAACTGAGCATCATAGCACTATGAAACAACAGACTGCAAGGATGAATATTTGCTCTGGCTTTTATTAAGTCACAAAGGCTTAGTAAAACATTGCTGGGAGAGCAACTACATTTATCTTTTCCATTACAGCATCTGAACCCTGTGGATCTAAGAATTCCTATTCTTCCTTGATATCTGCTTGAAGACAACACCTGTTGCTGGTGTTAATATCATTGATGGACAGCATTCATATGTGTAAAGAAATAAGAATTTTACCTTCCTTCACACACAAATCCTTTACTTCAATTTTTGATTCTGTAATTTGTAATTGCAACTTGCGGTTGATTCACATGCTCATAGTCTGCTACTTAAGTGTTTTCCATTGCATTTTTGGGCATCTTTCATACACAGCAGGTGACAAAACTTGGTGCAAACCTATTCCAGGGAGACACCAACCACTCTGGATTCCAGTGCTCCAACACCCAGCCAAACATGGACAGGGCTGAGACCAGTCCTGGAGTGGCGCATGCCAAAGGGTGGCTGCTCTGTCCTGGAGCTCTGCCTTGTTACTGCCTCAGATCACCAGCAAGCATTTAATTCCCTCAAGCACCCGGCTGCTTAAGATATATTCCCTCTGAATTTCATGTCTTGTTTGAAAAGATTACTCAAAATCAATGAGGAAGACAGGCTAGGAAAACAAGTGTAGCCAAGTAATTTCTTAAGCACGGTTATCTTTACACTAAAGAGAACACCAGGGAGTTACTAATCTTTACAAAACAAAAAGGATCCCTGAGACGTGCTACTTTTCTTTGCAGCCCTTCAGCTGATATATGAACCCAAAGCCTGGTCAACACTTAAATCCAGACAGACTCCCTCTTGAATTCTCTGCACTGGCTCGCTGTTTTTCTGGCAAGTTGCAGTGGGTCTGTATTTAGCCCAGAGAGCATCTTGCCTTAAATACATTTTTAATCCTGTTTTGCCACATAGTCGGCCTACATTATTTGAATCCTGAGCCTGGGGAAGCAACCCAATAGAATAATTACCGAGTCTCTCCTAAGCGATGTGTCGGGCCAGGCTGTTACAGTAAAATCAATGTTTAGCATCAGCTCCCAGTCTCTGCCCCTCCTTTCCTCCAACCTCCAAATCAAGCAAGTTTTTCAATAAAAAGAGGCCCACACAGCATTTCACAGACAACCAAGGATTCGAAACCAGAGTTTACAAACCAGACCTGGTTTGATACAATAGATACTGACTAGGATGTACAAGCTTTGCTCAGTGTCCTCACCGACTTCTCCCGGTCATTAAAAACACCAGTTCCCAGGAGGATTGCTGCCTTTCCTACTCCGCCATATTTCAGTGCAGCTCCTGAAATTCTCCCTTCTAAATCTGTCTGTTCTCATTTCAGCAGGATACAGTATTTATTTACTTCAGAAAGGAAAATTCCTGCTCAAATTGACTGTTGCACCGCATGTCAACAGCATTTCCATTTGATTCCAAGGGGAAGAAATACATACAGAGACAATGTTAGTTCCAGAAAGTGAGAGTCTTTAAATTCTTTAGAAAGAGAACTGGTGAAATAAATAATTTCCATTAAAACTCCCATTGCAAAGAGTTTGATCACAACACAGACAGATTCAAGAGAAGTTTACCTTTAGGTCAACTAAGTGGCAAAATACACTGCAAAGTTTTAAGTGATGACATGGAAAATGGACTGAAGAATGGATAATGTTGATGTACAATTTATTCAGCAATCTTACCCTATTAATTTTGAAATAATGGGTTTCTGCATAAACAGGACTTTACTGGTTCAGACAGTATTTCTTTGTGGATTAAAGTACCTACTATATGGCCTATAATTTTAGGTACTTCTCAAAAGCATGCACAATCTCGAAGAGCCTACATTTTTTCCCTTTTTTCTTTCTTCCAAAATGAGCCTACAGTTCTTTTATCAGTTCTATTCTTGGTATTTAACCAGTTATTGCTTGAATTCTTTGGCAACACCCATAAATAAGAAGAAAAAGGGTGAAATTCAAGATTGCTTCCGTATCTCTACTGCTGCTTTTAACATCTTTCTATGTTTCAGAACAGTGATGGTTAGACTAAACACACAGTGCAGCATTATTTTTACTCAAGCCACTAACTATAGTCTTTAAAGAAATTAGAAATCACATTTTCTTGTAAAAACAATACTGTCTAGCATAAATGCTGTAATAATAAATAGTATCTTCTAGATTAATAAAAAATAGCTTTTCAATTATCATCATAAAAAAAGGAAGTTTAAAATCCATTGGAAAATGCAAGTCATTTAAAGACCCTTTTGAAAAACAAGAGCTACTCTGGGCAGATCAGCATTGTATTTATTATTGTAACCATGGAAACTATATAAATTCCCATCTGCCTGCAAATGATGAGTATACTGTACTCAATAGGTGAATGAAATAGTTATAATTTCAATGAGTAGTCAGATATACAATTTTTTTTTTTCTCTGTAAAACACAGAAGAGAGCTCCGGGATGTGATTTAAAGTTCCATGAAATATTTGGAATGAAAGCACAAACTCTGGGAAATTTGCCTGGCTCCAATGCTTTATGATAAACCAGAAACTCGGACTCTGCCTTTATGAAGGTTCACACCAAGTTTTGAGAACCTGGGGAGAGAGGGGAGGGGGGAAAAGCAAAAGAAAAGCAAGAAGAGAAGAAGAAGAAAAAAAAAGCTGGGGGGAAAGAATAACTTTTGTGCCATCACAAGGTATGTTCAGTCAATCTGGTCTGCTTGATTGAGTCCTGCTTCAAGTTTTGGGCTCATGCAGTGTGTGACTACAGCAGAAGTGTCTGCTCCAAACTCTTTGAACTTTCCACATGCTGAGAGCCAGATCGGAGTTTGGGATTTGAACTCCACAGCTCAATCTGTCTGTAATGGGCTGCAATGAAACAGTTAAACTCAGCACTACAGAAGCACATTTGATTGTGGAATTCAGGCTTATTTCTGGTTCAAAATTGCAGTCAGAATTTCAGCTATGCACTTTTTATTGCTCCTTCGTGGGCACACTTTGAAATATGTGGCACCTTCCAGACATTCAAAAAGGTGTTGATTCTGTCTATCTGACAAAGACAGACTGTGTTCATCTGACTCTTTTGTCCTAAGGGAGCCAGCAGCTAAAAGATAAGGAAGCTGACAGAACTGAAGAAAGAGGAGAAAAAAAAAGTTTTTATGACAGTTACTAAATTCTATATAAGTCTAAATGTTTCTTTGACAGAGATTCCTGGCAACCTTTGGGATTTTGCAAATAAACTTATTATAATACAGGTGCAATATGGGAAAAAGGGAGGAATTCAGAAAGAAGCCCAGATCTGTTGTATAATAATCCTTCTGACTCTGTGTACATCATTATCTTTTATAGTACGAAACAGTGATACAGGAAGGAGGCTTTTCTTGGACAGGACTTCTTTTCTTTGAATGTTTGAAAAGGTTGCTATCCAAGTGATCAACAGCCTAAGCTTTGAAATGCAGTATTTTTACTTCAGGGGGAAATCAAAGCTGCCAGCAATGACTCTAAAATGGTCAGAAGACGAAAATATTGAGAATGTCCGAAGAATGTATTGACTGATGACTTTTTTCCTTTTCATAATATCCCCAATTAGACTTAAAAAACTACTTTACATATGCTGTGAGATGTTATGCACTGTTGTCTTACAGAGTATTTTTAGTTAAGGAAAATATATTCAATGTCAACAAAGATGAAATTAAAAAATAATTGAAAAGTTACAATGCAAAAGGGATACATTTGTTACATGCAAAGCCTCTTTCCACGTGTTTTTCATTCAAACAGCCTGAGAGTGAAGTCTTAGGATGATAGCAGGTAGTCCCACGTAAAAATCACAAGAATGGACTTGCAAACTGGAATTGGTTCTGCTTTTCATATCAAAGGAGTTATCAATGGAGATCGGAAGTGACAAATATTTTTGGTAAAAATTCCCAACACAGAAAGAAAATGGATTGGTGTTCAGAAACTTAGGAGAACCTGCACAGCAGAATCTATGGAAAAAAACCATACTAACTGGATTTTGGGATAGTTTGTGGGAACTGAAGAGCCATTTGAATATAAGCATGCATTAAAAATTTAAGGATTATTAATCTAATTTTTTAATTTAGGGGTTGTTTGAAAAATCTTCCTGCTTTCTCTTGCTGTGGTTTTAGTCCCTGTATATATATAGATATATATCTATATCTAAAAATAGTTGGAGGGAAAGGTATTAAAAAAAAAAAGAGCACAGGAGTACTGAAATACACGCCCAGATTTAAAGTTAGAGCTGGACTTAAATTTAGAGGGTCCTCTCTGAGCAGGTAACTGTGAGAGTCATCTACATCACAACAAGCCAGAGAGCACACTAAGATCCTGCTGGGTTTAGCCATACACATAAGCTATTAGGTTAGAAAACATTTGCCTTAAATAATTGTCAAAATTTTCACAGAACATCTTTTCAGAATTTGTTGAGCATCTATTTGTACATTCTCTGTGAATGCAAATGGTACTCGTGTTAAAGCGCAGTTTAATGTAGAAAGATGCATTTGGGGAGCAGCAGCAGATTTTGTGGGCATATTTAAGAATGATAATTTGAAAATGTGTGCTATAAACTTTGATAATTTTGGAAAAGACCCTAAAGAACTCTCAAGTGGCAAACATACAACACCTACTCAAAAGAGAAAGAAAAATAAAGAGCACATCAACTCCATTATAGGCAAGCAAGCAGAGCAGAACAGGGAAATTACTGGGAGCAATTTTACAAGACTGAATACCAGAGTGCCTTGAAAGCCATCACCGACCTTCCAGACACAGCTGATTTATTGTCTGTGGAAGGACACGCTTAACTAACATAGAGGGAGGTTTTCTTTCCAGTGGTGACTGCTACAGTAAACATGGACCCAATGAACTGTACATTTTGATTTTCAAGAAGCATCTGATACTCACTTTCAGATCAGAGATTGCTGGCTTTGGCACTGAGACATTAGGAAAGGTAAAAAGCCACCTTCTAGGTAGGGAGCTGTATTTAGCAGCATCTTTATTGATGGAAATGCAAAGAAAGAGGAACTAAGAATGGCTCCCCTCTCTTTGGAATAAATACTAATGATTCAGTCAAAGAATGACATCGTGAGCTGTGAACTATGAGCTAATGACAATTGTAATGTTACAAATAAAACCGTATGTGTGCCAGAATAATCTCGCCACATTGTACGAGGAGGGCAAACACAGGAGACTCAATGTTTTATACACTCCCTTCCCTGAAAAATACTCATGCGTTTTAAAAGATGAACAAGGACAAAACTTGTTGAGTTGTAGAGATTGAAACAGACAGTCCAAGTAAATAACAAAAGTAGAATTAAAATACATGGAGGCTTTTCTGAGATGTCCTATGTATTCTCCTTAGAATCAATATACCATCACCATTTCTAACTGCAAACTAGAGACTAGATCCAGGTTCATTTGTCACATCAGCAATGTAGACTTGGTAGCACTTTCAAACTGAACCCAAGACCGCCAAACCTTTTCTTTCACCACTTCTTTTTTAAGTATATGACTGCTAAGTATAAGTAATAACATCTTTCTTCAAAGTAACTAGAGAGAGAAAATCCCTTCTCAGACTGTGAAGGAAAGGATTATACTAAGTCAAAGGCTTTTGTCTTGACTGCTCTGATCATGTGTTCTAATAATTTTTTAGATTTTATAAAACACAGCAGTTGTGCCTTAAATATTTATTACTAGTAAAATAAATTACTTAATTTTATAATAGATGATCTGGCTAAAAATAATGCTTGCCCTAAACCCAAAATATATTTATAAATCACTAGTATGAAATATCTCTCAGCTGTCTTATAACAGGTAGGAACTCTCCCAGGGATTCTTGCTCTTGGAGTAACTGTTTACTGTGCGTAGCTAGATTATTATTTTAGTAAGGTGTTTTCTCCTTTTTGCTCCATCAGGTGTTACAGGCTGTTCTCATCTTTCAGGGGATTCTGAACAAAGACAGTATTTGAACTCAGAGATTTTATTTTTAATTTTGCTAACATTACAATAATTTAATTTATCTTCTGCTTCTTTCTTTCAGAGAATCAGATTTGATTTTCTGTCTCCCAAAACACATAGAAGAAGGGAAGGCACAAGGTCTTGCACTGCAATAGAGAAGAGTTTGTTAGAGGTGATGCGTGCTCTCTCACGCCTCTGGAAGTCTCTCATTTTTGCATTCTAATGTAAAGATAAAGTCTTCTCTCAAATCCAAATCTCAGGCACAGAGACTCTAAGCAGACTGCAAGGAAAGAGAAACAACATTTGCTCGGGTTTTCTGTGACTTGAGGTCAGGAGAACTGTCAGAGCCTGTGCTGACTGTTGGTATTTCTCTGCTGGGCTTGGCTCTCTGATAAAGGTGATAGGTAGGTGGTCATCTCTCCTTTCAGCCTTCCTAAGGACCTACTGCCTGTTCCCTTTACCTCACCAATTGGCAGAGAAATTAGAAGTTTTGGGGATCCTGAACTAAGTGGGGGGGTGTGTGCAATCTCTGTTCAGCCTGAACAATAATAAAGATGTGTAGGCTAACATGCCTTCACAGGACAATAAAGCACTGCAAAACCCCCAAAATATTCCCTTGTTATCAAAATCAATAGCTAAACTGTTTCTGATTTCACAGCTAGCATAGCTTCTGTTTGGGTCTTTGTATTGTTCACTATTGCAAGGTGTCTGTATGTCCTCTTAATAGCTCTGTGAAATGCTTGGAGAAAGCATTTGCTATTGGTTATGATCACTGAAGGGACTTTTGCTAAAAGTAGAGGTAGCAGTCACCTAAGGCCCCCAGCACCTGGGGAAATACTCTGTACTCTGATAAGGTGCTGAAGCTGCAAGGTAAGACTACAGTCTTTCAAAAGACAAATACACACATCCAAGCAGCTACTCCAATGCGTGCATGAAATTGCATAAGCTCTGTATCTGCTGTGTCTCTCTCCCCTGCCCCTTGACCATAGGAAAAAGTCAAATTGCCTCTTCATGGACACCAGAGAGAGAATGTTTATTTGGACCTGAAGGGCAGAATCAATAGGATCCATTTAGTAGATGAAGAATTTCAGCTCTTGACTGTTCTAGTTTATGTGGGGTAGCTCCTAACAGCACTGAGTAGCTTTATTTAACATGGTGGTAACACAGATTAGAGGCTACAGGGAAAGGTGTCAGAGAAGTATTTCTGGATAAACCCAAATATCCTGACAGCCAGTGTGTTCCTCTGAATTGCTAGAGAAGAAATAGGACAAGCCTGGGCAAAGTTGAGTCTGTAGCAACTGTATCAAAGTTTTTAAAAGCCCAGTAAGAATAAATTGCCATGATGAGATCACTCAGATGGACTTGTGTGGCATTGTGCCCAAAAACAAAATGCAGGAAGAATGGAAGCAACTGATGTCATACCCCCGTCCTAAGAGGAAGGGGTCAGTCAAGGGTGCTCTGTAGCAGCTCCTGAACTCTACCAAGTTCCTGGCTGAGGAACAAGAGTCAGGAAAAATGGGGATCTACTGCTGGTTTTACTTATCCCATCGGGTATATTGCAGTGGGTCATTACCAGAGTAAAGCTACAATTCAAGATTCACTTTGGGTCACACATTTAGAAGAGAGTGCCAGATGTCTCATCATAAAGAGAAAGTTGAAGGGCTTAAAAGGTCAACTGGATTTTTGCAGATGTACAATTAATTAAGAAGGCCAGAAAATATGAGAAATATAGCTTCTAGAGGGAGGGAAACTCCAAAATATAAATTCCAAAAGCAGGCCTCCTGCATGCATTCTGGTAGGCTCAAATCGAGAGATTTACCTGCCATGATTTCATGCTTAAACACTGGTGTCCCCAGTGGATAACCACTCACAACTTCATTAGTCTGACATGCCAATTCACCTTGAAAGTTCATATGTATGAAAAAGAATCACCACAGGAAGGGAACTGGAGAGATCTAACACCAGGCAGCAAATCAAACTTGGGATATGAGCACAAAATCAGAAAACTGTTTCTGATATCCTCTAGCCTGTGAATGGCACTAATAATCTTCTATTCCAGTTGTGAGATATTGATACTAGACAGAGGTGCCACTGAGGCTGACATCTGTACTATATTTTTTTATCAGTGTAGAGTCAAAGAAAAAATAATTACCAAAAAGCCTAAAGCCCAATCTCCCAAAAATCTAGTAGTTTTTACCCATACCAAGGTTCTGGTACAATTAATCCAGCAACTTGACCAAGTGCCCCAGCGAGATATCTTTTAGAAAAATACCACAGTGATATATATAGTATATATAGTATATATAGAGCCCTAGCCGAGACAGCAGTGGGTAGCAGGAGGCAAACAAGTAGAGAGAAGCAACAGATCCTGTATTGTCCTTCATGACTATTGAAAGAAAAGACTCAGGCCTTTCAGAAAAGACCAGGACAGTATCAAGTTGTGATAGAGAAGCCTGAGGGCCCATATTATGCCTCCTGCAAGAGGTCCATTTGCCATGCAAGGGCAGTACATAGACTAACTATTCTGCTTATGTTTCTGAGAGAATCACACTCAGAATTTTGAAGGCATTACAAAGCAGGAAGGCAGAAGGCGAAGATGTTCAGCTAAAGGACCTAAACATTTGTACAGTGGGGAGTCTTTCCCTTTAGATAAGGCCTGAGTAAAATCTCTCATTCGCACATTATCTGTACAACATCTCATATTCCATTATAACTGCCCAGACAGACATGCATGTAGTTCCTCCTTTCTGTGACACTTCTGGGACCACTGCTTGTCACTAATGGGGATAATTCATACCCCTATAGGGATAGATCCTGTTGCAACACTCTGAAGTGATGAGTTGACGCATCCCCTTCCTAACATACAGGAAAGAAGGAATGAACTAATAATTACTCGGAGTTAGAAATTACTAAAAGTAGTCTCCACAACAACCTCCTCTTGCTATATTTTGAAGCACTGAACTTCACTTGCTGTTGCCCAGCTACATCATCAATAATTATAATGTGCCTTGAAGAGAAAAATGAAAGAGCATGACCTCATGCTGTTTCAGAAACAAGATGGGGTTTTTTGCATGTGTTTCATAGTGAAAATCCCTAGTATTACTCCCACGCTGTAAACAATACATTTGCCCAATAATGTCTGTATCAGTGTGAATAGCAACAATTTTTACATAATTAAAATAGGGAGTAATATTTCTCAGGCTCTTGCATTCCAAGAAAACACATTCTTTTTACTGGCTCAAATTTTTAAACAGAGGCAGGGAAAACACAGGTGATTAACATGTAAGACACAGAAGAATATGGGATCAACTCCCTTGTAGTTGCTGAGCAGTGCTGCTCCCCTGGAACTCCTGAGTTAGGAACTGGAGAGGCATCTGCTGCAGTTTGCTCCTTCTGTTTTGTTCTGTTAATATAGACAAGAGTTACCACACTTTGAGAAATATGGTCCATTCCCAGCTACCTCTTCAGGCCAAGGATATTCAGGGGACAGTGTAATTGCATTGCATACGGTACCTAGGAACTGTGCTCTAATCAATCACTGGTTGTTGGAAATGCTGCGGAGTTTAAGGACTGTAACTGCCCATCCCGCTCATTTAGGTGCAGCTCAAAACTTACTTGTTTTGTTGTGGAATGTTCCATATAAAAACCAGATTAATTTCTTAAGCATGGATGGAATTTTTAGCATAAAAGATGATTATCTAGATTACTCTGCTACTCTGTCTGCATGGTGTTATGATTTAATAAATAAAAACGAGAGCTATGGCTTTTTTCTTTTTAGGAATACTAAATTAATTATGAAAAAAGAGTTAAGATTGCAGAAGTGATGCTTATTTGAACCAAGAAATTGAAAATTCTGTGGCCATCAAAGGTGGACAGAAAGACACGATTGTATTGCAAACAAAAATACCTTCTGATATGATGAAAGCTGCTGCTGATTTTCAGTAAGAAAAAAAATGCAGACAGGATAGCTCACAGTCTATCAGGGATGCTTTTTACATAGCTGAAGTTACAGAAATAATTTTTCCCCCAATTTACACCGTATCCTGAAATTTGAACATGAGAATTTTGTTATTAGAAAATTATTACTAATGAATAAAATATTGTGGGGTTTTTTTTTAACTGGACACAGCCAAGCATTAACATTTATATGAATAACTTTTCTAGATGTGTTTGTGACTTTTTAACATCTTTCTTGTTAAATAAGGCTATGGAGGCATAAAAAAATAATTTAAAGAAAGAAAAATTCATTTTCAATAGGTTTCCTTTGAGCATTCTCTGTTATATGGTATGAGGGCACTACTAAGTCTGTTGAACAAACAGTGAGGTCCAATTAATTTGTTTCAGTCTTTTGAATTTCCTCAAATTAAAATTTACCATTGATAACTTAAATCTATTGTCCTATTAGTGTTTCATTAATCCAACATGAATGTAATTTTAGTCTATGCTTACTCCTTATTGGCCCAAGGAAGGCATTTAGCAACGTTTAGGAACATGAAGAAAAGGTGTATTACTAAGAAAATTTATTACCAACTTTTCTCAAAAACAATTTCTTGGATCATTTATTTTGGCTCCCAAGTTATTTTTGAGGTTAACTCTGCCTGTGAAATTTAAAATATGTTTCTTAGACTGAAACAACAAGACTACTGATTGTCTTAGTGGACCCTCCCATTCTGTGCAGCTATCCATAGCTTCAAATCCAGTCCATTACAAATGCCCTCACATTAAGTCTCACAGTACAGTATTATTATTTCAATGGTCTAAACCAGTTTGAAGGATGTTTTTTTCTGTTAACTAAAGAAATCTAATTTGACCATATTTCAGGAAGGTTTCCTGAATGCTTTTTCTTTTCTTTATATCAAATGCCTTGGATTATATCAGAATGTTCTAAAATCAATGAGAAGGTACACTGAACACTGTTTATCTAGCATAGCAGGCAGAGTGTTGAAAGGATGATGACTATTTCTTCTTCCAATATCTGAATTCAATGCATAAACTGGGAATTGCATAAACTCAGAATTCCACTATAATTCCAGAGTTAACTGACACTGAGCATTAAGAATTTAAACATGGTACACAAACATTTGTACCTATTCAGCAGAGATCTTAGTGGCTGCTTTTTACCTTCCTTACTAGACCCTCACCAGGAATTTGAGAGGTATTTTACTGGTCTAGGGTTGGTTATCTCTGTATCCTCTCTTTCCACCCTTCTCCATGGAATTCCTCAGCATGAAAGAGAAGAGACCTCTTGCTCCCCCAATGCTTGTGACTTTGGGTTTGAAAACTAGGTTAATTAGAGAAGAATTTCTCTTTGAGGCAAGTGTATGCTATCTTCTGCTCTGCATTCTGAATTCCTTAGGATTTAAGTCTGCAGCAGTGGTTTACATCAGTGGTGAATTACCTGGATTCCCTTGACTACCTTGGCTCAGTCTTTACTTTTGATTTTCTCAGGGGCTAACAGAAGACTCCCAAAGCACTTACTAAAGCCTCTTTTCAAACAATTGCCCAACTCCTTCCTCCTGCCCCCACAGGACCACCTCCATCTCAGTTGCTGTATCCCTGTTCCACACCGCTATACCAGCTCTGATTTCATGACCAGCAGGCAATAAAAAAATGGATACAGCTGATGGAGCTTTTCTCTTTCGCTTCCCCCATCTCACAAGGACTTTTCATGAATAATATTCACTGCCAAAGACACAACCACACTAAGCCTTGTACTGGGAAATGAACAGCAAGTGCTGCTACAGATGGCCTTGGAGTGGTTAGCTCCTTAGCAATCGCTGGTGCACATGCTGACAAGTGTTATGATTCATTTTGAGTGCCTGGTTAAGGCAGGTCACTTATTGACAGGGGACAGAAAAAGCAATCTCTTAACATTCTACCACATGGAAACAGTAAAGAATTAAACAAGAAAGGCAGCCACATTTCTCTACCAAAAATTCTTGAGCAAACATGCACATGATCCCTTGCAGAAGGTCAGGGAATGACATATTTCCAAAGTGGATGGTTCATTTAAAAGATTCCGTCTAATTTCTGTTAGCAAATCCTCTTACATAAGCAATACATTTTTAAAAAGTGCTTGAGGATTTAGGTATTCCTCAGTTTCAGAGCTCCCATTTTAGTAAGCTTTTAAAGAAACTAAAATTTTTTAGAAGAACCATTTTTTCAGCACTTTCTGTAAAAAAACTAGGTCACTGTCTCTCTGTCAGTCTGGAAGCACCAAAACAGAGTTTGGAACTCCCTACGCCAGGCAGTTCTGCAAATGGTGTCATTTGAAGCAGTGGTTCCCAATGATCAAGGTGTGATTACATTGCAGATCTTCGGGTATATTACAGGAGAGGTGTGGATCTCCCAGACCTCACATCCAGAGCTGTGGCATGACAGACTTGGGGCTGACAAGGATGGGAGCTATGGATTGGGTCAAAGCTATGGTGCAGGGGTGGGGGAGGACCGAACCTGACTGGGACCCACGTAGAACAACTTGTCTTCTCCAGAAAGTTACAAATCACTGACTGGGGGGCTCACACCTTCTCTCCTTGAAGCTGCTGAAAATCTTGCCATTCATAAGAAGTGCTAGATCTGTAGTTCAGTTACTTAACTTTGAATGTGTAGTATAATTTCTTTCCACCTGCAGCAAAAAGAATTAGCTCCACTATTACATTTTACCATTTGACAGCACTCTGGTAAACAGTGCTCAGAAGTAAATATAGGAACACTCTTAACCAGAATGCTGATTTACAGCTCCAGAGTGATAAGTAACCTAATGCAAATAAAAATCAAATCCTACATATTGCCTTTTTTTTTTTTAATTAACAGTCTCCATAGCTGTAAGCGAGAGAAATTAATTACGCCTGGCCTTACATCATGCTCAGTGTGTACTGATGCAAATGCACCCTATTTTAATTCCTCTGAATGTTAATAATAGAGTAAATGAGCACTAGATTATGTTATACAAAAGCAATGGAAGTAATTAAACTTCATTTAATAAAATCATCAGGGATACAGAAGCATTAATGACTTACGCTCCTCCTTTGCAAGGAGTGGAAGACATGTTGGTACACAGGAGCCCGAGAACCACTGAGATGAGAGCAATGTAAATACATAAACAGGAATGCTAAGGTAAGTAGTGTATCATATATGAAAAGTCTTAGAGTGAAAGCCCCAGGCTACAATAAATTATTTACTTTAAAGCACCAGGAAATAGTACCATCTCAGGCACATGACAACAGAAATATCTTCCATCCTCTCAGAGGCAAAGCCTCAGCACTGAATTACTTTGTAAGTGCAAAGCTGGTTAAATGTTGTACTGGCAGCGTTAGAGAAAAAAATGCTTGACCTGTGAATGGTTGTTCACTTTGTACAGCCTTCTGTCCCTCTCTAAATTTATATTCACAAAGAGTATTGTGTTTGTACAACTCCTGTCTGGGATTGCTGCTAGCTCTGTGAATGCTCTCACTTGGACACAAAACCATATATTAATTTTTTATGACCATGAACACTGGCTGATCACCATTTATTCCTCGTTTTCACCCATCCCTAGTCATCATTTTTCTGTTAGAAAAAGTACAATAACTGTCTCCTAGTTAGGAAGAGGGAAAACTACCATACAAATTAGTAGACATGTACACAGTAGATAAGCTGTAAAAATTGCTTATCAGAAAGATAATTTAAAATCAAAAGGAGCTAGATTTGAAAGAAAATAAGAGAGAAAAGTCCACATCAACAAGCACTATTTTGTCCTCATTGCAAATGGAATGGAATTCACTTCTTTGCCATCATAGTACTCCCCCAAAAATCTTTCCATGGATATTAAACCTCCAACGACTGCAAGAATCTGTAGAAAGCAGATTTAAGTAAGTATTCATTTTTGTTTGGATTGTGTGGTTTTATTATAATTATCTTGACTGCCTACAAAGGATTAATGACAGCTGGTGGTAGCAATGATCATATCTCTGTAGTTTTTCTGTAGAGAAAAATCTTTGTGTAAGTATGAACCATTCATGGGAGAAAAAAAGCCTAACTGGACAGCAGACATTAGCAAAATGCCTCAGATATTTAAAGGTTTAAGTCTGGTTACAAATTTTACAATTTTTTTTGAGCATTTTTCAGAAAGTGTACTCATAGCCTAATTCATGCTGAGCCACTTAGCTGTGGTGGCATTCCACCAAGAGCTGCACTTCCTAATTTTTTGTAATTAAGGCAGCCACTAGTGATTTGTATGATAACTCGAATTTTTATTTGAATTCCAGAGAAAATAGCTACTAATGTTTTGTACAACATCTTCTGTCTGTAGATCATTATATTAATTGAGAAGATTTTCTTAAGTCTCTATCTCCTGAGTATTTCTTTTTTTAAATATACAAACTTTTTGATGTTTATCTCAGCTCAAGCTTCATACACCTTTTCACCTCGTGTATATTACACAAGCCAAACAAAGATTTACCAGCAGAGCAGAAAGGATTTGTCCTGAGCTTAGCTATGTCCATATCCGGCACTTTCTAAAAAGAGTTGAAGTGACATAAACTGAGCATAAAATATCTGTTGCACAGTAAATGATAGCTGTGGTATGCGATGAGGCTTTATGGGATTTTCTTGGGAAAAAAAAAAGCTTTTATGAAAATTAAATGTTGGTATTACTGCTCATAAACTCTTGCAGAAATATAAATACATTTGGCATAGATGTGACCGTTAAGAAAATGTATTGAGACTGTGACATACATCAATGTTTGGTTTTATAAGCATCAATAATGAACAACAATAAATTTTCACTTCTGCCAAATGAGTCAGGGCTCTCTGCAGCACAGGTATATTAGATATACTGCTTCTCATTAGGTAAAAAATAAAACTTGGAGGTCAGTGGCTGGAGTCTGACCCCAGCTTCACAGGCCAACGTTTGGGGCATTGACTTCAGCTCCCAAGGAGTTACTTTTGGTTTGCATTACTGAGTCCGAGATCAATATCTGTCCCCACAAGTACAGCAAAGGCTGATTTTCCTTCACTTGACGTGCAAAGAAAAAGGGGTCATGCTAGGAACATTGTTCTCTTGAGGAAAGACAATAGCACAAAAAAAAAAGTAACAGCAGGGAAATGTTCAATCAATCCTGGAGCATTAAGGTGGCACATCAATTTGTGCAGCACTAGTTTTCACTGTGTGGAAGCTGGCACTGGTGCCATTGTTTATCCAAAGAGATTTGACTTATTTTGTGAGCAACAAAAAAACTCACACAGTACTAGGACCCCCTTCTCCACTATGAGAAACCTTTATTATTATTTCTATGACAAAAGAGATCTATTTCAAGCTTAAGGCAGGCTGGATAAAAGCAAAGAGTTCAATCAATAGCAGGATCCCTTTCCCACTTATATTAAAGAATGATTGAAGAGGAGTTAAAGACAGGTTGGTAAAGACAATTTCAGCAGTACCACTGAACTGCTGAGACACAAAACTTGGCTCTTTTACCTTCCTCTGACCAGGAATTAAATATCTTCTACTACTACTAGATATGCAGCGCCAGAAACAAGATTGTGGAGGTGTCCTCAGATTTACATCAGCATGATTGTGGTATTATTATCAGGACAGTGTTTTTATATTTTTGTGCTTCCGTAATTCCCATTGAAGGGCATCTGTTTGAGGTACAGTAAATAGTACCTGTTTTGAGAAGCTCTTTACATTTCTTCACTTGAAATATTGATGACTGTTTTAAGCTGGTATAATAGCATATCATATTTCATGAAAGTATTGCAAAACTGCTCATGCACAAAACTGCCTAAAGTGATACTCAAGCTAAAGACTGCAGAGGCTTTTAAGAACAGCAAGAAATTGCAGGAGTTGGTGCCACTGGTGTGACTCATTTCAGAACCTCCTTGCTGAAGTTTTCCTCCAATACACACATTGTCCCTGACTCTGCCCTGGTGGTGCAGCACATCTGGTGCATGAAGCACCCACTGCCTGGAGAACTTTTCCAGTTCAGCCTAACAGAGAAACAAAGGGTGCAATGCTGGAATGAAGGAACACATATTTAGTCTGAACTGCGTAATTCTGTGTTTCTGTAGGTTTAACACTAACATCCATTCTTCTACCTAATTTCTAACTTGTGATGCTACATGTACTACTCTGTATTTCAGACATATTGAAATGGTGGGTGGTTTTACAGACCATATGTGCTGTAATCTCTAGACACATCGCAGCATGTTAAAGATGGAGAATCAGATGCAGTCCTCAGATTGAATTTTTGGTTCCCTTGTTTTGTGGGTTTTTAACAGATTCGCCATAAAGTTAATTGAATTCTGCTTTCATTCGGCCTTAAGCAGATGTGTAAGTAAGAACTTTTCATGGAATTTGTTGTGACTTGAAGTGAAAGGTGAGATAGCCAGCAAAGAATTGATCACAATTCAGTGAGAATCAGGATTAAGCAAGAGACCAGTTCTTAATTCACTTTGAAAGTTTTAAAGTCACTCCCCTCTTCCATATTATGCAACATCAGAGTACAGTATGCTTAGCAGATACTATTAATTTCTAGTCTTGTGCATTCTGGCATGCATGATTGGCTCATGAAATAATGACTGTTTTAGACTATGATGTAGAAAGAAATGAGTATTACTATGAAGCCTTAGCCAATTTTAGAAGCAGTCTGTAGCCAAATCTTTCTTGAATTTTTTTGTGAGAATCTCAGCTTGATTTTAAAGCATTAACAATGTTAAGAACTTGACATATGTTTTAGAGAACCAGCTGAAGTGTGCAGGGTTCTCTGCATGGACCCTAGCTCACTTTTTTTTTATATTTGGCTGCATATAGTTATAGAGGATGGTCTTTTCCATATTTTGCTTTTTTACAATGCTTATTTAAAAAAATAAAACAGACAATTAGTCAAATCATTTAAAATACCTTTTAGTTATCTCCACGGATTTAAAGATGGTGTCTGAAGATTTAAAAAGAGCCAAGCAGAAACCCTCTGTTGGAAATAGAAGCTCATCTGATAACAATTTTGCAAGACTGTTTCCCGTCACCATTTCATTACATTAAGCATGTCAATGCCATACAGATACAGCTCCAGTCTCTGTCCCAGACTGACCTGGATGCTAATGGTGTATTTTCGGCTTGTCTTATTGGTCCATTTTGATAATTTTTACTCAATCTAAGTAGTTTTTTTCTTCCTTTCCAAAGAACTGTTTCCAGAAGGACACTTCCAGTGTGGTTAAACAAGACTTAGAAGAACACACTTACCTCTTAATTTAACTAAGTGCTATAAATATAAAAAGGAATTGAATTTTGGAAGAAGTAAGACAAAACCAGAAAGCTTCAAGGATATTATCACAAAATTATAACCCGGGCAGATTGCAGAAACGAGATGATTCTGATCTAAATGAATGTTTAGAAGTGCAGTCACTACCTGTTTGTACCAGACCATAACCACTGAAGGTCTGAAACAAAAGCTAAAAAATTTCAATTAATACAAACTCTGCAGGAAAAAATTACAAGCATAGGTTTGAAATGTGCACATTGAATATTGCTCATTTAATGTTTTATATCCAATGGCACCATGGTAGTGTCAAAATTTATGCCTCAGCTGGATTGGGGTGATCCCCCAAAACCTTCACTTATACCTGTCTCTCAATAAAATTATATATCGCACAAATTTTTTTTAGGCTAGCAGCCTGTCAAATTAATGATACTATTTATAGTACCTTTAAATGATTACCAGTGCAGTCTTTTGAATGAGGAAATGACACCACTGGGATGTAATAAATCTGGGGGTCCTGACTTACAGAAGATGACTAAAATGTATGTTTGAACAAGACTGACAGCGAGCACACAATTCGCTGTAGAAAGTATTTGGCTTTAGTTTCAAGACTTTTCACACTCCACATCCCAAAGTATCTACAGAGTAAGGCAGAAGATATTATCGGTATGCTGCTGAGACATGACATGCCAGCATATTATGCATCAAGTGTAGTTTATTAAACATGACCTCTGGTAAGAGTTCTGGTGCAGAGTTTGTGTATTTATTACAAAAACCCAACCCAAGCAACCAGAACCCCAAGCCACCCACACCTTCATGATCAATACCTTTCATTTCATTAATTGCCCTGGATGTGTATAAACACAGTAAAAACAACTGAACAGAGTACAGCACACCTACTCAATGGTACATGGCCACCACTGTAACACCATCAGTGGTGTTCCCACAGGTATGCTGGGAGGAGTCTCACTGCGATCCTTTAATTAAGATATCAGAGTGCTGCCAGCTGAGCTGGTGTTGCATACTGAACCAGACCATGTACTTCCTGCTAGGTGACAACCACGTGCAGGTATTCATAGACAATCTCCAGAAAGTGCTACTAAATAAAACTCTTCAGTTGTAGCTTACCAGTGAAGATTAACATTTCTCTCCAGCCTAAGTATTTGTAAGGCATCTACCAGCTCAGTGTGCAAGCAGTGCTTAGCCATTTGTGAGCCAGCGAGACATTTGTGGACCAGTGTTATTTACAGAAGCTACAGGAGCACTTTTGCTGAATACCTACACTTGGGCAAGACACTTCATGGATATTCTGCATAGGAGATAATTTTCCTGATCATGCAAGAACACTTAGAAGAAAATGCACATTTATATCAGTGAGATGAACTGGCAGAGCTCCCTCCCCCATGCTGCACCCCAAGAGATGTAGAAAGCCATATATAACCAGACAGGAGCATCCCTGCCCCCAGATGTACAACCATCCATCTTTGGAAGTTACAGGTTGCCTGCCAGCTTTAAACTGGCCCAAGTTACCTAAACTTCATCTGATATTGCTATCATCAGAAGATTCTCTCCCCTCTCCACCCTTATCTGCCCTAAACAGGTCCCCCTCATACTGTTACAACATTATAACAATATAAAGTATAGCTAGTTAAGGCAATGGTCTTGGTTTTAAATGTTATTTCATTTTAATATATGACAACTTCAGGGTAAAAATAGTTCTTCTTTTTTCCTCCTTCATTAGACAGACTCTTAAACTAGATGCTAGGTTGTAAATTAGTACAATTTGTTTTTCTAGAGATGTAAGTGAAACTACTTTTTGAAACCAGGAGAGTTAAATCAGCAAAAGCCCATATGGATACTTTTATTTTAAGCCAAATGCTTTAGGAATTGTTTTTGGCTAAGGTAAAATATGCTACCCTTATAGCATGATCTAGGGGATTTACATCTGTTGAAACAATTCCACAGAAAAACGTAAAATGCAGATGATGAAGCAATAGATGAGTCCTTAGTGCAGTTATTTTCATGACTCCCAATGTTGGTTCAGGTGGTTTCTCACAGTGTAACTCTTGTCCCAAACTACACAAGGATGTAGAAGCTTTTATTCTGGTGATGTGAAACCAAAGGAAAGAAGCCAGCTAAAGAAGATTCATGAGGAAAGAAAAGAATTTCAGGAAAAAACTTAGGCTAAAGATTGTGTGGTTGCCCCCAGTATGTTTAAACATCTGTCTGTCATGTGGGAATTTGGGAAAAAGGAAGTTTCACTTAAAGCATGAAAAGAAATAAAAATATTAATTGTAAACTCTGCCCATTGTAAAGTAGGCCCACTCATTACACTTGTGATTATTAACTTTGTAAGTGCCAGCAGCACATGGAGAAAATGTGAATAGAAAGAGAATAGAAAGTTCATTCCCTACAGAGCTGTGTCTCACGGCTCAGCTGTGAGTGTCTGAGCCCCACAGATCTGATACTTTGACAGAAACAGCCATGGGTGGGTTTGAGGACTTGCCCTTGCCAACTGGTGCTGGAACTCAGAAATAGCACGTCAAAAATACGGATTGAAAAATTGGAGAAAAAGGAGAAATAGCAAGGAAATCCTACCAATACCCTACACTTCTTGCTCATACATACAGCACATACAGCATGGTAATTATATTAAAAGCTGTAAATTAAGAAAAGTACATATAAATACCTACATGTGTTTATGGAGAGAGATATATTTAGTCTAAGTTGAAGATAAAACATTTTAGGAGGGCTTGGAAGCCCACAGTCAGGAAAGCACTATAGCTTTTAAGTATATGTTCTAATGATCAATATTTAGCAAAGCTTACTGCAACACATGGGGAGTCCCACTGGTGTTAACATAGATTTTTTAACTTGCTTCTGATGTAAGCATGTGTTTAGCTGACCTGGATGCACAGAAAGAGGAAGCTTGCAAACAGGCTTAGGGAACATATTTTTTAGTGGTTTAGCACAAAAGAACACATAGAGATGGAATAAAATTTTTGTTCAGTTTAATATTCTTTACCATAAACCTAAATGCAAGTTATGTCCATATTAACAAAAAAAAAAAAAAAAAAAAAAAAAAAAAAAATTACATGAATTTGAACATTTCCTCCAGACTTCTCTCCTTAGAGGCAGGTTCTTTGCTGGTGCAAATTTCCATAATTTAAATGAGTTACAACTGCTTACACCAGCTAGACTTAGTCCCATCTATCACCTCTATTATCTAGATAATGTGGAAAATAATCTGTTCAGAGCTTTCATTTTGAAAACAATGTCATGTTACAATTCTCAGCAGAGTCAAAAGGCTCCCCAAAGCCATGCATGAAAAATAAACTGTAACCTTTTAAGATTTCCAAGCTGTATGATAAATAATACTGAACTAATAATAACTCAGAGAGAAAGAGAAGCACTGTTTATCTTATTTTTCTGCTTTAGGGGAAAGAATCTAGGTAGCAGATTTTGTCATGATTTTATTGCTCATTTTTTGTTCTGCAGGTTTCTTTCTTTGTGCTCATAGACTGTAATGACTTTTGCAAGAGAAATAAATTGTATTTCCATGGGAGCCGGGGCGTTAGGCAAATTGCAAAAGATAATGATGAAATTTGGACTAAGCTCACAACACGCTCTAGGTCTTGATGATTTAAAAAACATTCCTTTAGCAATAAATATCAAGTCCTTAAGTGCAATCCTAGCAGCCTGCATGAAAACAAAAACATACATAGGATTATTCTGGTTTGATTTATAGTGCTTTTGCCTACTGGAAAACTTAGTGCAAGAAGCTTGCCAAGGTCAGTGCTTCTGCTTTCAGATTTCTTTATGAAACAGGAGATAGCAAGCTGCATTTTCAATTTTTTTAAAGGCTCTGGCACAACGCCAGCCACTAGGCATTCAAGAAGTGTTCTGTAATCCATTCAACTGTAACATAAAGTTTTGTAAAAGGTATGCTAGCATATTCTGCCCTGGCTGTGCTAATCAGTAATGTTCCATTAAATTGGCCACTGTCATATTAAAGAAAGATCTACACAGTTTGTGCCCTCTTGTAACAATAATATTTGACAATAATTATAGTGATACCAAGGTGTAGGTGGTCCAGTTGGCAAGAACAGCACAATATTTCTCTTTAATAGTGACTTGATCAAACACGTGTGGGTGCTTTGTTGAGGCTTGAAGAGGATTATAATAGCTGAAATAAGATGAGATAATTTGCTGACAAAGTTGTTTCTTCTTTAGGAGAACACATCCTTCTGTGCATGTGTGTGTGTGTACATGAATATCCCCCCACACAACCACCTCTCAGAGAAAATAACCCTTAAGCAGCTGCGCACTGAGAATGCTGGTGGGGTGGAGCACTATGCCAGAGGGAAGAGGGAAAGCAAGCCAGGCTTTGTCTGTTAGGGAAGAGGCTTTAACAAACAAGGGCACAGCATTGAGGTTTCTGCCCTCAATGAACAAATCGTGACTGTGACATGGCAGACTTGGTTCAAGGATAAGTTTTGTTTTATACTGCAGGGTCACCTTCCCAGCTCTGGACAGTCATGTCGGCCACGTGCTACAATTTGCCATACATTACTTACACCAGCACAATAAATAAAACAAGCCAGAGCACTGAAATGATCACCATTTAAGAATACAGCAAACTCTCTATCCTCACTGCCTACAGAGCACAGGAACGAGCCACCAGCAGCAGGAGCTCCCAAGCCAGGCGTCCTCCCAAGCACCCACATTATCCCCTCCTGTGCTGAACTCCCAGCTGCAGGGTCCCACTATTTACTGGGCCAGACAGCTCTATGGTGCAGCCCCACCAGGGCCTTGGGGACAATTCTTACCAACAGCTTAGCTCAGATTTCTTAATGGCGTTCTTGACAGACCATTGTGTGACAAGGCCCTTCTGCATCCTTAGCCTGCCTTGGCATGGCAGGTGAGGCCAATTAAAAATGTCAAAATGAGAGACTGCTGCTGCTGCTGGAATAAGCAGCACCCAGGAAAGGTCCAGTGGTGGGAGCTGGAGTTGCGGTTTTGATGTTGTACAGAGGTGTGTAAGTGTGTGCAAAATGAAAGAAGCCTCAACCTCCAGAAATAAATCTTTTGAGATGACACAGGAACACAGAATGGCTGGGGTTGGCAGGCACCTCAGGAGATCATCTAGTTCAACGCTCCTGCTCCAGCAGGACCAGCCAGAACTGGTTGTTCAGTACACTGTCGTCAGGTTTTGAGTACCTCCACAGCTGGAGACTTCACAACCTTCCTGTCCAACTTGCTCCAGTGTTTGACCACCTCCACAGTTAAGTGCTCTTTTGTGTTCAGATGGAGTTTCACATGTGTCAGTTTGTCCCCATCGCCTCTGTCCTGTCTCTGGGAACGTGCAACCTGAGCCAAGTGAATGATCTGTCAATTCACACTGTGAATTCTGGATTCATGGAAATCTGCATGGACAGAGCAATCAGCCTAAAGAAGAAACCTGTGCAGGTACAATCTGTCTGAGGGGAAGTGTATTTTTTCCTTGATTGCTCTCTACTCCTTTCCAGTATCCTGTCCAGTTTATCAGGAAAGCCTAGTGTGGACATCTGCAAAGATGACAACTTGAATATATTGAAATGCATGGAAGAAGTGAATGGAGGCTGTGGAATGGGGTGGTTATTTGCTGGTGCAGCATGGTAAAGATGCCACCTGGGATAACTGTGGAAGTGTCAGATTTTCTTCAGCTGTACATGAAAGGTGAATATAACCAATGCTTCAGATTTCAACTTGCTTAGCCAGTTCACAACCTAGAATTGAATTTGTACCATGATGATTTAAATAATTTGGTGCTTTCTTTTTTGTGAGAATAAAAATTACTATTCTGTCAATTTCCAGATGTTTTAGCCCCTTCTTAAAACAATAACATAACTAAAACTGACTGCCCAATTTCAATGAAGCCCTGTATTCAATCCCTGGTAGTGTGTACCCACTGCCTCTAGCATTTTACAATGCAAACCAGTTGTTAGCAATCAGAAAAGAAGCCAGAGCCTGGACTAGTATTTCCCATTGCACTTACTGGTGGTACCTCACGAGGTTACAAAGAGATAATGCACAAACTCCCTGTGATTTCTCCTCCTTTTCCTCAGTGTCTCTCTTGTGTACCCTTGGTGGTATTCAGAGGACTCCAGGCTGCCCGAGTGCACACAAACCCACAAGTGTTCACCCCACAGGAAAGCTGCCACCCGCACACAGAGTGACACATGAAGACACTGATTCAACACAGATGCAAGGGAGCACAACTGCTCCGTGCTCCAGCACGGCCACCAGCTCCCAGGCAGCCCCAGTGCAGCTGCTGATGTCCCAGCCTGATGCAGGACAGGGGGCTGCACAAGATCACAGCCTGAGGTAACATGGCCACAGGCATATTTTATGTGATTGTTCTGTTCCTCACCTCCACTCTCACTTCATGCTGCGAATGCTTTCTCATGCTGAGAATACTTTCATTTGAGACAGTGGCAAAGACTGGCAGACCCCAGAAATCACCTGTTGCAGTTTCCCAGGGAGGACAAGAAATCCTTTATGGGGTATAGCTCAATGCTCCCCCTCCTACCCCCCTCAAATCTGGAATACTTCCCTGGATAACTTCCAGCAACTATCTCATATGCCAGAATAGGCTTTTGTCTCTTTGTCCTAGAAAGGAACTGACAACAGCAAATCAAAAAATTAAATAACTAGCAGAGAAACTAGAGAGAGACAGCAGTTGCTAGTGAAGGATACTGCAAGATGGTCACTGGTCAAAACAAACAGGCCAAGTTCTATTTAGTCTTCGAAGCTTTAAAAGAACCACTTTACAATATTAATACTATATGGTCAGTAAAATGATTTCTGAAAAGTTCTAGATAATTTGGAGGTACAAGTTATTATCCTGTCCTTGATTTGTTAATTCTCAGTAACCAGGAGGTGTGAACAGGAATGTTATTAAAGCCACCTGAAAGCACATAACTGAATTTTAAGCAGATGATGTTATAATTGTGTGCTAATTCTGACAAATACTTTGATGACTTTTCTCTGAAACAGCAACAGAAGAAGAATATTTTGTTTCTTTTAAGTTCTAGTGTTTTGATATAGTTTGTCAGCTCAGTAACTTCAGCCCATGTTTTTGCTCTGTACATTTTCTAGAGATGAGCATAAAAAATAAGTGGGCACTCATTTCCACAGGTGCAACTATAAAATAGTGTGAGAGAGATTTTAATCACATTACATAATTTGCCCTCTTGCAAGACAGAACTCATCAACAATACAGTCCAATATTTATAAATTGGAAGAAGTATTTGGAGAGGAACCTGATTCAGAATAAAAAGGAGTTCTAAATTCTTTGTCCCTTAAAGGTCATACCTGCTTTAGGAGGCTAATTTTAAACACATCTGAGACACTATTCAAAGTAATGAGCTCAGAGCTAACGGGTTTGTTCATCCATCATCTCATTTTTTCTGTCCTTAATGGGTGCTTAAAAATAATAAAAAAAAAATTTGGATTTTTATCATCCAAAGAGGAACTAACAGTGAGCATGAAAGAATAAGCAGTTTTCACAGAGGAGGAGATAGTTTGATTTGGCCTGACTGCTCCAAGGCATGAGACATCCTGCTCAGCTAAAGGACGCTGGAGCCTCCACTCTTCACAACACTGGGTATCTTCTGTGCGTGGGTGGTTAAGTTTCATGTGAGGGTTGAACAGTCAGCAGCCAAGGCACCCAGCAGGTGTGAAGCCTCAGCACAAGCAGGGGAGCACCCTTTATGTGCCTTTGCTGGAAAGTGAGAGCAGCTCAGCAAATGTAAGGCAAAGCTTCTCGGGAAGTTTACACTGGTTATTTCAAAAAGAGCCAGCTGGCCACCATCACTGGCAGCTGAAGCCAACATGCAATTTAAATCAGACCACAGGCAGAGATTTATCTGTGCTCCATCTGTAATGCGGGGATGAGATCGAACTGTGCAACTTTGTGTTTGCGAGGTACCTTGAGACTGGGTGGAAGGCCAAAAGGGAGTGCCAAAGAGTCTGTTATTATGAGAAGCCATTCAAAGATAAGCAAATGTTGATGTTAGCAAAAGCATCAACTTCCAAAGCCTTTTAAAATTCTTCTATGAAGTAAATTAATTTACATATGAAATACCCCAAATGTATTTTCTTTGGTAACAGCAAATTATCTTCCTATCAAGTAAGTACAGATTACAGAAACCTAATTGGACTTTAACAACTTGTGAAAAATTATGGATGTTACATTTTATACATGTAAATGTTTGATTTTGTTTAAAAAACAGTCCCCTACCAAAGAAAAAAAAATCAATACATTTTACATAAATGAAGCTAAACATAAATGTCCCTATTGTAGGTTCAATTTGTTTATGTAACTCCCATCAGCAGCAATGGATGCTGTGTACATATCCAACTGAGCGACATATTGTGTTAGCAAGAATCTCACAATTACAGACAATTACCTTTTTTTTGCACCTGGTGCTTACAAGCATTCTTTGTTAGTTGGATTTCTTGAAGAAGGAAAGATTTTTATGTAAATCTCTAATGTCTCCGGAAGTTAAATAACCCTAAACCAAACCATCACCACCACCAAAACCCCCACAACAATCAAGCAGAAGAACTACAAAAAATCACAAACAACTGTTAAAACCCCACCATGTTATGGTGATGTTTTAAATTGTGCAAAAGTAAAGAAGCTCTAGGTATAAACAGCCTCTCTGTTCAGAAAGAAACAAAAAAAGGAATACCAAAATAATTATCAGCAGTCTGAGTCTCTGGATTACGCAAACATGTACTGCAGGGGCATGGCTCAAGAAATCCTTTTCCACCCACTCTTCTGCACATGTGCCCCCCTCAGCAGTTTATAACGAGTCAAGTTTGAGTGCTCATGTAACACAGGAACTACCCTTGTTCTTCAGAGCATCAAGAGGTAGAGACCCTTACTTCCCAGATGCTGTTACACAGAAACGACAGCAGTCCCAACGCCCAAGCTGAATAGTAATTTCTGCTGTTAAAGAAACTTGTGGTATTTTTTGAAAGGCTGCAACACTTCCACCACTTAAGGTAAAATGCTAAAAGCTGACAGTGACAAAATACCTGTGATTAGAGACATGCTCTTTACTCAGCCTATATATTCCTCTTTCAGTTTGGATAAGTTATTAACTTCTGAACTTTGCCACTTCCTTTAAAGCATCTGCAGTATTCTAGAAATTTTGTGTGTTCAGCCAAAACCCTAACAAACATTGTAATGTTCGGCTCATGTCTCTGCCAAAGTGTCAGCAGTGCCACATGCTAAACTGGGAACACATGGACACTGATGCAGCAGAGAGAAATAGAGTGAGAAATCCAGAATGTCTCCTCACTCCCAGAGCTTCTGCTTCCCTCTGTCCACCCTGATACAGCTGAACCTGTGGGCTGTACTTCTGCTATGATGTAGTTCTCTCTCCCCCACCCCTCCAACAAAATGAGAAATTTTCTTTGGATTTCCTCAGTGAGCATCCAACACTAGAGCCCAATAGCAGAAACGAATGGGTCTCTTCAGAATCACAGTTTCTTCTACTGCAAACCAATTTCAGTTTAATTGAACTAATTGCAACTCAATAGAATACTCTGTCTTTGGAAAAGTACAGAACTACATCCACAAAAGTATTTTTAAAATAACCTTTCTAAAGTAAGTTTAGGTACTTGAAATGCACAAAGCAGCAGATCAGTCTGGCACTTGACCTCAACTCAGCCTTCTTGCATGTACAGGGTATGATGCAGTCTTTAATTATATGGTTACATAATTATATTTCCACAGAAACCCAGATTTCTTCAGTGGAGTGGGATATAGAATGAAAGCATATGGCTTTAAAAATGTATTTATGGTAATTTAAAGAGATTAAAAAACAACCAGTACTGAAAAGATCATTTATCTCAGCAGTAGCAGATGGGGCTCCTGCTGAGATCAGGACTTCATTGTGCTCTGCTCCATACATGCACATTAGATCAGACAGGAGTTGTTCCAAAGACTTTACAGTCTAAGTAGGGCAGTCAGGCAAAACTACAGGAAAAGGAATTATTTCCTCCATGTCACTAAGGGGGAAGTGGACGTACCAAAGCACAAAAAAGTTTAAGCAAGGTCAAGTGACTGAATTTGGCTTTGTTAAGGTAAAACCAATTTTAACTCATTACTACTGGCCTCCTGATCTTATACTGATTAGAGCTACTGGTCTGTAAGAGGAATATAGTTCTAGGCATTCACAGATTAAGAGATTGGAAAGTGTTATTACCATGTGCTAGGTTAGTATTAGTAGTTTCCCATTATTCCAGATGCCTCTAAGTATCTGAAGGGAGGTGTCAGAGGATGGAGCCAAACTCTGCTCGGTGGAGACAAGCAATAGGAGAAGAGGAAATGGACAGAAACTGATGCACAGGAAATTCCACCTGAGCATAGGAAGAATTTCTTTACTGTGCAGTGACCACTCATGGGAACAGATTTCCCAGAGAGGGTGTGGAGACCCCCTCACTGGAGATATTCAAGAACTGTCTGGACACAATCCTGTGCCTTGTGCACTGGGATGGCCCTGCCTGAGCAGGGAGGTGGGACCAGGTTCACCCGCTGCTCTTCCTTCCAACCTGGCCCATTCTGTGATGTACTGCTGTACTTGTTTATCAATGTTACAACTGTAACAGTTTTGCTTTTCCCTTCATGGCCAAGTCAAGCCAAGCTGCTCATTAGCCTTGCCCTAGTAGATAACTTCGTTACATAAAATTAAAAATTATCAACTAATATTTCCTCCTAAGAGAGTAAAGTTCAGAAATGGCTTCACAAAATAAAATAAGTTTAGCGGCCTTAGAATTAGCAACTAGCTGGGTAAGCATGTTACACAAGTATGACACGTTTTAATTGAATGCACAAGTTCTTTGCAAAAGAGAGGCAAAGCACAGCTAACAAATAGAGTGCTGAAGGTCAGGGCTAGGGATAATTTGTCTCTTCAAGTATCAAGAGTGGCTAATAAAAAACTTGCAGCAATCTAGACCAAGTAGAGTGGATTCAAGAATTTCAAGATCTGAAAAAAATTTGATGAGAAAGGATCACTGAAATTTTGCTTATCCAGGAAAATGTTTGTCAAAGAACAGAGATTTCCTTTAGGCTAGTAAAACTCTTCAGCTGACAACTTCTAGACAACCTGGCAAAAGATTTCTTAGATCTCCTTTGTCTGCTTTCTCTCACTCAAATATGCTGCAGAATAGTTAGTTAAAGGGAGTTCTTTGGAAAGTTGTGTGCGGGTTAGAGAAGATTGTGAACAGAAAATAATTTAATAATGTAATGTTATTTCAAAAGAACATTATGCTTGGTTGCTTATGCGGCCATCTGACCTGCAAAATCCAGTGTTTTTCTTCTGTGGGAAAGCTGGAGCAAGGGTATTTTTATTACGTGCATGTGTGTTACAGGTAAAGTAACAAGATACAACACATTATTCAATTCAATTAGCATGGTTAGAAAAAAGTTTTGTAACACAGAACTCACATTTCCTTTACAGATATGAATTTCCAAACAAATTTTTCATCTATAAACCAATATAAATAGCTGCAGCGCTTTTCAGGCCGCGATGATACAGGTAATATAGAGAATGTAGCTAAACTCATTTTTTGAAGCAGAAGAATCAGTCTCTCATATTCAGCATGCTTTTAACCATCTGTAGGACGTACCTGAAGAAACCTTGCCATTGAAATATTCTATAATTTGTAAACATTACTGTGTATTTCAAAAGAGCAAACCTGTTTCAGTGCATAGGAAAGCCTGTAGTCTGAATAAACTTATTCAGATTTTTCTAATCATCTCTTTCAGACCTTGACTCAGAAAGAGCATTCCTAATATGGATATCTTAATGAAACTCTTAGAAGATTCAAGGTCAAGCCCTTGAATCTACAAGGGGAATCTTGAAGCCCAACTCTGCTTCTTTCTCACAGCTCTTTGCTATAGTTTACATACTAGAAGTGGCAATCTTCTTTTACACTTACCCTGAACAGCTCTGAAAATGAGACTAGCTGGTTTAAACAGAATAGGAAAGGGTGTGGGGAATGTAGAAATTCCCAGTGTTGGCAAGATCCCAGCATTTATAGGATGGATATATAAAATTATAACTTCTGGTGGAAAGTGTTGCAATCAAGAGCAGATTTCAGAAGACAAGAAAATGACAAAACCGTGTCTGACATCTTGCAGCTGATATACACAGTAAGATTAATACAGAAGAACCAGAAAAGGCAGAGACAATTACGATGCACAGTATTTCAAAAGACTTCCAAAACTGAGTCATCTTGAAGCAGCATTAAAACAAACAAACAGAAAAGCCCTCACCACCAAATTAAGTCCCTTATCTGTCTTTTTATATGTTTAAAAAAATTGAGCCTGGAACTCTTGTCATAAGAGGCCTCCATTGTTACAACAGAAGTTGTAACAGTTTTATTTCTTTGTAGAATTGCTGGGCTGGAAATGTCTATAAAATATTAGAAAATACAGTTCAATTGCTAAAAGTTGCAGAGCATTACAGCATAGTATTGTTATGCACAGTGAAGTTATGTTCTACAAGATATTCCTGAACAAGAACATTTGAGCCTGTCCCTCAAACTGAGTCCTCAATGCAAGCTTGAACAATTTAGCAAGAAAAACACGAACAAAGCCTTCAAGAGAAAACAGATACACCACTGTCTGAAAAAGTTAGTCACATTATTTTACACAGGTGGTTAATTTCCCATCCCATAAACAGAAAAGATAAGACATTCTACTTGGAGAGCAGCACAGTCATTGCCTTCAAGTAATTTAGAACTAAATTTAGTTACATGTATCTTTACCTATCACAGTGAAGCCAACATCATCATCGTACTACTTTGGTTTTTACTCTGAAATTTCTGCTGATTAAAAAACTTGAAAGATTAAATTTGTTTTCTCATAAGCTTCTGTCTTTCAGATGATAAAAACAAAATAAAAACTGCCTATGATTCATATGCATTTGATTCAGAACTCTGTGACTCTTTAGCAGGTAATTAGATGTAAAACAATAAAGGCTGCTCATCTGGCTGAAGTGAGGAAAATATCCTGAAAAAAAAGTATGATGATCTCCTTGAGTAGCAGTGCAGGATATGAGCAGAGAAAGACAGCTTTGCAAAAAGAATCAGAGACACAGTATCATCATGATGTGCAGTTAAATCTTTAACATAAAGAAATAAACATACATAATCTATTAGACTGCATAAGAATTAAAAATAACTCTTTTATTCTCAGTATAACTTTTGCTTACTAGATAAACCCCAGCACAGTCTCCTTTACAGTGCATTTAGTTCATATCTGTACCATAAGTCTACTTTGCTTTGATCAGCCTCTCTACCAGCCAAATGTTTCAGATGGTTTTCAAAGGAGCACATCTGCTCACAGAGACAAAGTCACATCTCATGCTCTGTTGAGGACAGTGGTGTTGTCAGAGCCTGCAAACAAGTGACAACCCACAACTGCTGCCAGGAACTCTCCCTTGGGCTAGTCACACCACCTCTGAATTAGAGGTTTGTTTGTTTCGAGGGAAGCCGGGGAGTTGAGGGGCTGATGCAGCAAACCAGAGAGTAGATGATGGGGGTTCATTTCTGATGCCTTAATCCACATTAGCTATGCCAAGAGCATAAAGCTAAATAGAGTGAGCCTTACTTTTAGGGTATGTTTTTTGGTCAGTTTTACATCCTGCTCCGTTTGTACTGTGGGATTTTATTCACTCAATGTTTTGATAGTTGTGCTGGTTTATATAATTGCTGCCCTTAGCTGTTCATTTCTGCCCCTGTGTTACCCCTCTCTCATGCCAGCACAATCATTTCTGCAGCTGATTTTCTCAGTTCACTTTACTGTGCAATCTGGCTTGTAGTTAGCAGGAGAAAATGTGGGTTTTTCATGAACCAGTTTCCTGATCTTGTTCACTTTGAATATGCAAAGAAGGAAAATGCTTCTGAATACCTAAATTCTTCATGACTGCAAAGGGAAAGAAAAGCTTTTCTAGTATTATCCCATAGGAAATGTTCCAAATTCAAAGTAATAGCCAGCCTGCAAAACTGACTCCTGAAGCACTACTGCCTTCAAAAGGCACACAAAAATTTCTCTAGAGCTGGCCATCTAAAAGGGTAATGGTTGTCACACCAGTTACAAGCAGAGCAGTGACAGTGCCCACACCATGGAGGAGAACACCAGAGCCTCAGCTGAGCTGGGTGCTGTGCCACACAGAATGTGATGGGACGTCTTGTTTTGTACCAGTTCTGGATCCGAGTCTGTATAAGGGAAGGGAAAGGTTCTATCTGCATGAGATTTCTCAAGTCTAAGAAGAGCCAGCTAAGCAGTGAAACATGACAAAATGCCTAATTCCAAGGCTAGCATTGCTAACCCACCAGCAGAGCACTAGTGAAAGCAATCTGCTACAATTGGCTATGTATTCATCCTGATATTTGGAAGGCAGCATGCAGAGGGACTTCAACAGGAATAAGCCCTTTCTGCTCTTTGCCTGTATTTCATCCCCTGCCTCAGCTCTTAAAGATCTAATTTCTCCTGCTAATATAGCTTAAAAACATGACTGTAATAAGGCAGTGTTTTCCTTAAACTAGAATGAATTTTAAAAACAATTCTCTGTATATAAAGTCTAGGTAGATTTATTTTTCTATTGAAAATTAAAGTTTACTTTTGGCAGATGATGAGGGAGAAATGGGTTAGTGGAAAGCAAAGACGTATTCTACCCTTGACTTCTTTTGTCCGGTCATCTTTCCTCCGTTTGCCAGAAATTACAAAGCAATTGAGTTCAAAGGCACCACACATTGTGAGTCAGAGACTGGATTTCCAGCGTGTTTATGTTGGATATATTTGCACACTGGCTGTAGCGAGTGCTGTGGCCCCACACCAGAGACAGACATGCCCACGCCCCCACTAGCAGCCTTCCAGCACCTGATGAAACAGGAATTCCTGGCTGGGTGGGACTCCCTTAAACCCTGCATATTCGGAAGAAAACAGTTTCATATTAGCATAACAGATTCCTCATCAGTGCTTTTTTCTTGTTAAAGCACGAGACCCGGGCCAGACTCTGAGCTGGCTCAGGCAGCGGGGCAGCGCGGCTGGGGCAGGTGGGCACGGAGCCCCTGCCCACCATTCCTGCCCACCATTCCTGCCCCGTCTGTGCCGGGACAGGCTGGCGCTGCCCAGCCTCGGCTCCGGGCACCGGCACAGCTGCTGCCAGGGCCTGGGGGAGCGGCGTGGCAGCAGAGAGTGCCAGCCAGCAATTAAAGCAGACTAACAAAGAGCCTCGCCCTGCTCCCCGCCCCTGCCATGTACCTCTGAGCCAAAACTTGCACTTCTCTAACCCCACAGTGAACCTGCTCAGAGCACTACACTGGCAGAAAACTCACCCTACCAAATGAACAAACAAAAATTTGACAATGTTTCTGCCAGATTTCCTCCCTCCACCACTTGAGCCAAGTGCTGGTGCTGCAGCAGCCAGCCAAGGGGCAAGGAATGCAGCGTACTAACCATTAGCTGAGTCCCATTTTGATAGCAGCCAACACCAGATCATCTTGGTTAAGGTGTCAAACCATATCCTGATGAGACACAGACAGTCTTCATAGCCTGCTGTAGGCCTTAACGAGGGGATGGACAAACATAGCCTTCAAAAAGCTCCCCTGACAAGACTTAAACATACAGAGGACGTCAAATCTGGCAGATGAACTCTGCACTCCCTTTCTAAGGAGGAGGGAAACCCAAGATCTTTTAATAAGTAAGAGGAGTTAGAAATAGAGGAGGCACTCATACATGACAACAGATGTTATGTCAAGGTCATTTTAAAAAGCTTTCAAATTTTGAATTTTTACAATTGTATTGGTGCCCCAAGGATGCTTGAGAAAAACAAGAAAAAAACTCAGATGCAAAGAAAGCAACAGTCAGAAGTGTGACTCCAGGGAAGGGCAGGGAGGGAGGGCTCTGTAGCATGAAAGCAGCTGAGGAAGTGAACATGGAAGCTGAGAGCACAAGAGTGCCCATTTGGGGCACAAGACACTGTCTTTAGTTTCGGTCGATGAACAGAGCCACACGGGAGAGACACACGGTGTGCACACAGAATGCTTCCCTTCTCCATTTGAAAGGCATGCTTAGGTCAGGAGCTCTCTCTGGGCTAATTGCTTGAGCCTGAAATGGCAGTGCTGGTGTCTGGGAAACTGTTTCTATTTATTATAAGCCTGTCTGTTCCCCAGGCTGTAACCAGCACAGACTCCATAGGCAGGATCAGACCTTTCAGGAAGGGGATGTCACACTGCCTTGCTGGGCAACTGATGTCACTGCCTCCTCTGTTTGCCTTAAGCACGTTAAGGAAAGTTAAGGCTCTCATTCCAATTTTTTTTTTCATGCAAGTTGCTTGTACTAACCAGCTGCCAATATTTCAAATGGAAAATGTGGTTGGTAGGGCAGATTAGCAACTTGTGTTGTCCTGTTTCTAACTGGTATCACGTTATCACGTGCTAGTGGCTGCAAATGTGGATGCAAATGCACCTTATGCCAAAACACTGTATTAATCTTCGAATTCCTGCACGGTAGCAGTACTAAAAAACAAAGCTTCTCTTTCTCTCCATAAAAGAAAGAAGGAAAAGAAAAAAAATCAGTGTGGGGAAAAATTCCCCCACCTGTAAGGTTTTTCTCTTCTTCACTGACAATTTTTGTGTGTGAACTACAGTAGCTTTTTGTATTGAACGCTGGCCACTCCTAACTGATGAGCTCACTGCTGTTTGCATCCTGAAGAGTCATTAGGGCAGAAACTCAGCAACAGCAAATCAGTTGCTTCACTGAAGAAAAGAGAGCAGTGTTGATTTATGTCAGCTGAATCTAGATTCATCCTGCTTAAAGACACAGATTGTTCCAGTAAGGAACCTCACTCAGCTTACAGGGGAGGGATGAAGCAGCACTTAACCAGGTCAAAGGGCAGGTGGGGAACCACAGATATTTCCAAACTTACAGAGAAAAAAAGCCCCACCACTAGGCTTGAAAGATGTGTTGTAAAGAAATCGCTGATTATACCAGTACACTAGTCCTATGAATTTTTCAGGAGGAGAGTCACACAGGCCAGGGGACATTTGATTACTTCGTGGTGGGAGTGTAAAAACACATGCCCAGGAGCAGCAGCAAAAACATAGCTCCTCAGGCAGCAAAATGCCTTCTGGAGTTTCCTGGTACTGGTGGAGCAAGCAGTGCAGGGTGGAGTGACTGCAGATTTCTCTGTTTGCTGAAGAGGTACAGTGCTTTTTCCCCTGCAGGGGGAAAGGAGTATGTGGAGGTACACCCTTCTCCCATCAGCTGTCTGCTATCCCTTCCCTTTGGAAGTCACACCTTGTTATCAGCTCCATCTCCCCCCACTCCCAAAATGCATGTGCTGCAGTTTGTACAGATGCCATGTGGCACATGGCATAACATCTTGGGGAAACAATGCACTCACTTCTGTTGTTCAACTGATATTAACTCTGTGTGCTCATCGCACTCTAAGAATCCCTTCTTGGATCAGTGATGCCTTTACTGCAAATAGCAGTAGAACTACAATAGACTCTATCATTCTTTCCTGCATTTGAATTTCATCTTGTATTGGTTGGTGCAGTTTTTTCTGGGAGGCCACAGTTAGTTCCCATTGTTTTACTCAATACAGTTATATTGGTACTTCTAACTGTTTCAGGACAGCAAAAACTTGTTTGCTTTTATTTCATCCTCCTCTTATGTATGGATGCAGTCATAGGTTTAAATGTGCTATGGCTCACAGTTGACAGCTGTGTAGGTTTCTTTTCCAGTATTCTAGAAATTACAGTTTGCCTTTCACAATTCCTACTACATGCCACTCCTACTGCTCAGTTGTTAGGCAGCAAAGCACATTAAAAAAAAAAAGAAGAGAATTAGAGGGTGTCAATTCATTTTAAAAGAAAAAAAGCCACTGAAAAGCCACATCACTCAATTCTGATTCAGAAAAGATCATGTTCATACCTGGGCAACAGTGCATTTAGTACTGCTACACTGTGCAAGGACTCTGTGAACCTACACCACAACGCAGTATTTCCCTGCTGTTCTGTTGTAGGGAAATACCATGACAGACTGTGAGGCAGTCATGGTAAATATATCTCTTAGTTTCTTCAGCAAGTTAGTTTCTTCAGCAAGTAGTTAGAATACTACGCCGTATTCTATTTACCTGGATTTTAGAAATTTGTTTTGGCATTTGTCTAGTTAGTAGGACTGGCTGAAATATTCTGTAGCAGAAGGAGCTAACTATGTGGAACTGCTCTTTAACTGAAAGGTTTTTTTTGTCAGGAGCAGTAAGTACTCAAGGTGGGGGGGGGGTGGTGGAAATAAAAAAAAAAATCAAAGAATTTTGCATTTCCCCCCACATTCTAGGAATGCTTTGTCTTGATTTGTTTTATTTGACAGTTACTTAGTAATTATTCAAGTCTGACATTATGAAAACTAATGTTATTCCATAGTATAAACAATCTTTGAAGGTCAGGTGGGAAAAGAGGATATAATCATATCTTTGAAGTACACAGTTTATCATTCCAAACTAGAACAAAACCACAATTAAAAAAATGAGAGAGTTCTCAGAGTAACAATTTTGCCTCCTGACTGATAATTTGTTTTTAAGACCTCTGCATTTTTTGCTTCATGAGTGATCTGCTGAATGGCCTTGTACAAGTCACTTATCCTCTTTATGCCTCAGAGCAGATACGGCTGAGAGAGATACACACGAGCTATAACCATGTGTCATTATGCCAGGGCATTGCAGTGTGTCAGCCTGACTATTATCTTCTTCTACCTACATGGGGTGCATCCATGCAGATTTTGCTTACCTAGACAAGTCTACCATTTGCAATTTCTAATAAATGGGGTAAGGAACATATACTGTAACTGCTCAAAGTTTAGAGAAATAATCCCTCCCTCCCTGCCCCAAACAACAACAGTCATTTTCCCTCCATCTCTTGTGACTGCAGTTCTTGGAAGCAGAGCTGCATACGTGATGCAGCTAAAGGCAATTGGTGGAGGTACTGTTTTCAGCTGCATAAGATGTGATCTCCTGTTCCATGACAGCAAGAAAATTCAGTGCCTGTTTTTATGCAATAGCAGAGAGATGTGATTGAAATGGCAAATACACTCTAAAAAGAACAGACACGTCCAAGGAGGGCAGGGGACACAACCGTGTGGGCAGCAGCCCTGGGGATAGGGATCTGAGTGGCAAGACCATGTAACAAACATTTTGAGGTGCATTATTTTTAGCTGCTCTGAGATTGTCAAGTTGCTACACCTCCGGTTGCTACAGCCAAAATACACCCCATAGTTATAAAGCTTCCCTTCAGAGGAAGCTGCAGGTTTAGATGAGCTCTCCTGCTTGAGTGAAGACCTTTCCTGCTAACTACAGATCTATATATGTGTTGTCAATTGTGCCACCCTGGAAGCACTTCATCTACTAACAGCAGAATGTTAGAGGATATTACTGCTCACAAATGCAAAGTTAGAAAGATTATATTAAGCACACATTAGGATACCTGACATTAACTACAGCATGTTTACACAGTTTATCTTCCCACAGCCTGTCTGCTATAAATGCCTTTGCTGAAGTGGCAGGTTTCCATTCCACAGTTACCTGAAAGAGATGTGAGCAGGAAGAAACTCTCGAAGCTGCAGCTCTGAGCTAGCCATATGTTACTTGCAGATGCAGAACACTTACCGATTAAAATTCAGAGCAGCTGTGTTCAATGATAAAATGATAACTAGTATCAGCTCTTTATCCAGGGAGCTGAGCCACCATCATCTGTATAAGGGAAAAACAGTGAACTGTTTCCAGTGAACTGGATGGAAAGTCATAGACAGCCAAAGGAAGGACACAGAATCCCAGGAACTCGTTTTGTTTGCAGCATTTATCCAGGTCAGCTCACAAGGTGAGGAATCCTTAAAGGACCTGCACATTCCACAAAATCAGACTTATTCTAGTACATCCTTAGCACTTTCTTCACTCTGTGTGCATGGGAAGCTCCCTTTTAAAGTTGCCATTCCTATTAGAAGCACTTTTATTATCTTATCCCTTCTAGTTTCAGCCTCAGCTCAGCAGTTGCTATTTAACTGGCAGCTGATCCTCTGTAGCTGTGTGAGCAACCAACAAAGGTCTTCCCACTTTTTATCTGCTGCTCTTTATTACAACTGGAGCTGAAAAATGAGATGACACATCAAAAGGATTTGGTCTGGATTTCAAATGTCATAGTATTCAGGGTTTTGTTGATTCCCTGGTTTTGGATTCAGACCACTTTAAAAAGTCAGTCCCCAACAGCTCATTTCACCTCCAGATATCAAGTTCCCCCACACAAACTCACAGTGTGTCTGGCTACACAGTCCCAAACCATTTTACTCTGAATTGCCTCTTACAGGCTGCCCCTCACCCTGATGACAAGTCTCTGGTGGCATTTGACAGTGGCTTCCACTGTTTGCCCTTACTTTGCTCTCACAGTTGCTGTTGCCCTTTCCACCATGGCAACAAGAGGGTGTTGCATGGACCAGCTGACCCCTTTGTGCTGGGCTGTAGGCACTCCGTACTCCTGATCCATCTTCTCTTGAGTGATATTGTTCTCATTAAGGATTCAAATCCATTACTGGAAGGAGGCTTGGGACATAATGCATCTTCAATGTTTCTTTTTGTGAACACTTATTTTTCCTTCTCCCTTGTAATTCTTGATTTAATTAAACCCTGAAACAAAATCATTCAGGCTTACTCAGTAGATGTTACTGGTGTTCTCAAGACAAATCCTCTCACCAGTAAAGCTACAAGCATACACCCCAGTGGGCACATGAGTCAGCCTCCTGCCAGTGTGGTACGGGCTGTCAGGGTTAGAGGAGTAAGCAACAAACTCCTTTTTTCATGGCAATGCACATAGGTGCACTCTTTCCTCTGAGAATTCTGGTGATTTTCTTATTTCTGCCCCTTTTGGCAGTGAGTCCAGAGAGGGGTGGCAAGAAGGCAGAATGAATCCTCAGATTTTCTCCCCGCTTTGGGCACTGCAGTCCACACCATCCCAGTGCATAGAGCACCTCGATTTAGTTTTCTCCAAGATCTACACTCTCCTGCTGCGGGAAGTCTCTGCCACTTGTATCTCACTGTGGGCTCCAGATCAACGATGCCCTCAATCAGTGCCTGGGATCATTAAGTCATGATCAACATGCTTTTGATCAGTGCTTAATCAACTGCAAATCCAAAGTCTCAGAAATGACAGATTTCCCCCACATGCTGTGTTTTTGCAGTTCCTCACATAAATGCGAAAGGCTTCAAGAAACACAGCTAGGGATGAACGGCTGCAGTAGACAAAAGTCTGTTCCCACAAATACATTACATATGCAGGGCTGTTGCTTTTTAAAATTCTCTTCTTGTGTCAGAATAGGAGACTTACAAGCCTTTCTTCATTTAAATATGAGTTTTTGCTACCAGATTTCTAAATGATAACCTAGACCTTTGCCTATTGATAGTACCACTTTGACCGAGATGTGAAAGTGATGCACCATCCTCTGCATCTCTTTATAGAATGATATTTTCATTCATTAGTTTTAGCTGAAAGCTGGTGTGGTCAGGAGCCTTGTTTCACTTGTCAGTCAGGACCTACAAGTAACTGAGTAGTAATTTGTGACTGGGAATAATGACAGTTTTTCTCCATCATGGAGTCAGTGGAATTGCAGCATAGCAGTGGCCAGCAAAGATGTTTCAGAGCAAATCACAGCCGTCACAAATAGGTGCATGCCAGAAACTTTACCAGAGTCCCAACACTATCACAACCACAAGCTCTTAGCAATTCTTATACTTGAAGGCAGTTCAAGCATCCTATGCCAGTTTTGCGCTAGAATTTACTAATATTTTGTGGCTGTAATTATGAAGATCAACAACCTTTCCTTCGTATAAATATATACCCATAAGCTGTTGTCCACTCCCACTAGCCTTACTTTTCTCAAGACCCAGGTGTCAATTTCACTTATTTTTAACCTGGAGACATCCCTAGTTTTCATTCTTGTAACTGCTTCCTACAATTTGTTCTGTCCCCTTGGATGCTTCCAACCTACATACTATTTCGCTTAACTCCCACCCCCTCCTTGTAAATCAGGAACATCTTCAGAAGCCTGTCTTTCTTCCATGGTCTGGTGCCAACACACAACCTGACAATGAAAACTCCACAGCTTTTTGGTTTTCACAGCAAGTTTTATCACTTCACTCTGCCCTTACCAAACAAATAAGCAGTGCAAGAAAAGCTTCATTTGTGCCTTCTGAAACAGGGTTCAGTACTGTTGTCTGTACAAAGAGTCACTATCTGTACAGAGAAGCCATAAAAAATAAAAGAACAAGACAGAAGGAACCAACATGTGCATTTAAACCCAGGGGAGCAATGAAAAGGCCAACTGAGTGACTAGTTAGGACTAATTAGTACAGAATCTGACCAATTTTTCTATTCAACATTCGTTTCATATATTCTTAAAGAAGTATTAATTTCTAATCATCTGACAAAACTCCACTAGCTGTTAAATAATATGTTCACAAGGTCTTTTGCCTTGCAAGCTTAGGAATGTGCCCTCCTTCTTGCAGCACTGAAATATGAAACCCGAGAAATTGCAGGTTTTTATATGCTACTGAATCACTTCAGAGGCAGAAGCACAATGCATCTCCCTTCTGAACAAAGTTGTAATAACTAGAAATAACTGAACAGAATTTAAAACTAACCTCTGCAAGAGCAGGCCATTTTTGTTACTTTAAATGTAGGGGAACAGTTTGTTTTTGTTTTGTTGTTATTTTTCAAAGCACATTCCATGTAGGAGAATTCCTATTTCCTTTTGAGGCGCAGCTAATCCAAGAGTTAAACTTAGAGGGCGTGGCACGGCAGGGAAGATAGGACACTAGCCTTGCTAAGACCACAGTTATACAGAAGAAAGATGAGAAGATGGAGAAATGGGAAACTCACTGATTATTTCCATTTGCTTTCTCTTGCTCAGGGATAATCATAGAAGACAATGCTGGAGATGGATACATTTTAAAAATCATAAATGTAAGGCGCAATGAGGCAGCAATCCACAGCTGCAGAACATAATAGTACAAAACAAGGAAAACACGAGTATAATATAAATTGCTATGCAACCAGTGAAGATGGAAAATATTAAAACTGTAAATGGGACAAATAGTGGAAGAACATGGATTACTAAATCATTAATGTGCAGTAAAACTAGTTTTTTATATCAGTTAAAATTAAAGTTGAATTTCTCCAATTGTCATTCGGGTTTTGTGTGTAAATTGATTAGCAGTAGCAATTGCTGCTTTAATAAAAACAAACACCCCCCCCGAGACAAAAACAAACCAAAAAATCCAAACAAGAAAATCTCAACAATCAAAAAAAACCTGCAAAGCCCCACCAACCTCCCCCCAAAAACTGTTTTAGCATGATCCCATAAATTGAGTCAAGTTTTATGATTACAGATTTTTCTGTTTCATAAAGTACATAGAAGACACTTAAAGTCTTTGGGAAAGAGAGAAAAAGAACAAATCAGCTGTTGGTGTACTAGAGAGCTCTGGATGTAGTCAAAAGATCTTGCAGTTCAGACACAGAAGAGTTTAAAGGGGAATTTTATTTGCTCCTGGAGATAGTCTGGATTGTTTAGGAGCAGAAATTTATTACTGGCAGTGAGAATGCAGCTGATTTTCCATTAGCTGGTATTACTGGGCAGTGGAAGGGTCACAAGCAAATAAAAGCTTTCAGGTCTGCCACATCTCAGGTAAGTTAACACCAACTTGGAGCATGTGGAATTTCAAGTTTTGAAGAAGGTCAACAGCCTTGTGGCCTCTCCTAGCCCTGCACCTCCACTTCCCTGTTTGTGTGACAAGGTCAATAATGAAACAATGCTTCATTTTTGTATGTTGGGGAGCAGAGGCTGAGGCTCAGCTGGAGAGCAGGAAGGGAAACCCATTTTATGGAACTGGGAAGCCACACACAGCACAGGATGCAGCATGAATGACTTTGTTTTAAGAAGCACCCAAATTCTTTCATAAAGAACATTTTCATCAGCCAGCAGTAATAAACTCCCAGGCCTCGATGCATCACTGATACTATTCTTACCCCCTTAAACAATGGGCCACACTCCAGATCCTCTGAGGAAAGCAGAACACATTTGGAGAAAGGCACAGGGGCCTTAAGCCATATGACAAAGCCTACAATACACAGCAGTAGGCGCTAAGGCTGCTGAAAAGTGTCCAGGCACCACCAGGCTCCCTAAATAGACAGATCTGTAACAAGTCTGATGTTTCACAATTTCCAACCTGTAAGAACATCAGTTGCTAAACACTCCACCTTCATGAGTTTAGAAAGGAGAATTTAGAAAGGAAGTAAGTTTAATAAAATCCAAAGGCAATTAAAATCCAAAGGCACACAACATTACTGTTAGTCTTGTAGGTAACACCAGAGTCTATGTACATTAAAGTTTGCACAAGTGAAAGCCATCTTGCATCACAGCAGAACTATTTGAGCTGGTGGGCACAGATGCCAAGCTAACACAAGCACCAATGTGCACAGTTGCAACAGAACTGTTCTATTGAACAGAACTGTTCTATGTTTGCAAGTATCTGCAAACAGTGAGGCTAATGGCAAGTTTACCAGCAATGGGAGAGAGCTTTTTATCTGTGTGATAGCAATTTTAAGGCTTAATATCAGCAGGAGATGCAGTAACAGTGATGCACCCCTTGTTCTGTGTGTTCTGGACTTTCTTTTGCACCTTTTGGCTTATGGCTCATGGTCTGGACAGCTGTACCATTCTGGTGCCCAGTCTTACAGCCATATCCCAAAGAGATAAGCCAAGATTAGCTCCCCATCAGGGTTAGTACCATATGACTCAGTAAGAGACCAGCACTTCCATTAATATCTATATTTCAACGCATAACATTATTAGTAAAAGTATAAGATCACCAATAAAATAAGAGAGAAATTTAATTTATTTTTTCACTAAGACTCTAGCCAGTGTTATCTAAATCTATGGTCAACATGGTTTTTTACACTCACTTGCAGTATCACTCATTTTACACATCCTACACTGCTAGAGCACACTGTGCTTCTGCTGATGCCAATAACAAACAAACCAAAAAGGTATGCAACAAAAATCTACACACCAGACCTTTGCCTCTAGCAGAAAAAGCTTGCAGCTACCCCCACTAAAGTGCATCCACCTCACAGGGGGCAAACAGCAAGAGCTCAACAAGCAACTGTTCATGGCTAAGCAACAGTTTAAGATGAGATTTGTACAAACTTTGACTCTCTGCCACCTTCCAGTTTACTCAGCTTGATTTCTCTCATGCTTCAAATAAAAAAAGATATATGAAAACATAAAGTATTCCACAATAAGTTTCACAGCAAAATATAACACTGGGCACCAAATAAAACAACAACCAATACAAACAGTTTGGTAAGATAGATAGAAATTGGATTACTTACAGCCCTAGCAGCCTTCCATCATCTTCTACAGAGAGAGGTTGCCAATTAGAGTTATATGTTTTAGTAAACTTTGTTGTTTGTGCTAAAAATGAGGACAATAAAAAAAAAGAGGGGGGCACAGAAATCTGTTTAGGATTAACCCCTACCTCTGAGGTTGTGGTGACAAAAGTATTCCAACTCCCTGCCTCACACTATGGGCCCTGGAGAGCAAATGAGCTGTGTCATCTTTCTCTCATGCAGGGCAAATTCACAACATCTGGCTAAACAAAAAGATACTCCCCCACCAGAACCTCATCATGCAAAACAAAGTTCCTGCAATTAAGCCAATCCGTTTTACCCCACTACTGCTGTAGCTCAGCCCCACTGTTATAATCCTTTCTTGTTTGTATTCTTTGTGTGGCTCTTTTTATACAATGTAAATATGCATTTTATAGTCAATGAGTACAGCTATTTTTGAGAAGGGATTGGATCAGTTTTGGAGAGTAAGAGAAATGTAAAATGAGCACAGAGGCAGAAAAATTGAAATTATGTAACAAAGCATATCGTAGAAGGGCATCTAGGTTGTAAAGCCAAGTACTTTCAAAGCTACAAAATACTAAAATTAAATTTGTTTATGCAATTTTTTTGGAGGGTACTCTTGTGGCTATATGGTATAATAAAATCCTTAGAAAGTGATCACATGCAATCGATTCTTCTGAACTCTCTCCCTTTCATTGCATGAAACAGACAATGTTCACTTAGCAAGAAGCTATTCACTCTTTTGTGGGTTGGTTTGTTTGTTATTTTTTATTATTTTACTCAATATCTGGCCCATGCCTTACACCCAGTATAACAGTATACATCTGCTGAAAGTATAGAAGTATTAGTGGGTTTCGGTCAATTTTATCCTGTGTGTTATATTGTATCCAGCTGTCCCACTGGCAAAGATGATTTTAACATATCCATGGCATGAGAATGGAATGAGCCAGACTGCAAATACAAAAGTGGGACAAAAATTGGTAATGTAGGAAATACCCTATACTTTTTGGTGTCTGGTTCAAGATGTGTATATTCTGATTTTTTTCTGTCTCATTCCCTTCTCTCAATGACTGTTTACACAGGTTAAAACAGAAGGAAGGTGGTAAGGACAGAAGCCCATTTAACCATCTGAATACTGAAAGTGAAGTTTCAAATGAGAAAAATGTTACTGTTGTATCACTCTTATTTTGCAAACAGAGGAAGCAAATTTAAATACCAATTTAGGAAAAGTAGTGCAAGCTCCTATGAGGATATCACCACAATGGTGCAGTGTATTTCAGTATTTTTATTACTCCTGCAACATTCTTTGGCATTCATGCTTCAGTTTTTATTTCAGACCACTATAAAGAAAGTTCAAATTGCTGTAAGGATTTCCATAACCAAAATAAATTTTGAAAAATAATGCATAATTGAGCTAGATTCATGTGACTCTGTATGCACCCTGTAAGATTGTCTACTTTCAGAAGTCTCCTCTTAGATCAGTTGCTGGATTCCCGCAAACTACTCAAAGTAAGTGGTTCTACTTTTGTTTTGATCATTACTGCCTTATACAAATCTACCTGAGCTTGTAGTTTCTTTATTCTTTTCTTAAAGCCAGTTTCTGATACGGGACTGTAGCTAATATATCAATCACAAGTTCCCTGTTCCTACTTCTTTTGGAAGAAGTGTCACTGGAAGCTCCGGCCTTGTGCTGGAGGAGCTCAGGTCAGCATTGCATTATACACCTGCAGACTGGTACACTTCAGTTCAGCCAAAGCATTTAAGACTTGTGTTTGACAGAGCCCTTGATAAATGGGTCTCTGCCAGAAGCAGCACAGTGAAAATCAGAACACCAGCAGAACAGAAAGATTGCTGGTAAGGTAGGAGATTGCAGAGGTTTCTGGGGATATTTTCCAAATGAAATATTTTCATGTCCTCTATGAACCTGGCTCACCTCCCTATCGCTGAACATGAAGACAGGCTTTAGTTGTCAGTGACTTATGTGGTTTTATATTGATCCAAAATCAGTGGCCTGGAGCTTTTCCTGAAAGATCATTTAAGTACCACAACTATGTTTTCATCTCTGCCTTTAGTCTTGGTTCATCTCAGACAGACAGTAACAGCTTTCAGGAAAATATCTTTTGGGTAACAGGGAAAAGAGGAAATAACCTCTGCTATCAAGGATAAAATCGTCAAATCATAGAAGCTTTTAGATTGAAAAAGAGCTTAAAGATGATTGAGTCCAACCATTAACCCAACACTGCCAAGTCTACCACTTATCCATGTCTCTAAGCACCACATCTACGTGTTTTTTAAATACTTCCAGGGACAGTGGCTCAACAACTTCCCCAAGCACCCTGTTTTAATGCTTGATGAGCCTTTCCATGTAGAAATTTTTCCTAATATCCAATCTAAACCTCCCCTGGTACAATTTAAGGCCATTTCCTCTTGTTTTGCCACGTTTTACCTGGGAGAAGAGTCTGACACCCACCTGGCTGCAACCTCCTTTCAGGTAGTCATAGAGAGATAGGTCCTCCACCTCCATGTAAGCCCATAGTAATTACAGTTGATCTTAATTAGTGTATCTTAAATGTAATGAGTTATGGGCATAAAATGCAAAGTTGAACAGTTTTGAGTGCACTGGTTTATTAACAGAGACAAGCAAGTCAAAGTTGAATAAAGATCATACCAGCTTATTGTTTTAAATATCGAATTACAACATCTGCAGCCATCATGAATTCCATGTCTGTGTTCAAGTACTCATATGGGGGTAAGATAAGGCTTTTGCATGGGATTTAAAGAAAACCATTTTAAACTTCCAGACCATGGGAGCTAAAGCTGCAAAGAAAATTCACTGCCTCTCAGTACAACTTGTAATACAATTAATGTGATCTAGGAACAGAGTATTTACAGGGCAATTTGCAGTATGTAAACTGTTAAGCACAAAATGGCACTCTTTAAGTCATTAAACACAATTCACCTTCATTAGAGGCACAGTTGGGATCCAGGGATTTCTTTTTTTGTGAGTGGGAGCAGAAAAAAAGGTTGTTGTCAGGAGGATGACTTCTGTAGAATTTAATCAGGTCTAATACCAAGTAAAAGTGATCAAAATTATGTTTGATCAACACAACTCACAAAATATTTCTTCTCAACAAAACTCGGATATTAAGCTTATTAATGCACTCAGGAATTCACCTTTAATATGTAATTCTAGAGCACAAAGCAGTTAATGTGATCACAGTCAAATTGCAATTAGGTTTCATCAAGACTGATATAATGGTATTTTCCTTCATGCTAGACAAACTGTTAGTTAAGGAACTATAGCATCGTTTCGCATGCTTTCTGGTTTTAATAAGCATACAGACTTGAAAAAGCCCAATAGTGGCTGTGTTTTAGTATGTTTTAATCATCCCAAGTAGTAATTCCTAAACTGAAGTCTAGAACTATGTACAGATTTAACTGTTTCACTGAGTGATTTTAAAGATTCAAATTCAGTTTTTCTTCCTGTGATTTATACATCTGTTAGGGCAAATAACATTTTCCTAAGGATCCTGGACCTCATTAAGTATAAATTACCTTTCCTCATGTGAAATTCATGCTGATTTCTACCAGGAGTAAGTTTGGGTGCAAGTACCAAACACTACAGTCTTGTTTATAATTTTGAAAAGATGGATGGGCCAGAGGGCCCATCATTCTTGTGTGAAGTTTCCATGAGCTCTTCCAAACTAGATAAATGCAGCCTATGCATGTGACTTCCCATCTGTGTTCACAATCTAAAGTATAAGTTCAACAACACCGCTGGTTTGTACAAACAGGAACAACTCTAGTGTCAGTACTTATGTAGAAGGCAGTAGGCCTTACTCTTACTCATGTGGATGACAAGAAGGAACAACAAAAGTATTTCTGACTAAAGGAAACCCTCAAAACCCAGATCAGGCCTCCTGTAAGAACTCAAGAGACTTTCACACTGAAGAGTAAAAGGTATAACGAGAAAGAAGAATTTTCTTTTCCTAAGAAATGTGATGTTGGAGTCACTATTTTACTACCTTCTTATTTCGAGCAGATATGATCTAGTGAGCCTACAGCACAAAACTCAGACTAAAAAACATTACTAGACAAAAATTACTTGCAAAAAGAGAAAACTAACAACTGCCACGGATTTTGATTAAGAGAAAGAAATAACTTATTTCCCAGCATCCAACTGAAATACAATTCTTAGAACCTGGACTTTAAGAAATAACAGTAGGTATTTCAATACTTTCCTTGATTCTTTTTTAATTTTAGTTGAACTATATTATGTATCTTGAGATGGTATTTCTTAGACCACATGACCATGGCAAGAGAGCTTTAAAAAAATATTTGTATCTTAGCTCATAGAGTTAGTCACCTCTCTAACATTTTTGTTTGATGCATAAGAAATTAATAGAATGACCCAGATTTTTTTAGAGTTCCATATAAATTAAAATCATAGAAACACAAGACAGAAGGGATCTCAAGAGAGCACTTATTCAAACTTCCTGCATGAAGGAGGCATCAATAACACTTAAATCATCCTTACCATATTTAAACTGTTCTTAAAATTGCTGGTTAAGGAGTTTACCAGAATGTTTCTCTGTAAACCACTGCAATTTCTGAACACACAGAATTCAGAAGTTAAGCACATTTATTTTTGGTATCATTGTAGACCACTGAGTGTAATTATTCACAACTTAAAAATATCTGGGTTGTATTTGAAAGTTCAGTATTTCCTGTAAGTCTTTTACTTTCTGGGGTAATTAAGCAGTGTTTATTCAAACTTGCTCATATGCTATGCTTTATAGACATCATTTTTCTATAGGTATACATCTTCTGTAGAGTGTGGTGTCCAAAATTACTTACCAGCTAAAGCCTCAGCCATGCTTAGCACAGCCATATAGATACTTCTTATTTCTAATGTGACGTTTCTGTTAGTACACCCCAAAACAAATTCTTTTTTTTTGCAACACCATCCCATTCCCTGCTTTATTATAACTTAACACTCTAACTCCTAGCACGTATTCTGAACTTTGTAACTGCTATGTTTCTGACTGCACCTGTTGATTTTACTCTTGTTGACACCAAGCCATTTCCTCAATTTATCAAGACGTCTTTGAATTACAGTTTTGTCTCTCAAAGTGCTTGCAGCCAAACCCTTGTGTTTTGGTGTCACCTCCAAGTGATGTAACTGTATTCTGTATTTCATTGTGCAAGATACTAGTGAAAATAATATAAGAGATGAGTGCAGAACTGGTCCCTGTAGATATCCACTTGAAATCTCCTAGTATTTGAGACAATCTTTAACAAGCTGTGCATTCCCATTACAGTCATCACACCAGAACTGCCCTTTTCCAATACCCTTTGAGAAAGCAATGTTAGAAAATACCAGATTCTTTATGAAAGATATATCCTATCTACCATTTTCCTCTGAATCACTTATCACAATCTGATAAAGAAGGGAATTGTACTGCTTTGATGTGACTTATTTTCCATTGACATATCCCCCTATATTTTAATTGTACTGTTGTCTTCCATTAAGAAAATAGTTCCTTCTAAATAGTTAATTTTAGAATATTTGCAGAGATTGGTCTATATTACTCATATCTTAATTTTTCCATTTTTTTATTTTTGAAAGGAAGATTCCATGTTTATTTTTCACTAGTCTTCCACAAGATCACCAGATTACTCAGAGATTATTTTGGTTAGTTTTCTTAAGTGCTCTAAAATTAACATCCTCTGCTCTTAAAGCCATATCCCGCACAAACTAGTAATTACAAGCGTATCTTTCAATTTTCTTGCCTGGTTCTCTCTGGTCCTGTAGAACAGTGTTCAATACTTATATAATGATACATATTTACACTAATGACTTGTGTGACGTGATGTATGGACTCATGAAGCAAATTACTCTTCAATTCCTATTTTAGTGATACAACTCCACTTGTCTGTGGCTGAGAGATGGTTAAAAGAAAGGGAGATTAGAGGTTAGGTGTAGATGGTGTAGAAGGAAATACTGTAGATTGTTGTTGCTTTTGCGCTGCAGTAAGAGCACAACAGACGATTTAAAACATTATTAGTTTCAAGTCCAGTTAATTATTTACTACTAATAAAAATAATTTCAGCTGATGCATCTGCCCTAGAATCCCTTGACATGTTTTTGTACTGCAACCATATTTTTTTCTCTCTTTGAAACCAATTTTGTCCTCTGAGATCCTCCTGTCCCCACCTTGAACCACAGGAGTGTACTCACTGACTGAACGTGGAAGGTAGAAAAGGTGGAAAATTTGTCATGCAGCATTTGTAAGGAATCTTTTTTAACAGCAAACGAGAAACTTCCTTGAAGACTGAAGAACAGGATTTCTGTTTCCCTTCCCACGTGCAAAAAATTCCCATGGAAATTTCTGGACTTCTAGTTAATGGAAAATTATTTTAATTCCTCATGCTTCTTCTCCTGGAAATAGACCCTTGATAACTGAAAGTTTGGTCTGAATGTTAAAGTTTTTCTAAGTGTTACAATGTCTCTTTATTTAGAGACAGTCAAAGTGCCAGACTTTCTTTGCCCAATGAGTAAAGTGTGCACAGGTAAGAAGTAGACTTTTATCTTGTACAAAAAGATTTCTAGGTAGTAGAGAGGAAGGGAGAGGAAAGGCAGGGTTGATAAGAAGATGGTCTGACACTCTGCATTGTGCAAATTGAAAAGAAAACTACACCCTTCTTCCTCTCAAAACCAACCCAAAGTAAAAGCAAAATCCAAGACAAAGAAACACTGCCAGAAGTGTTTACTACCTCTTTTTAGTACTTTTTTTCCAAAAATTATCTGTTCACTTTTTACACAACTGATTCAAAAGTCTCTTCTTATTCAGTAAACAGTATATGCTGAAATGTAGGTCCATATGTAGGGCCTAGTGATGTCAATACAGATATGTTTCATGTGGAATTGCAGTCATACTACACAGACAATAAAACTAGGGATGCTTTTCCAAAGTAACCAGAAACTGTTAGCATTTGGCATTAATTGTTAGCATTTTTCACAGCCATAAATACAGTAACTTTAAAAGTCTAATTCCTCATCTACTCATATAATAATTCCAGTCATGTAATAATAGCTTGTTGTGCTAGCCCAAATCAAGTCTGTATAAGTATAAAGTGTGTCTGGTCACATATTCCATGAAGTTATGACATGTGTCTGCTTTCAGTCCTGTATTCATCTGTGATTTGCCATAAAATAGCAAGTTTCATAAACTTAGAAGTGGATATATTTCAGAGAAAAAAAAGTTATACAAATATAATTCTCTAAGGAAAGTTGGAATCCTAGGAGTACAGAAAGGGATATCAGCATTAGGAATTATTTCAAGGGCTAAAGTCACAGTATCACAGATATTGTAGACACTGCAGACATTATAAATTATATAATTTAAAAAACCTCTAAATATTTCATGAACTAAATTGTATAATCTGGCCAACATTTACTGTAAACCAAGTAAGTAACCAAGCTGCCCATTAATTCAGAGAGCAGAGTGCGATAATAAAACTGCTCTTAAAAATGGGAGTCGTTGTGAATGACTGCTTTTAACGTTTTAATAAGCATCATTAACTTCATATGAAAGGTTTATAAACATTTACTTTGCAAAACTTCTCTACTAGCAATAGGACAGATTTCATTGCCTGTTCTTACAGAGGTTCCTTTCTTAAATCATGAACTGAAAGTAGGCAATGTGCAGCCCAAACTTCACTGCAAACCTTCAGACCATATAAAATATTACAAACCTTCTCCCATTCCTGAGATCTAGTTCCAACACATACCATAAGGTGGTCACTTATATTCCACAGAGCTCACTTTTCTTTGGATATTTTCCTTCTTTGTCTGTTGCGCTTCAGGCAAAACCTTCCTTCTCCCAATATTTAATGGAATAAACCTACTAGCAGTCAATCATTAATTCCTAGAGGCTCAGTTCAGTAAAGAAAAAATTACCTCCACAGTTGTCTGCTGTGAGATCTCCTGATGGCTGTGCAGATGAAGAGTCTGATCAAAACAGCTTATGTGGAAGTAATAAAAGGAATACATTGCAGTTACATGGCATGTTCTGACTTAAGAATCTTCATGTATTAATTAGTGAAACGTCACAACACCCATGTGAAGCAGGTGAAGACTATGAATGCTTCATGAAAGGATAACCAAGGTATACTGAGCTGAAAAGTACTTCCAAGGGAAAACTGTAAATTGTTGCCAGACCAGGGATTAACGTTGCTCAGAAAGTCACTCGGTCTGTCTATGCAGTTTCTCACACAGCACTGCACTTCTGCAGGTAGAAGTTTTAACTACACACAATTCTCTTTTTTTCCCCCCTCTGTGATGAATCCCAGTTCTTCACTGTTCTTTCCTATGCCCCCTTCTCACCCATGTCTGGCTCAGGGTGGGTGCACTGCCCCTGATGTGCAGAGGAATGTCACCAAGAATGCTTGGAACAGAAGTCTATATATCGTATACTCAGCATTTCCTGACGAGTGTTATGGAAACAGGAAATTTCAAGGAACACTGGGTGCTTTGTGTGCTGGACTGGACTGGAAACAACTAACACAACTAAGTTTACTGTCAGTGAATTTCTAATGAAGTCATTGCTATTATTTGTTCCTTACAGCATGGTCTGTTACTGCTGGGGAGGCATTTTATCTGCTCATCAAAATTAGGCCAGGAGTGCATTTTTGCTGGTAGTAAGGACATGATCCTTTAAGAGATTTAAGAAATACTGGCAAAAGTCTTACTGCAGACAAACAAGTATCAAATTAAAGGCACTTTTGTTGATAACTCTTATTTGCTCACAACACCCAGTATCAATTATACTGTCAAACCCACTTTTTTTAACCTGGTTTCTAAGAAAAAGAATAATGAAATCACGCTACCAGCCTGTCCGTCAGCCCTGACCCTAATGATCTTGAACATGCCAGCCAATTTCAGCCACATCTGACAATGCCTTCAGGACACAGGTCTCAAAAATCTTCCTCTCCTAGGAGCTTAATGAAAATCGGGCATTGGTAGAGGAGAGAAAATGGCTGTATTATTCCTTTCTCTGAGGGAAAGACACGGAGAAAGGAGGCTTTCTTTACTCAGTTGGCAGCAGCTAGCTGGGCAGTCGCATGTTGTGTGAACTGCCTGATCAGCACAGCTCACCAGTCAGCACAAATATCCGTGCTCCAGCTTTGCAGAGCAGAAATAGAGGGAGGTCAGGAGAGGGTGGGAGTGGCACAGAACTGCAGGGAGCAAAGCAAAAAATGGGCAACATTGCAATTGGGGGTGATTTTAGGAACAAGAGATGGAGGAGGGGTATGGACAGGGATTCAGGAAATGGAGGGGGCAGATTGTAAGCATCTTTGGGAGAGGGGGAGGAAATGGGGCACTGGGTTTATGGGGGAGACCTGCAGATAATGTAGGCAGTGCTGCCATGGGCTGGCTTACTGAGTGGAAGAGATGTAGGTTAATTAAACCTGCTGCTTCTGGAATCATTTATTAAATTACCTGCAGCTTCTGCACTGGAAAGGTTGGCTGCTATATGCCTGGATAGCATATTGTTTAGGACAGCCCTTACACAGGAGTGGCTTTGAAATACAAGAGAGGCATTAAAAGGACTGTGCTTTTTGCTCTTTTCATGGTGGGCAAATAGGCAATGAGTCAGTTCAGCTAAGGGGAATGATTTAGTGATTGATCTAAGTGTCAGGTTTGAAATCACTGCTGTAGACTCCTTGAAGTTACAAGGTCATCTCAGCCCTTCATCGTTCCAAGGAAGAAAAATTAAGTGCCATGCAGTTACCACATCTGGTCCTGGCCTTTAAAAATTAAGGCCTATTTGTTCTACACGGATTTGAAAGAATCTGAGGAACTTGCTCACATTTTCACACCCCCCAGTGCTATGTAGCAACCTGCACAACACAGATTTGTGTGTTTACCTACATCCAGCTGATAAAGTATATTACAGATAGATAAAATATATACATATATATATTACAAAAAGATCTATAATATAGATTGCAATATGAATGAGCGCACATTTTGTACTGAAAAATGAGAGAACACTGTTAATACCAGTGCAGAGCATCACTCTGTGTGAACAGATTTCTAGACCACTGATAATTCACCCCTGCTGTGATACACACATGAAATTCTCCTCTTCTCTAACTTTACTCAGAGTAACAGTATAATGTTCAAGAAAAATATCAAAATAAATTAATTTATAACAAGCTCTATGGCACAATGACCATCACAGAGATTTGGCTGAAGCTAACACTCTCACAGGGAGTTTTATCTGAATTTCATCCAGACCCATATATTTGGGTGTTCATGAGCTGCCATGTTCAGAGAGAATATCCTGACTGAAAACACCCAAACAGCACCTTTTCATCAGCTCTGCACTGACTGGGACATCTGAGCTGCACACTGGCCAAACATGGAGTTCAAACAAGTCCCTTACTACCAAAGGTTACCTCGCCACTGTCTGCTCTTGCTTGTTTGTACAGCACACAGGGTACTGTGGGGTTGTCCTCCATGGCTGAGACTACAACGTACTGCAGAAACTGCACCTGCACGACAGTACTGATAAGAAACACTGGCCTCTGCAACTGTCAGTGCATCAACTTTACATCCCAGCAGTACATTCACTATTGTCAGATTCTCATTTTTAGAGAAAGAAGTCAGATTCAACCATTTCACACTGAAAACTAATAAAAGAGAAATAACCCAAAGTGGAAAAATTAATTTCATGCCACTTTTAAAATAAACTTAACAGAATAGAGAGTAAGCCAAGTAATAGCTACTTGTGTTTTCTGTAAGCTACTTTGACAAGAAATCAAATCAAGTCAGGGAAGCATGTTTCTCCAATATTGAGAATGTAGCTATAATAACTGTTACATTAGCTAACACAAATTGAGAAAGCCTCCAAATCTGTGACTTGTCTCCACATGTCAAAAGGAGCATCTGGTCCTGTGATTTGCTGAAAATGAAAAATACAGCTTAGTGTAGGGGGAGGGCTGTAAGTGACTTCTGAACAAAGGACATAGCTAGCTGAGTGCAGAAGGTGTCTGATTTAAGTTCAGTTTAATCTTTGCACTTTTGCCTTCTTTGTTTGAACGTATCCCTTCAGATGGGGGAGGTGAAAAAAAGTCTAAAAGTAAGGAACATCAGGTACTGTTGAAACTCATTTAAAGTGCAATCTGCAATAGGCAGGGACTTAGATTGCTGACAGAATTATAGCATCTGAGGGGCCTGGAGAGAGGGGCCTTAGCAAAAACGTGTGTGCTTTCGATCACAGATAAGCCTTGACTTTTTTTCTTACACGGTCTGTGCTCTGTACAAAGGCGTCGCTCCTGAAAGAGATAAACTAATAGTAACGAGTTGGGCAAAGCACAGAGCAGACAAGGAATGTGCAAACACGCACACAGAGCCCTGCAGGAACCTGAGCTACTCCTGCTCTCTTCTAACCCAAAGGCTCATTGAGCTGGCCTGAGCTTCCCAGCTCTCCTTCTAAGGGGATGGGTGACATGAGAACTTTCACACAGAGCTCTACTCTTGAATAAAGTAAATGTATTTCAAGGTATTGCCAGTTTATGCACAGTTTACTTATTTCTCTGGATTTCCAAAACTCTTCTTGAACTACCTCTACGTAGTCTTCCCAGTTTTGTATTACTTAAAACCCACATTTTATTATTGACCTATAATTTCTTTGCCTTTATAGGACTCCTATGAATAATGGTTATTGGTCTCATCCTCTTTTTACTACTTATCTACAACACACCTTCTCACCTTCATATTCCAGACCACTGAGCTAGTTCTCATGTAAGACTTTCCTCTTTGCTTCAGCCAAGGACTGGCTGACCCTATTCATCTTTCTTTTCCCTTTCCTCTAGCTTGCAAAAATCCCCCTTGCTTGCATTTTTTGCTCTTTGAAAACTTAGTTTTCTTTCCTTGTCCTTGTCTCAAGTTTTCTCTTGAGATGTTTCTCTACTTGTGCAAAGTTGAACTGTGATGGGACCAGGTCTGCAGAAGTGGTTTCATTCACTCGCTCACTTTGTGAAGGAACAAGATCTCTGTCCCTCACAAAGCTGGTGGGATAAAAGCTAAGAAGCAAGGGAAATGTAGAAACATCCCATATGGAATATGAAGGAGGAATGCATCTTTCAAGGAAAAGGAGAATGGAAAGTCTCTGCCAAGTCAAAATATGTAGAAAGCCCCAGAAACATGGATGCAGTTGGTTTCTTCAGTAAAGAGCACCTTCATTTTTACAAACATGGACTCTTCTCATGCTATTTTCTAGGAAGGGAAAATTAGAAAACATGTGGCAAGGTATGTACCAAAATCCTCAGCATACCACACAACACCCTAGCCCTGCATTTTCCAGCATATTCTCCTCTAATTTCATGTGGTTTTGACTCAAAGCTAAACTCCAAATAAAATAAATGTACACATTCTTTTTTGCTGTCCTCATCTGGTTATCCGTCCCTTTTCACAGGCTCTTGGAGGTCAGACATCAAGACTTCAAAGTCTAGCAGTAGCCTAGCTTGTGGTAAGTATTTATTCCCTGCAGTAAGTGCAAGGGCTAATACTGAAATGCTTTCAGACTGAGACTTGGAAGATGCCAGAAACCCTTCAGTGATTTGTATGCATTGTTTCAGTCAACTTTGCTCCCAATACCCACAATCTTAAACATGCAAATGTTTTTATTAAAAGTGTGTCTGTATTGTTTATCTGCATTGTAATTCCTACTGATTTCAAGTAAGAGACTACCCAAAAAAAGAGAGAGAAAGGAATACACATCAGATCTTCAGCTGGAGTAAATAGCTATTGATTTATTGAAGCTTTACTGAAGCTGATAAAGCCAGGCTAATTTACTCCACATCAGGATCTAGACCAAAAATGGTGCAGGGCATTCTCCAGATGAGTGGCACGGAAATCCAGGTGTTTCTGGATGTGCTTTGATAGGGACAGGAAAATATTTTATGTGCAGTGAAGATATCATGACTTGAGCAAAAGCACACATAATGGTTTTGGAGTTTAGATGTGAAACCACTTTGTGGTCTCATTTAAGTAGATGTATTTCACTGCTGACTCCCTTTCTACACATTCAGTCTAATACTATAAAAATCCAACCTGGCTTATGGAAAGACCTGATGTCCTCCAAAAATACCTGAAAAAAAAATTAAAAAGTTCTCTCCTCCTCCTAAAGAAAATAGAAAATGGAGCCTATTTTCTAAAGATTCTTTTTTAGTCAGTTCTACTCACTGTTTTTATAGCATCCTTTGTGAATAGTAAGTTTTATAACAGATGGTTGTTAGCCTGTGTCTGTTTCGAGGAGAAAAGTTAGTGCAATCTAACCTCCAGTAAGTTAGTAAACATCTTTACGCAGAGAAATAAGACAATTGAAAGTAGAAAAATTCAATGGAGTGATGCTTCTTGGTACATTTTAGATATGCATTACTTTGTCTATACATTGATTGCCTTGAAACAGAGCATGAACAATTACCTTACATCTAAGGCACTGTGAGTAGTTGGTATTCTTACACCAGCTTGTTATTAATCAGTCAACATAGTGTAGAAATAAGACTCTTTGTTTGAATATAGTCCTTTCTTTTTGATACTGCCTGCACAAGCAGCTTCTCACCCAAAGAAGTGACCATTGAAAAAGCAGTGTCACCTCTCTAATAAAATGTGCAACAAGCCAGGTCTTTCCAGGATGCCACAGGACGCTGCACAAAGTGCTCTTCTGGCTGGGGACAACTGGCCAGAGAATGGGAATCCAGTATTGAAAAGCATCCAAGAGAGACCTGAGATAAAGTGTTAGTCCTCACCCCATGTACCTCAGCCCTCTGTTCATCACAGCAGTTAAGCACAGAAGTAAGGTGAAGGCGAAATTAAGGTGAAACGTCTCTCATCTTGAAACCAGTGTCAGTTTTACCATTCCTTGAGTAAGGACAATGTTGCATCCCAAAGTATACTAAAAGTTTTGTAGATACTGAAATAATTTTCTGAGTATTTGCCTTTTTAGGCAAATACAAATCCTGCTCTTTAGATTTTTTTTAATTCCTAACAGGAGATCTATTTCTGCAGCCTCAGATTCATGATACTGCTTTTCTCATTTTCTGGAGAGTTCACATTTATCTGGAAAGTAGCTAGCATTGAGACTAATGAGAAACATCTGAGAAATGCTGCTTTCTTATCACAGTAGAGCCAAAAAACCTTAAACAAAATAAACTAGCTCCTTTTTTGGGTATGGAGTGTCGTCTTTTATAGGAACTGTTTCACATTTTATGTGTTGAATGGAGCCAGTCAAAAAATCCAAACGGATAATCCATTTGATAATTTGAGAGAGAGCTAGTAACCACTCTTTAAATATGCAAGTGAAAAGCAAATAGATTTCATAAGAGTAGTCATGGTAGCCTAGTCATCACCAGTTCAAAAAAACTGATTAAATAGCTAAAATTATGGAAGTTAAAAAAAATAAGAAAAACGCTATTTCCAATATTTCCACTTGGCTATTTCCAGCCCACATGTTCCTGTTACCTCAGATCAATTCCTTTATCCCTTAATTCAAATAAAGAATACTATTATGCTGTTCCCGTACTATTATGCTGCTCAAATTATTCTTTTAAAACTGAAGTGCCATTAGAGCACATGTTAAAACAACCTCCTTAATCAAGAGTGACCCAACACAATCTTGCATGCTGGAGTAGCCCTAAGCTGCACTCCAGAGGATGGCCGTGCCTGCAGAGCCTTGCCATACATTTTGGAATGTCTTTGAGGGGGCTGGAAGACCCCAGAGCAGGAGCTCCCACCATCCCTGCCCACCATGGCTGGGCACAGCGTGGTCTCTGGGCTGCACAGGGAGCAGGCAGGCAGAGGCTCCCTGTGTCCCCAGCCCTCTGTAGGGGCAGGGCTCTCCCCTGGCTTCCTACTCCTCCCCTTTCACTTCTGACGTGGCCACTATAAAACCAGTGCCATCTGTACTCAGAATCATTTTCAAATAGGTTTTGAGACATTTACTTCTATTATTCCAATTAAAAAAAATTGTATTTTTATATTACATTCTTTTACGCAAAAAACTACTTCTGTACTTAAAACTAGTGAATGCTAAAACCAGACGAATTTGGAAAAAATAAGTGAGGTGTGCTCTGTAGCTTTCAGTGCAAAACCAATGAAGCTTCTACTGAGTTCAGTGGAGATTGTTCTTGCTAGCCTACAAAATTTGTCCCCTGCTAACCAGTCATCTCTACAATATAGCTAAGAACAAGGACTGCTCTTTGAAAAAGTCTTAACTTTAGAAAATGTCCAAGATTTTGAAATTATTTATAGTCTTTTTATACTTACTATTAAAATTTCATATTTGTAACCCCTAACCTTTTCACCCCACAGGAGGTTCAAATTGCTCTGTCCCATACTGTACACATATATACATATATATATTTATATATATGAGCCTAAAGGCTTCCTCCTGAGCATGGCCTGAGGCCACTGCTGTCCGTACAGTTGACTGAAATCAATCAGAGGTTGTGTGATTCCCATTTTTTCAGCAACTGTATTTAATTTCTCAGGAAAACAACAAATATTTTAATTTTATATCTTCAAGTCTCTGCGGCCATTGATTTGTCAGTAGAATGGAATGAAAAACACTATCAAGCTCTGGCAGCTGAACTGCAGTGGTGATGAAAGGTTGCCCTGCTTTTACTCTTTATTGCACCACTCACTACCTTTCCAATGATGATTTGTCTGCACTGTCATTTTTATTAGCTTTGGTGCAAAACAAAGAATACTCTTCTCAGGTCATAGTTAGAATGGAGAAAAAAGTAATCCCTTCATTTCCATCAAGGAGTTTCCATAATAAAAATAGCTGAGAAGGAAAATCCTTCCAATTTAATTTCTATTTAATCTCTTTCCTGGCTATACAACACTTAAAAATATAAACTGTAGCCAAGGTTATGGATAAATGAAGCAAGCTGAAAACAGAAGATGGGGAAAAAAGCAACTCTTCACCACGTTGTTATCAAGATGTTCTGTGCATAAATATTGTGACTATCCCTTAAAACTTGATCAATTTTCAATAAAAATCTGCATTTTATGGTAGAACATTAGCTTATGTGTATTTTTCATACAACAGTAGCAAGAGAAAGAGTTGGGAAATCATTCATAGTTGTTGCAAGTAGTTCATGTCCATAAGGATGAGTAATAGTCTCCCTGCCTGGAGCTTGAGCCAGAGTTGTTCTTTATTTCACTCTGCATCTCCTCCAAATCAGAATCTCTTACTGAGCAATTGAGGAATGTAACAAAAACAGGTTTTGGATTGATTTGTAGACTAAAATTGCTTCCAACTCTGAAAAGGTCTTTATTTCATATTATATTTATGGACTTTTGGGGAGTGGGCAAGGAGATTGTGCTCAGTATGAGGAGGAGGAAAGATGGAAAAAACCCATTCCATGTAGAGGTATTAACAGAGCTTGCCACTCTGAGTCTCTTGCCTGGGTATTTACTGCTGCTGTGAAACAAAGATGGAGACACACGGGTTTAAGGTCCACTAGGCACTAGTGGAAGCACTAGATAAAGCACTCAGTTGTGTCAGGATGAATTCATTGGAAATGTTACTCATGAGAGCAATCCCAGTGAATGCAATGGAACTGCTCAGAGGAGTAAAGCCACCACAGCAGTGTTGTTGGGCTCAGACCCACGCAAGATTCCCACGTAGAATAGCTGATAGGAGAGAGGCACACGTGCTCAGCAACAACTGATAGTGCTTAATGAAGACCATGTGTATTAATAGGCCTGAGCACAGGAAATGAGAGATTTCCCCCTGCTCCTCTAATGATGTCTAAGAGCAAGTTCTGTGTAAAGAAATATTTCTTTAGGAAATAGCTGACTGACTGGAATCCTTAAGGAAAAAAGCGACAGATTTCCATTGCTTTTTTTCTTGGATTAGAGTTAGTCTTGGTTTATACTGCCTTCCCAGATTTCTTAAAATTGTTTTCCAGACCTTCCCACGGTGCTAATGTCAGACCTATATCTAATAACTTTTTCCTGAAGGCTGATATTCTAACACAATATCTTTCAGCTCAGAGTACATAAGCCAATTACTTTATTCTCCCAGCCAACACTCAGAACACACAGAAGAACCTTCCTGCTTCTGATTAGTAGCAGATATGGTTTTGTAATGGATTGAGACAAAAATTTCCAAGTGCTAACAGGTTTTCATGACATGTTACCGATATATATGTTTAAGCTGCAGAGCCTGATCCATGCAATTAGTTTATAATGTAAATTCTTGAGCGGTCCAGGTTTAGTAGTACAGAAAATTACATTTGTTGCTATTCATAGTTAATAATTGAACAGAAGCTTGAATGTTTATTCTTGTACAATTGCCTATTATCACAAGTAAAACTTGAAGTTTAGTCATAATTTTTTACTTTTTTTTTTTTTCTCTATCAACATAACTTGATTTTCTTGAGATGTGTCACCGAACTACCAGGAATTAGATATAATTATATAAGGAAAAAAACACAGCAAGTTATTCCCAACAGCTTATTTATTAGACAACACATCAAATTTCACTAGCAAATAGGACGACTTATTTTGGTTAAGCAAAGCTGTGCACAATATTTATAACACCACTACATATGCAATTTTAGCATACCTGCTAATAAAGAGATCTAGAGGGAATCCAAAAGCCCGTGTAGTGCATTCTCACATATAAAGTGCCATCTATCTTGGAATACTATTACCTGTATTAAGATAGTCTGATACTTATCTGCCGTTCATACCAGATTAACCAAGCGTTGTCTCAGAATAGTTCTAAGAGGTCCAAGAATTTCATATATGATCCTAGCCTAAATCAGGAATAGTGTGGCTTCCCTCTTCAGACTGTTTTTATGGCTCTTTATACTTTACATGTTTAATCCATTGTGAATAGCATGAGGCAATTTCTGTGAAAAATGCTGTCTTTTCACATGACTCTTCATAGAACCAATTGCTCCTTAAAGAAGATGTTTTATGTTATCTTCAGGAGCAGGAATAGATATAAAATGTATATAGCAAAAATGATGGAATGCAGTTTACTTTAAAAACTGTTAAAAAGCTAACAACTGTCACTAAGAAAAGCTGAATCAAACATGGTGATCTTCAATTTTCTGTTGCCAGCCTTTAGAAAAGCACTTTTGAAGCTACCCCATTCAAGTATTTGGCCATGCGAGCCTCAGTCTTTATTGTTATGCAAAGTTCCTAACAGCATTTGGCTTACCTGATCGTGATGCTGCCCCAAATAAATGGTTGCTCATATGTATTACAGTTCTTAATCTGATTTTTCTTCCCTGCATTAAAAGGAGTATTTGGCCCTTTCTTGATACCTTATCGTCTACATTAGCTCCAGATCTGGGCAGGGAAAATACCCAGTTTTCTTTGTAAAAGTAAACCTCCAGAAGCATGCAGATTTGTTCTCTTCTGGACAAATCACAATCATTTACTTAGGAGTTTCAAAAGAAAATTCTTGGAATGGTTTGTTGAAACACTTTTTAAGAAACTGTTTTCTTAAGAAAAGAAAGAATTTTGTTCAAACTTCTGAATAGTGGTCATTTATGGAACTAACTGGAAGACCTCTGCTTTTTTTGGTATGTTTATGCCACTAATAGGAGGATCTCCACATTTTTAGGGTGTTGCTGCCGGATGTGACCAGCTGTTCTTGAATTGTTCACCAACATGATTCCCAGGTGGATCCTAGAGGAATTTCTTCAGAAAAATTTACCAAATATGTTCCAAGACTTTGAGATCAGTTCCTGGAAGTGAGCAAGGCTGGAATAAGTAAAGCCCCAGTTTTCATGGGATTATTTTGTAGCCTGTCCTCATATTTCTATAATACTTTAAAAGCATAAAAATGATGCAATGATGCATCAAAATGATCAAAGAAGATAACAGCTCAAAATGTAGACAACTTTAAATGAAGATTCAAAAAGAATGCATTTTCAAGTTTCCTTCTTTTAGTATTTTTGCAATTCAGTTACAACAAATCTTTTATTGCTTTTAAGGTACTTTCATTTGTATTCTGACTTCTTAAAAATGTTTTTATGAGATTGAGATAGCTTTATTTGACCTTTATTTCTTATCGTTCCTGCACAGGACACACCTCTGTGTTTATCTTTTGCAGTGTCCTGGTCTATAAGCAAGCAAGCAATGGGGATCCAAGTCTGAACCACACAGCCCTGTCACTCTGGACTACAGGACCTAGTTCAGGCAGTGCGTGGGCCAACTGGCCCATGGTGATGAAAAAGAACCACCAAAGTTCAGTGTAGGTGTGGCACATTTTTTCAGATATTTTAGGTGTCAGAAATGTGCGTGTGTGTGTACATACACACTAGAGACAATAAGACAGCAGCAGCCCAGAAGCTGAGTCTATGTTGTTTCATTTCCTCTTGCTCTGGAGACCTGGGCTGTTCCTCAAATCCATCAGTGACTGGAAGGTTAGCACAGGCAGACAGATTCCCCCCTGGATGCACTACAAGGAGTGAGAGGTGCACCTGCTTCCATGCACTGACCCCACTTCCCTCCAGGAGGGACAGTGCCCTCAGACAGAGCTCTGCAGGCTCTGGGGCTGATCCCCTCCAAAACCCTTCATCTCATAGTCATTTTACTGCACGTAAGCCCAAAGAATAGTCAACATGATGGCAATCAAAAATTAGCTCACAGCCTCATCTAAAGTATGGATCTGCAGTTAGCAAAGGAAACTTAGTTGCTTATTGGTTTCTAAATGAGAAAATACATGGTATGCCAAAACACCCAGCAGCCTGAAATCAATCTGTACTTCTGCAGTGTAAGTGGAAAAAAGCCATCCTCAGATCACCACCTACATGGGCAATAGAGCTCATGCAAAGCCTGGGGTAGACAAATCCTGCAGTTGCATGGAAGCAGCAAGGAAGGGCCTTAGGACACCAGGTGCCAGGGAGAATGACATTCAAGTATAGATTTCAAGAAATCATCCACTTTGCTTTAGGTGGATGACACACTGTCCAGCCTGAAGAATTAAGAAATGTGTCATTTACTGGAAAAAAAGGTAGTAGCATATAAAACTAATGAGAAATAATATGAATAATATGACTGTGAACTATGGACTTGCCATGGACTTGACACGGAACCACTGGGATAAGATCACTTAAAACTGTAGACAACAGCTTGCTTTCATACCACCAAGTGTTTTGCTGTAGCAGAAAGGAAGAGTAAAGGGCTGCTGACAGGTTAGAGAGGAACATAACCCCTATGAATGCCCTCACATAGGAAAGTTTTGGTGCTGGCCTTTGGGTTCTGCCTCCCACAGTCTACACCCATTTCCAGCAGAGTGGCTAACTGAAGGAGAGATGCTTTTTGCTGCTCTACACTTCTGAAAAAAACTGAAGGACCAGGGTTGAGTGGACAACATTTTAGTTAATGTTCATGCTGTGCAGAAGTTTGTCCTGAAATGCCAGTCAGCTGGGCTTTCTCTGGGTGCTGGCAGCGGGATGGGCAGAAGAACCTCCAGTGTGAAATTCTTGAAAATGCTCAGCGCATTTTCATTACATTTCTCAGGCAGGGCTGCGGCAGGAGGAATGGAAGCAGAACATGTACCTGCACATGTGCAACTGCAAAGCTCAGCAGCTCTTCAGCGTTAGCCTGCCTCAAGCCAGCATTTTCAGCTAAGGCCCTGAACTTCCTATTAAAGAGTTAAAGTACAAGCACTAAATTCCTTCTGCTGAAAGTAAAGGGAAGTATCGGGTAGAGAGGCAGACCATAAAACTGAGGTCAATAGACCTTAAAGTTCGTTGGCAAGATCTCTGAAAGTGTATTGCCAGAGCTAAGGCTGGTCAGACAACAAGTCATGGAGCTACATAAAACTCACCTCTAGCATGCTATTTGTACACTCACTGCATCAATTAAAAAGACAACCCTGCCTCTAGTAGGATGTAATTTTTGAAATTAAAACAGGAATATATATAATGGTATTTCACCTTGCAATTTGTTATGGTTCTGAACGAATCAATTAGGCTTCTTACTGCAAAGATAAATATTTTCAATGATGTTTTAGATAGTCTGTTTATAAGGGAGCCCAAAAGACAGCTTGACTTTACTTTTTTTGCCAGTAGCTATTAAATGTATAAACCAGTATCCTAGAGACTTGCCTGCAAGTGACTTTGCCTGCACAGCTAAATGGAAAGTATTATTTGTTCTAACTGCTGCTTGCAGATGATTTCTTTGTGGTTTCACAGCTTGGTCATATGGCAAAAGTTTTTAATTTTTATTTTTTATTTTTACAGCTGTTTAATTGGGGTAGTCCCCTCTCTGGTATTTATTTGTGATGTTTATTTACACAGAAGGCTTTTTAGGTTTGCAAAGGCCGAGTTTTGCTGGGAAGGGCCAGGTAGAGTGTTTGTGCAGCTGGTCACCAGGTAACCCTCCCAAACACTGCTGGAAACCACTGGAATCAAGCACAAGGATTGAAATGGTGCTCTCCCCAGGACTGTTTTCATTGCGGCACAAGCTCTGATGTTTGCTCAATTTTGTTTGATATCATGCAGACCCATAATTCTACTTTGAAAAGATAAAAACTGCGAAGCAGCAATTAACTTTCTCCAATAAGCACATTTTAAGCAGCAGAAAATTAACAGTTTTATTGCTGAGAGTGGCTGGGGAAAACCATGATGGCTTATTAATACAATTTTAATACATGGTTAAACTGATGCAGTCAAAAATCCCAAATTAGACACCAAGATGCTTAAAAAAAAAAAATTAAAAATCACATTCATTCTCAAATAATGAATTTGAAACTTTACTTTGATATGATATTAGAGAATTTAGGCTTAAATCACAATATGGTTTTGAGTTTTTCTCTCTCTGGTTGAGGAAGTTAAGAACATGGGCCTGATTCTCAGCACTAGATTTGTCTCCTGTCCCCAGGATCAGGCACAGCATGTGTGTAATTAGCAGCCAGCCCTGCAGGAGAAGTGAGGTCTGACTGTAAAGCAAGGCCTGGGGGTGCTGGCAGAGCTGGAGGAGCCTTTCTGGAGGGCCACCAGTACCACTGGCTGTTGATAAAGCTCTCTGAAGCTGGCAGTGCTGCAAACAGGACAAGATCTGAAGTTTATACCAAAGTGTACAAAGCATCCAGAAAAAAACCAAACAAACCAACAAACCAAACCAAAACCCCCACAACCAATTGCTGAAGCCGTTGAACATAATTTAATCTGGTTATGACTGTTCCCAGCTGGATATTCATGGCTGTGGACTGTAGTACAACTCATAAGAGAAATATCCTATACCTTTGTGAGTAATAATATAAATATAATTAATCTACAATGTAAATATGAAATCCTCTCTTTTCTCCTTCCTTTGAGCCTGTTGGAAGAAATTCCCTCCCATAATTACTTGGGTGGGTTGGGTGTGTGCTGTTGAAGAAAAATTTTTGAGATTTTCAGATATTCACATGCTTTCAAAAGCTACAAATTTAGAAGAGCATTTTTCACCCTGGTCACCCCTAAGCAGGCTTGAAATTGGTTAAGCAACAGGTTTATTTGGAACCACTGGGAAGTAAAATATATATAAATAAAATTTTTTTTAGTACCTTTTAACAATGAAGAAGTGCCAAGACAGTAAAATGCACATTTATCAGGCCTCTTATTTTTAATTTTGGTAATATCCTGAATTTCATTGTGCTTGACATGTTTACATTTTGTAGTGCATCTGTAGCATTTCTAGTCATCCCTCTCTGAAACCTGAATTACCATAATCCTTGCAATTCTGCACTAAGTGCAAGATAGGCAGTCTGCATATGGAACAGTGCCTTAGAACAGAACTTACTCTATTGAACATATTTGTGGGCATCTGTGAGACAACAAAAGAGCAGGAAGGCCTTGTCCTAAAGGAATATGTCAGTCACGCCCCTCACCCTGAATAACCTAGATGGTGAATGTTATTTGGTCTAAATTTCTATTTTCTTTTGCCTGGATCAATCACTGTGAACCTTTTTCCTTTTTAGATTATAGTCACCTTCTGTCTTTTCATCCAGATGTAACTTCAAATAATGGATTCCACCAGAGATTTTTTCCTTTCTCCTTTTCAACATAGACAAAGAAGTTAAACAAGGAAAAAAGGTTCTGAGCAAATCAATGAAGCTGAGGTTAGTGGCTTTTGAAAACAAAACCCCTAAAGTACTGATACCAGTGGGTAATGGTAATTTACCAATCTGTATCCATTGCCATAGTAACTGAGTACTATGGTAACAAACATAAACAAACGTAAATATTATCTTTCCTATGGTTTCAAAATTTTCACATTCAATGCTGTTTGATAAATAGCTACACTAGCAGTTCCTCAACTGTTGTTCACAAAGACATACTACAGTAAATAGACTCTCATTGTGCCTACCAGAATCTGCAAGCAGTTGCAGTACTTAATAAACAATAGGTGATTATACATCCAGAATTGGTTTTATTTAGCAATATAGGTGCAGGTAACAGTAACTAGGCACATGTCAATGAAACAGCATTTTAAGTAAGACAGGATTCATGAACTTACTGGCATGGCTTATCAGTCTGTTTGACAGTTTGCAAAACTAAAGCTGTTCATAGTACCAGTCAAAAATATATTATGTGATTAACTTATGATTGTAAGGAAAATAGATGTTTCCTAAAATTATTATTCTAGTGGAAATTCATCTCAGAGTTCATGCAGGCACTTGGCTCTTTTCTTCTTGATCTGTTTCTCAATGTTATATACATTATTATTTACTCAAAATTCAATTTTTGTTTGGTAACTTGATCACATCAAATCTTATATTTCTAACACAAATATACCCTGCTGCTCTCTACCACGTGAGCTTTCCAGTATAGACATCCCGGAGACTTTGCAAGCATCTGCCCGGGGAAGCCCTGCCTGAGCCCGGCAGGGACCCACTGAGCCCCGCGCACCCTGTGCGTGACCCAGCTCCAAGCAGTGGCTCAGCTGGGTGTGCTGCACTGCCCTTCTCCACACACTTGGATCAGCACTGCCACCTCCACACAGCTGTCAGCACACTACAGACACAGCTCATCTTGCATGCAAGTTTTGCACAGGCCTCTAATCAGACAACTTGGGTTTTAAGCAGAGAGGAAGACAGCCCAAAATAGTGACTCTTTAGAAAAGCAGTTGAAATGCAATAGATCTCTCTCTTATCTTTCCCTTACAAATCCAGAAAGTTTGACTGTGCTCAAGAAGACAGGTATACTCTGTTTTATGAGGCAATATCTCCATCACAAAATGGTAAAGTTGGTTTCTAGAGCTGGGAGGCTCTTGCCCTTTTGTCATGTTCCAGTCTGCTGTCACATGGGCAGCAAAGCAAGCGCAAACCCTAAAGCTCAGCCTAGCTGATAAGTAATGTCTTCCCATACAAATCTGTTTTCCAAGGTAAGAGCTGGTCTTTAACTTGATTTGATTTCAGTGGTAGTCATCAATTCAACACTATGAGTTTTCTGTCTCTGGCCTTCAGTATTCCATCATGGAATTCCAACCAGAGTATGAGGAGCTCAGTATTCATAGTGGAGTGTGGGATTTGATTAAAACTGATGCAGAGAACCTCACAGGCTCAGACAGATTTACACTGCCTGAAGAAAATAGTTCCTGACCTAGCCAAAGGGAAAGGGCAGAAAACACTAGCTCAAGTACCTAAGTGCAGGCTCACGTCTGCAATGTTTTCACTAGGATTGCTGAAACTACACAAAACACAACAGCCCTTGATCCTGGGCTTGTTTGGGTTGGAGGTCTAATGCAAAATCTGTTCTCAGCTCTAGTCAGCTGCTCCTTGGCTTTGGGCATGACCACAGTTTTGCATTACCTCATTTTATCTGGAAAACACTTTGGATTCTACACAAATTCAGTTAGTCTTAAAATGACAGATTTCCTGCTTTAGATTTATATATTTTTCTGCAATGTCTGGTTCACCAAATGTCAGCAGGGATAACTGATCACCAGGAAAGCTGATCTTGTTGCCTGTCTTTCTTGAGCCAGTTCATAGCTATTGGAGTTGCAATAAGAAATACATTTCCAGTGAGGCAAACTGTTATTTTTGCATAATGTGAGCTGATAGTCAATGACTGATAGTCAATAGTCAGTGGTGCTCACAGACACAAGAAGAGGCAATGGGCACAACTTGAAACACATAAATTTCCATCTCAATAAAAAACCCCAAATCACAACTTGAGTATAGAACAGCTGTCGATTTCTCTATCTCTGTTTTGCCTCTGAATTGTGAGTTCTTTTGTCTCTATCTCTGTTTTGCCTCTGAATTGTGAGTTCTTTTGTCTAGAGAGGCTGCAGAGTCTTCATCCCTGGAGATACTCAAAACCTGAGTGGTCCCAGTCATGGGCAACCTGTTGTAACTAGGTAACCCTGCTTGATCTTTTGGGGGCTGGACCACAAACTGGATCTCAGAAGGTCCTTGCCAACCTCAGGATCTGGATCAGGATTCTGTGATCTCTGTTTCTGTGCCAAATACTGTGCAAAGGTAAGCCAGGAAAGGAGTCATCAACCTTCAGTGAGGCTTTATCTCTTCAATTTTCTCTAGTCAAAAGTTATATGAGTCACACTATAGCACTTCTCGATCCTATTCTTAATTTGTTGATAGAGAACTCAAAATCTACTGGGACTTCCAAGGCAGATGCTTGCACTGAAGACCATATTAGTGTCTCAAGACAACTATTTTCTTTCAAAAAGTTCCTAAATTTCCTGACCTATAAGACAGGTATAGCCACCTAAAGACATCTGTTCTTTGCAGATGTTTTCAGACTTAGATCCAGAAGTATGTCTGGAATGTAAAAATTCCTCAACAGTGGACTGAATCTCAGAGGGATACGACTGGAGAATCTATTTGCTTTTCTTTGAATCTGGAAGCTCAGTTACTTCAACAGTACAACTTAGATGGGGAAACTTTCCCTTAGTTTGCCAGCTTTTTTTTTTATTACCAGTTATCTTTGCTGCTCTTTGTCAGCTAACGCCTTAAGAAAGTTACAACATCCAAACATAAGATTTAGCCTTTTCTCAAATCCAAGTTAATAGGTGCAAAGATAAAATCCTAGGCAGACCAACAGATAGTTGGTGAACAATCCATATTAGGTATTTCAATAATTTGCAAACCTTTCTTCCCTTTAATTTGGAAACCAAAAAAAAAAATTTTTAAGGGGCCTAGCTAATGTCTCCAGATATTTGGTAGAAAAACGCATATGTTTGATTTGTCTCTTATGCAAGCAGTCCTCTTTTCCTGGATTCTGGACTGTACATGCACAAGAGTGTGCTCTGATGAGCTCACAGACAGGAAGTGAGGTATTTGCTTACCAAAATGCTTTAAAATAAACCAGCAAATCTGACACACATGCAGAAGCTTGTTCTCCAAGTGTATTGTTCAGGCTCTTAAAAAAACAAACTATTGTTACAAAGGTGTTTAAATGTCACTATCTGCAGTTTGAAGGAAAGAAGAATATCTTTTATGGAATGGGACACTGTAAAGAACTAAAAGCATTTGATTGACTTGTTTTATATTATAAACACTCCATATTTTACACAACTTAGCCATAAGGAGTTAATTTTTATTAAATAATAAACTGCAGTTAAGTACAGTTTATTCAGATGATTTTACTGTCACTAAGTTGCTACTAAAATTATGAAACCAAAAATCTGAAAAACTTCCTGTCAACTGATGTTAGCAGACAGCACTAATTACAAAGGCTACTGCTTAATTTTACAAAAATCTGACCAAATCCACATTCTTTTGAGCAAGTATGTGGCTCCAGTTCCACTCAGGTTGCAAGTAAGTGATGAATAGAAAACAGCCACACAGTTCTAAAGCCCTGCAGTATGAAAACAGCACTGACAGTAACCCTGTAACTCCCAGACAATGTGTCAGATTCTCTTTCTTAATAGCCTGGTGAACATATTACAGCTAGTTCTGAGCAATGTACACCACCATTTACTACCTTTCTAGTGCCTTTTGCTCTTCATAGATCTATTAGCCATTAATACTTTTACCTAAACTCTGTGATATCTGAAAAATCAATAACCATCCTGAAAAATAATAATAAATGTGAAACTGAGAAGAAATTAGCAAATTGTACTTCATATGAAGCCTAGGTATTAAAGAATTAAAGCATTTTGAACCAAGAGAACCTGAGAGTAAGTAAACTAAGAAATGTTGGAAATAGAAAATTTGAGACTAATATTGTAGTGGTCTTACAGAGAAATTAAGACACTTCTCACAACCAGAATTCCTAGGACAGAAATTTACTGCAGGCAGGAATTTTTTATGATGTTATTTCAAGGTATACTCCTTTTTGGAATTCCTAGCTCTAATATTTTTATTTTCAGTCTCCTAGCTACTAAAGTTCAGCTTAAGGAGGGTAGCTTTTCCTATACACCATTATTGCCATTAGCTGTGGATTTCTGTCCATTACTGGGAAATCTGAACTCTGGAAGAACCAAACCTGGGCCCTGGAAGAAGAGAGGAGGACCTGCACTCTGGCAGTAGAATTTGTCTCCTGCCTCATGGCATTGTGGGTTCAGTTGTTTCATTCCCTGTTCTGGAGTCTCTCTTATTGCACAGCTCCTTTCTGTTGCTGGAGCAGGAACAAAGAACACCAAAAAGGAATCATTCATTATTTATCTATTCACCTATCCCTTTTGGCATTGATATAATATGATACTATGAGGTTTTGGTGAGGGTTCACTGACACAAAGATGCAGCACATTGTTTTGAATGGGGGTTTGTATTTTATGTACAAATATTACCAGAAGCATCTTTCTCTTTGTGCCCACCACACCACCCAAAAGAAAAAAGACTGTGCTCTCTCTTCAGGACTGGCTGTATAAAAAGAACCCTGTTAGTGGGAGCATGATGCACTGAAGTGTTTCTGCTGACAAAGTACAAGGTGTTACACTCTGACCCCTCATAGAAACACATTTCCACAGCAAATAGACAAACTGTTTACAATGGCAGTAATAAAGCTTTTCACACTCATCCCCTGCCTTCCTGCTAAGACCAGAAGCAAGAAAAAAAGTGGAGGCTCCTAGATATTTTGGTAGTCTGGAAAAAAATGACCATAGGAGGCAGAGGTCCACTTTAATAAACTGAGTCAAAGGCTATGTTGGACACTTTTGTCCTTGTCAAGCTTGTACTTCTTAATAGTTTGTAGATTTGGGTTATTCCAGTAAGTGTTTATTCCTGGTGATTACTGTAGTGACTCTGCTGGTGCTGCTGGAGAGGGACAGAAACCATCAGCTACTTGAGCACTAATCCCTTGCAGGAGGCACAGGGTGAGAGCAAGCTCTGCCTCAGAGGTCTGGGCAGGCAGGTATGGGAATGAGAATGCTGAAGAACAGAGGAAGACAGCCATGTCCTACAGTGAACCAAACAGAGCCTTGCAAAGAGTAAATAAGAAAATGGACAACATATGCCCTGGTATCAGCTCTCTCCTGCTCGGCCATCAGCCACAGATCTACACTGACATGTTCAATACTTGAATGAAGGCAAAGAAAAAAGTAGTTTTCATAATTATGAGCCAAATTCTCCCAACTCAGCTAGATGCCTCCTCTCATCCTGGCATGGTACCCCAACTTATCACATCCATAAATACAAAAAAATGGAACAGTAGTTGTAGTTGTAGCTGAACAGATTCATATATATTGGGATATTGGAAACTTTCCGCTTTGCTTCTTTTTTTTCTATTTCACATTGCTCCAACAACCCACATCCCTGCTGGGCTTTGATTGCAGCTTTAGCTAATTATATTAGTTGAGACATTTTGTCATACAGTGAATCAGGTCCTCAGATCCTCAACAGATCTAAATGAATGCAGCTGCACTGATGTTAGTGGAGATTTTCCTGTTCATACCAATTATTCATTTTCTCCCCAAAAATGAAAATGCAAACTGCCATACTCTAAAATACATTTTTAAAAGCAAAAGGATATACCTTTAGTAGCTCTTTCCAATTTATCTCTTAGAACATTTTGGAGACTTTATTTACACCCTAGAAAGCACCAAAACAGCATGCTGGATAACAAAGAGAAATGAACCATGCCTTTGGTATATTCTCCAGATGTACTTTCCCATAGGAATAAAACTTTAAGATTATTGTCACATCCAAATGTATTACATATATCCAAGAAGTCAACAAGCATGGAAGTCTACTAGATGACTATTTTCATATAGAGTATAAGAGAAACCAGAATAGGGAAGATTGCCTCACAGTTTTCCTCCTGACATGGATTGTTGCATAGGAACAACCATAAAAATATTATTTATCTTACACCAGTTCTATTTGGTCTGAAAATGGTTGTACTTTCTGGCCTATCAAAAGCTTTACAAAGCTAATGAATAAATCCACCTAGAAGCACACTAGCTTTGAAACACACCAGTGTTCTGCAGCTATTGGCGTTTAGGGCACTGGATTTGCTTTTTCGAATGGTGTGGCATGAGATAAAAGCAGATGACTTTCCACCATCAGCTACAGATTTTCTCAGTGTTTTTGCACAGATGACTGTACACATTCTTCAGCAATCGGCACCTAAACATTCAAATTCTTCCTGGCAACCTGAACTCTGGTTAAATTTCAGCTGTCATCCTGCCTTGTTCCTCATACCTAGAGATACATCTTCATAGACCCACTCATTTCCAATAGCCTTAAACCTTCTGGAAAAAAAACAAAAACAAAACACAACCAAACAAAAGAGGCAGTCTAACGGAGGTTTATTTCTGCTTTGGCATCCAGCTTAAACTTCATATATCAAATATTTAATGACTTGTTTTCCACAGCATAGCTGGCGGCAGCTGTGCTGCCGCCGCCTCTGTGTTTGCGCAGAGGTTTCGGGCTGCTTTGTAGCTGGCAAAGTTGCAGGAGGTGGCACATGAACCTTGCAGAGGGAGCGCCGCTGCCGCCCCGCACGCAGCCCGAGCTGCGCCCGCCCTTGGCATGAGCACCGGCTCAGCGTGTGTGTTCCCCCGCTGGGAACACAGAAACAGCTTGCAGAGATGCTGCGGCTTTTCCAGCCGTGGAACTGGCACTGCATTTGCTGCTCCGTGCCGCCACTGCTGCTGTTCCTCCAGGCAGCCCTTGGCTCCCCCCCTTTCCCCGAGCGCAGCCCGCCGGCCGCCCGGCTCCTCGCTGCACGTGGGGAGCCCTGAAGTGGGAGCCGTGGGAGGAGAAGAACTGCACCTGCTGCAGCACCTCATTAGAGCAAAGAATCCTCAAATGTTTGGGAATGAAGCCTTCTGCCTGTGCTGGCTCTGGCGCTTGCTAGATGCAAAATAAAAAAAATTGCTAATCGTTCAGGTGACTAGTGGATTTTCCCCCCCTTTCCTTTCAATTTTGTCAATCCTAGTGTTCAAAGTGCTTCTCAGGCATAACAAATAAATTAATGACAATCCATAATAATCATCTATACCTTTTCCATTTCTCAAGGGAAACCATTAAAACCAATCCTTCCTGCTATATGTGAGCTGAGAAAATGTTTTCCTCTATTCTTTCCTCTGACATTGTTACACTCTTAAACCCCGCTGAGAAAGTCCGTATTTATGAGACCACTATTCTTTTAATGGCGATTTTGCTGACTTTCCCATCGTAAATGCAGATGATTTTAAACAGTGAAGTGTTCAATTGCTTGATTGTGAAACTCTGATGTTAAGAGTATTATTCATGCAAGCACTCTCATAATATGCAACAATTGCATAATCACTGCCTGAATACTGCCTTAGGTTCCAGCTCCAGATTCTCCAAAATCTCATCCTCCCACCCTGTTACAAGTTTTCATGCTGCATGCAGCAATGACAAAAACTCCCTGCAATAAGTACTGAAGATAAAGCACTTAAATTGGGATTCTTTCAGCTTTCTAATGCACATCTTAGCTCTACAGTTCTAGAGAAGGCTTGATGGGGTTTTGAGGATTTTTTCATGTGATTGTGTCTGATTTTTTTGTCCATTGTTGTTTGCTGAAAGGAACAGAAATGCCAAAGACAAGACAGTTTTCCCCAGTTTCTTCCTACAAGTGAAACAGTTTTGTTTTATAGCAAACACAAACGGAAGTGCAGCTGTTCAAAATGGGTTTCTAGACTTTGCCATTCTGAAATGGAAAGAGGAAAACGAGGTGATCATTGCTGCTTTTTCTCAGCTTCTCACATTCAGACTTTCTTTGTAGCCACTGCTCTAATCATTTTACTACTCTTCTAATAATTACATTGTTTCTATGTGGTCAAAAGGTGGATAAAAACATTCAGCGTTTAGAAGGCGCATTGCTCTATAGGGACCAAGGCTCATCATCCATGCTAGAAACAGCAGTAAAATTAGAGACCATCTGGCCTATTTACCTGCTGATGGAGAAGCCACAGGCCCCAAGCCAGCTGGAGCTGTGTTTGCCAACATTTTGGAAGTCCCCAAAGCTGAAATTAATGACCAGATGTTAGTGGAAGCTCAGCTTCACCACCTCCACTTCAAACATCCTTCTCCTTTCAGTCACAGTTTCAGAAGCCTTTGGGTGCAGAAAGCATGGAAAAGCTGGCCTTAGATTCTCTGAGCCCTGGTTTGAGGCTTCGAGTAAGCCAATTTTGCACGGTAGTAGGGAAGGGATAGAGTGTGCCCGTGTGTCCTGGGTTTGGCTGGGATAGAGTTAAATTTCTTCCGGGTAGCAGGTACAGTGCTGTGTTTTGGATTCAGCAGGAGAATGTTGGTAACACACCATTTTTTTTTTTTTTGGTTGGCACTACTTGGTGCTGACCTGTAGTCAAGGACTTTTCAGTTTCCCCTGCTTTGCCAGCAAGGAGGTACTCAAGAAGCTGGGAGGGAGCACAGCCAGGACAGCCGAGCTGAACTGGCCAAAGGGATATTCCATACTACAGAGCATCATGCCCAGTATGCAAACTGGGACACTTGTTTGAGAGGTGCCAATCATGGCTCCGGGATGGGTTCAGTGCTGCTCAGCAGATCATGAGCAATTTCATTGTCCATCGCCTGTCTTTCTTAGGTTTTAGTTATTTCTCTTTTTGCTCCCTCCATTTCCATTATGATTATTTTATTTCAATTATTAAATTGTTCCTATCTCAATCCATGAGTTTTACCCTTTTTTCCTATTCTCTTCCCCATCTCCCTGGTGAGCAAGTGGCTGTGTGGTCCTTAGCTGCCAGCTGGGGTTAAACCACACCACCATGAAACAATGTCTGTGACAGTAAATCCAGTCTGAACCTCATAAATATGCTTCATACTTTGGGAGCTGCATGTATGAAAAGCTGATCAAAATTCAAATGCTGTTTACTCTCAGGCTCTATCTGTACTAACATATTTTCAGTTTTTCTTTACAGTATCATTAGCAAGTGCCCTGAGTCTAGGCTCTCTGGTTTCTTTATACTTGAATATCTGGCTTTTTTTTTTTCCCCCTTCTGTCATTATAGCACAGAGCTAGGAAAATACAGAGCATTGCTGTGTGTGCAGTCAGTATGTGCTGGTTCAGTGACACAGATTCCTTCAAAAGACAATATTATCAAATTTATTACAGCACTTTGTGAATGCACTTGGCACGCAGCACAAGCTGTTGAGATATGGAACTTGAAAGATGCTGGAGCGAAACCCCTCAAATCTATTGGTCTCTGGGGAATAAGATAGCGATTGTTGCCTGATGTATCAGGCAGCTGCAACTACCAGCAAATTATGGGTCATCTCCATGGCACAGGAAGAACTGGAAGCAGCATGGCATTGCCTTCCCCCAGCCAGACTCTTCTGCCACCTGACATCCAAGTAAAGGTTGAGGAAAACAGGACTATTAGTAGGTACTGCAGACAATAACAGAGACTACAGATTAACATTACAGAAGTTTTCCATATTATTTTCTGAACGAACTAGATTTCAAATATCCAGTAATGTTAATTTGACATATTTGCAGAATTTTTTCCCCCTTCTATCCTTATTAAAGTCGGGATAAGAGACATCCATTTCTCTACTAGTCCACAGAACCACTTATTTCATCCTAAGTAAACTTGCAGATTGTTCAGCCACAGTTTTCTCTGGTCAGTCTGTTCTGGCTCTTCCCCAGCACCATCTTGTTCTAGATGGAACTGAAGATGGAAAATACAAAATGGTATACTGGTGACTAGTTACAGCCCACATAGATTCCTGAAGACTACACATAATTATTACAATGGCAAGACTAAAAGTGACAAATTCAAGACATGAAATCACAAGTATAACAATACAAGTGTCCATTAGCTTCCCCCAACACTCAAATCCCAGGAAACCACCAATATGCATGCCTATTTTGTATATGTAGGGTAATACAGATGATCCTACATTTCCTATAGCAACCACTGTTTGTTAGAGCAATACATTCCCAATCTCAGAAATTCCAACCTAATATAAACCAGATGATACCAGCAGTAGCCAACAGAAACCCCTCCCTCTCTCCAGTTCAACTGCTACCAAATGTGCCTGATTTATTTGAAGGGACATGGGGCATCTCCACCTCTCCCCATTCGGGTAGTGCTTGTGTGAGAAAAATGTGAAATGCTGGCATCTACATCATTTTAACAGGGAAAACACATTAGTAACTGCAAAGCAGCTTGTCTATGTTTAAATCTTGCCTTCACTGCTTTCTTGATGCTTACAGCTTCCTTTGCTCAGGCACACACCCTGTTAGATTAAGCGTGAGAAATTTCAGAAGCTGGCCAGTAACTCAACAAATTGGAAAGCATTCTATGCATCAAGTCATGTTACCCTTTTTCCCTTCACCACCAGCCTGAGGCACTCATAAAAATATTAAAGCTGATATTTGTGCTTACTTAAGGACTGATCTAAATTTCTTTGGAATCAGTGGCAAGGATTCCATCAACTGACATTGGACTAAACCCCTCCTGCTCAAGACATAACTTTTGTGCATCACAGGATTTAGACATACCCCAACTGTGTGTGTTAAAGGAATGTGTGCAAAACCTTCAACTGGTTAAAACAGAGAGGGGTCCCATGTGAAAGGCAAGACTATAACAGGGTAGGTGAATGACTTTCCCCATCTTCTCACCCCCTACTCCAGGAAAAAAAAAATCCCACTTAAAGAAATGTGACTTTTATTCTCTGCATGTTAAGACGCTCTTAAAGGTATTTGCTCTCACACTGTTTTGTGTCTCCTGGAAATATTCCTCTCTATACTTGGTCAAAGGGGACTCTGTTCAAAAGAGACTTCAGTTCTGGAGAAAAAAAAATAGCACACTGAGCTGGAAAAGTGAAGGAGGACAGCAAAAATTATGCAGAAAAAAGTTAAAAAAAATCATCATTATAGCTATAAGGAAAACTAGTCAAAAAGTAGTTTCCAATTCCCAGGAACTATGCCTGCTCTGGAGTTCAGGTTTGGACAAATTTGAGTTGATAGCAAGACATTGTCAAACCCACATTTTTTCCATAGAAAATAAGTTCTCAGGACCCTGAAGCTGCACGGACTCATTTTCTGTAAGCCTTATGATTCTCAAAACTGATGGATTTTGGACAGACCTGCTGAGAGTTCAGCCCTGAAGCCACAGGCACAGGACAATTATTCCCATATTTTCCCCCAATTCTTCAGCCATGCTTCACAGCAGGAAGTGGCAGAGGGGCAGAGCCAGGGCTCCAGCGGGATGTTCCACCAGACGGTGCTACAGGGCCACCCTGCTGGGGCTGCTCTGGGTGCTTCCTCCTCAGGACACAACTTGCAGTTTCTGCCACAACAATCTCAGAGACAACTGGTTCAGGCCTGTGTCCAGCTTTGGGGCAACTTGCCTAGGCTCCAGAAACTTCACTTTTGGGACAAATCTCAGGACAGCCACTTCTCCCCTGGTAAGTGTCAGGTTCTTCTAAGGTTGCTAATCCTAGATAATCTGAATAGGATGTCTCAGCTTTTGTGGTCCTTTACTCTGGGAAGGTTTCATTAGACTCAAAAACAACTGGGCGACCTTTGTGAACATGAGGAGTGTTTTAGTTTCCACCAACTGTCTTTTGGCATTTGTACATGTAAGAAAATTTCTTTGCCTGAAAGACCTTTAGCTTTAGTTCCTACCTTCCTTCATGGGCCAGGTATCAACAAGCTAAAGCTTTACCTGTCATCCTTGTCAGCTGATGGATCACAAACAAAAACTATATGCAACTAATTTAAGGTCTATTCCATCAGTTCTAGTACAATTGTTTAGTCTTTTACGTATATATTGTACTGCATTTATATTAAATTTCTTTCATTTCATAAAATGAATTCATGAGACATCTACTGCTCCCAAGATTTAATCAATACCGGATCAGATAGCAGGTTGTACTTTCCACACAAATATAACTACAGACCAGCAACCTAATTTGTGAATATAAATGCCTCTTTCTACCAAAATATGTTCTATCTAACAGGTCTCTGAAAGCCAGTTAATAAATATGCCACTAGATCCTATCTCCACTTTACACATACAAGTTTGTGACAGTACTCTTGTGTGTTAGTAGCAAAGCCATAAAAGCAAAGTATAGGACAGTTTATACATATATGAAATACTTTACCAGGAACAGATGGGGAAATGGAATCAGAAGGAAAGTTTTCAGCAATAAGAAAATACTTAAAGGAAAAAAAAATCATGTGGAATGTTTAATTGTTTTTCCCAAAAAAATATTTGGTCCTGTGCAAAATGTAGTATGTATTGTAATTAATAATGTCAAAGTGCAGAAATTTGTTGTTTCTCAAAATTTCATCTCTGATGCTTTTCCCTTATTTTTAGCTCACGCCAAAAGCCGTTATGAATTTTCTGAAGGATGAAACTTTTAAGTTCTGTCTCATTGTGATATTCCATTCCTAGAATAAATCCAAGCCCAAAACTTCTATAGGCTATAAAGGCTTTGATGAAGCCATTGTAGCATCACCATGCTTTCTTCACAGACATAAAGATGGACACGTGGATGAAAAATACTAGAAGCCTTCAAAGCAGCATGGGTTTACTGAAGTGACCAGGACACCTCACCATCGCAGAATTATTTTCTGTAGTACACTGCAAACAACTTTCAATGATCCTGATGGATATTGTGTGGCTACAAGCTCCCCTTGTCATAAAAAGCCTGAGTTTTTCTCAAGATACTTGGTTTGTTTTTAAAATAAATTGGTTTAGTTCTTTTAAAAGTTAAAATAGCACAAAAATTAAATACACCTATTCCTCTCAATTTTTTAAAAATTAATTTCTGTTCATTACTGCTGCTTCTTTCAGAATTGCTTAAACCAGAAGCCATAACATAGTCACAGCTACTTCTCTTAGTCTCTGCAACTGAGTGGAGAGCACAGAGTGGAAACATGAAATACCCCAGCGCTGAGACTGACAGCACACCCCACCTACAAGTAGTTTAAAAACTGCTTTGACAGCACTGATGGAAGGATTTGCCTGCTTCCTAACACTATACATCTGAGAAGTAGTTTACAGCACTGAATATCTCAGAAGATTCAATCTATACTTTTTTTTGTATAAAGGACCTAGAGAATCTAATCCACTGTCTTTCCACTGCAAAAATAAATTTAATTGGTAGCTCTTCTGCCATACCTAAACCTCACAGTTTTACACTTCAATTTATAATTTTGATTAGATATTTTAGCATTCTCCTATTATCACTGGTTTGAAATGTCTAGGGCAGATACAGTCATTCCAGCTGTGCCTTTTTTTAACTATCAAACTAGCTAAACCATCAGCTAGTGGCCCAACTTAGTAGTCTGACAGATTTCCAATATACACAGCAGTTACAGAAAAAAAATGGATTTAAATTAAGCTTTGTAATACAGGTTATCATGCACTCATCAGTTTCTAAGTAAGAAAAAAAATGGTCAGAGAAAAGCCTGATGTAGTTTGGTTTGAGAATGTATACCTATATCCAATATGCAGCATTAGTCCTGGTGCCTGAGAGTTGTGGCTTATTCTGTGTACTATCTTAGAAAATGGCCAGTCTGGACAAGACAGTTCATTTCTTTAAGTAAATAAATAGGAAAACAGTGGGTTGACCTCAGAGCAACTGAGCCGTAATATACAGTCATCTACAGAAAGTTAGTGAACCTGGTAAATGTTTGGTCACTAAGAGGATGGACATTAAAAATTGAACCATATGGACAAAATGAAATAAAAAAGCTTTTACTTTTAATGGAATACCCTTTTGCCAATTATATAAGCAAGGTCAGCGTGTAATGGGATAAAACCCTAGATACACAGGAAAGAATAAAATTTTTTACCATCAAGATAACAGTTACATACTACAATTTAGCAAAATTGAATGAATGCTTAAAGTCTAATTCCAGCTTTCTTAGGGTGCAGCCACTATTGACTTCATCCCAAACCTTTGGCTTGTAAAGGCTTCTTCCTTTATACACACCTGGTTTTGCTGTGTGAGATTGCAGTGACATACTGCAGATGCTACTACAGCATTAGGCATTGATTATGGAACTGCACTGGGTTACTCAGGAAATATTTTTTCCCTTGCATATGCCAGGTATTTTCTGCTATTCAGTCAGTGATTGTCATTTACCTCAATTACCTGACTCAATGGTAAAACTTACTTAGTCTTTTTCCAAAAAAAAAAAATCCAAACCCCCAAAAAATCAAGGAAGAAGAATTAAAAAAAAAACAACAAACAAACGAACAAAAACCCCATCAAAACACACCCCTGGATATCATCCAGAAAATACATTATCCTCTTTTCTGTTCATGAAGGTCTTATTCTGCTCCGGCACAATTACAATTCATCGTACTGCTTAGCATTTCTAAAAGAAGTGGCTGGACCTTTCTGCTTATATAAGCACAGGAAAGATTCTTTTTTTGTTTTCGGTTTGTAAAGTTAGAATGATTGGTTTGAGGTTGAAATGTTTTATATCCATCATCACTTACATTTTCTTTACCTTAAAAAAAGATCCCCATTTCATCTAGATCGCTTCAAAGAGAGAAAGAGGAACCTCATCACATTTACAAAGTTTAACCTCCTTGCTTTAAAATATCATGGAATAGTTTCTTGGGATTTGTTACAAGCACTATGCGCAAAGGCATGTTAATTATCTGATCTAAGTTTACATTTGCTTTATCTTCCTTTCGTGCAGACTGTAGCATATTAATTTCATGCTGCCTCCTTAGAAATGGTTACCAGAGTAGCAACTGGCATTCAAACCAGCTCAAGTCAACTTTACACTGGACACGTGCCTCAATAGCACAGCACTGTCCACTACACTCATATTAAAGAAAGATGAGCCCAATGACAAAAAGAAAGAAATCAACTCATCCAATGTCAAAGATTTCTTTTAGTGTAATTCCTAATATGTAGCTGCAGTAATTTTCCAAAAAGAAAATTTTCTACTGAGTACAAATCTTGTTGATTTTCAGTAAGATCTTTGTGTATGGCTCCCTGGGGCATTTTGGAAACTATTCATTTCAGTGCCAGTGAAAATCCTTGTATGTTTTCTGTTAGCCTAAATAGCAAACTATGAGTCTGTTTGAAGGGGTAATGGGCTTAATAGAAGCTTAAAGAGATCATACTTGTACTCCCCGTGTCCAGACATTACAGTACCAAGTGAAGAAGGCAAGTGGCCTTGTCAGCAAGTGACCTTTTCAGGTATTAGTCTACCTCTGAGAAAAATTATTGCATTGCAGGACACTAGAGACAGCTGTGAATGTTTTCCTTCATATGAGGTAAGGACAACTGAGGAAAATGGATGAGATTTTTCTTCATTTCTGTCAAATTCCATACACAGAGAAAACATTTCATTTCTGAACAGGGTATGAAGCAACATGTCTAAAATAAACAAGTCTAGCTTAAAAAAAAAAAGTCAGGTATGAGATGGCAAGGACTGCTGCCAGCATCTATAAGAAATGATTCCATAGAGTGGGGTAAGGTACATCTGAAATGACAGGACAAGATAAATATAGCTGTGTGTTACCAACTTTCACTGACTCACAGAATATAAAATCTAAGATTAATGTTTTCTTCTGCTGCAGTTGGTCTAAAACAAGCCTTTCTATGATCAAATGTTTAGAGGAAAAGGCTGGGAAAAACATATAATTCTACTTCTGAATAAGTCACTTGTTTTCCAGCCTTGGTGATCTCAATTAAAATTCCTGCCTTATGAATGAGTTAATTGTTTTAACTTTCATGACCAAAAAAACCAAATCTCTACCTTAAGATTTCTAAGGCAAGGAACCCTTATTTCAGGGTTAGTGGAAAATACAAAAATAAGTACCCTCACACATCAGGAGGGCAGCAGATTCCTTCTAGGAATACTTGGTGTGCTGTTGCATGTAGGTGCTCCCACATGAAACCAGTGTTTTTGTTGTAGCTGGACTTCCTGTTCTGACAATGCCAAACATTTGCACATCTTCAACAGAGATGCACGTCCAAATGCCAACAGCTGTGACCTGGAACTTTGCAGCTCAAAAGCAATCCTTAAGCACAAAATCTGCTTTTGGGGTAGTGAACCACCTTGGCTAAAAGCTTGCTGATAGTGCAGTGGAATTCATGTTCTGTCTGCCTATGCTACATCCACAGGTAAAGAGCTTATGAAGAGCAAAAAGCCTGAGAATTAGTTATAGAAGCATTATTGTCTTGCAACAAGGGTATTGTCTATTTTACAGACCATACCAGAAATCTCTGTGAAAATGAACTGAAGTTTTAGCTCGGAAGGAATTGCTAGGTGGAATGGAATTTCCAAAGCTCTTGGAATTCCAGATTTAGGCAGGGAGCTCAGAAAACTGAAAAGGTGACTAAATTGAGGTAAGTACCTACACAGATAAAAGTCTCTGAGGCAACACACAAAAGCACAATAAAATCCACTGCAAAACATGCTGGAGGCAGAGTCCCATTTGTGGTGAAATAGCATGTTTCCCATGAAGGTAGCAAAACCAAAGGGTACTGAAAGAGATCCCAGAGTGGATAAGGTTGCAAGGAACCACCCTCCCTGCTCAAGTGGGCCCATCCTTGATCACATGGTACGGGATTGTGTCCAGATGATTCTCGAATGTCTCCATTGAGGGAGATTCCATGACCTCTCTGGGCAACCTGTTCCAGTGCTTGGTCACCCACACAGCAAAGAAGCTCTTCCTCATCTACAGATGGAACTTCTTGTGCATCAGTTTTGGTCTGTAACATGAGAATCTTCTAACACACAGCACCACACCAGCCTCAGACTAAAAACTAAATGGAAAGGGATGCTACAATTTAAGGCCCTTTTCTAAAGAGTAATTTAAGAACTAGCTCATATTCCTGGTTATTCCAAACTTGAGGATTATTTGCTTTGTACAGAAGTTGCTTTGAAGTCTGTGGAGCGCGTGAACGAGTTGTTTGAAATAGCACAATGATCAGAGGGGACGGCTCACATCTGGGGAAGAAATTACAAGGATCTGCAAAGAAATTGTTCCATGAGCAGTGGCGCTAACTACATCTGGTTTCCACTGGCCTAGTGTCTTCTAGTTGATTAACTTTTAACTGTACGTGTGAGGTCACCCTAACTAAATATTCAGTAGGTATTAGATGGAAAAAACCCAAACTTCTTTTGTTGCTCCTTGTTTTAAAACTGGTAATTCACACAGGAAAAGCTGTAATTGAGGAGGGGATTCTCTAATGTCTGAAACAGAAAAAAACGCCAAAAGCGGCTTTTTTCCCAAGCAGCTAAGCATTCATAATGTACTATTCTGTGTAGGTTTTATGCTTTAGTAAGAATTTAAGTGATTTTTATTTTCCACCCTCTCCAGTGGACATACTAAAAAGATATTTGCTCTCCAGGAGAGGTTTTTTATTACTTATTAGGGATTTAATGTGATTAAGAACTTTATTCACAAATATGTCTGATTCAAAATGGAAGACAGGTAAAGATGTTTTCATAAATCTTATTTTCTTAGGAAATGAGGATTCAAATAAATCAGATATGCAGAGAGGAGGAAACAACCTGGGGGACTGGGTAAACTTGGAATTCATAGTGGTTTCCCTGCTGATTAGTGAAATCTTATTTCAACATTCCTCACAGTGGAAGAACAAACATCCTGGGAAAACCCAAGTACTTCTGTGATTACCAGACCTCCATCTACTCCTGAAGGAGCCCGTGATCCGTGCAAAGAAAGGAGGGAATATTATTGCTGTTTTACAAACAGGCAAACCTGACACTGTTACCATTTATGATTTTGATTTCTCTGCATGTTCAGGGACATGTATCTGAATGTCAGAGTTCAGATTTCCACATTGCCATGCTAAGGCCTTAAACACAAACCTGCTTATCCTCCTGGACGTACTCATGGATACGTGTACTCTTCCATGTGAGTAACCTCAGTGGGAAAGGAGAGAGAGGTCTATGCAGTGGAACATGGTATCTGGCAGACTGCCAACAAACACAGCACTGGGGATTCTGAGTGTAATTTATAAAAGGGAATTTAGGCTGCCTCATTAGGTTCCAGATTTTTCTCATTGTGGAGTGCAACAAGATAGAGAGACTAAGCAAAGACACTGCTACAGAGAAATCAGGAATATTGGGTGACAGATAAAGGTGCAGACACTCTTTGCATGCTTGAAACAGTGCTCCACTACATTGACAATGAAAAACTATTGGAAGGAAAAATTTGTTATATTCACATTTTAATTTATGGAACTGACAACAAAATAAACTTAAGGTTATATTAAGGGCATATTCAGAAGAGTATCAATGTGCCTTTTTTTTTTTTTTTTGATATATGTGGTAACTACTGGGGTCTATTTCAGAGAATGACTTGGCTTTGAGATAAAGTGAGAGCATGCTTCTAACTGCTGCCACTCTCTTCAAGTAAAAACCCTTCTTAGCACCAATTCTCAGCCACATAGCATTTCCATTATACTTGGTTTTGGTCTTTTTGTCCAACTTACAAGTGGTTTTGTTTCTTTTCAAATGAGTACAAGTGATAAATCTACTATGAAAATACAAAGCAAACCAAAAGGCTTGCATTTATTTACAGGGAACCAAATTAGACCCTACTTGGCTACTAGGCAAAATGTACTTTACTATTTACGCTAGAGAATACAAATTAAAAAGAACTAACCAGTAGAAAAAAAGTTTCCTGTCCTGCCTTTAATACAGTCAGAGAATGTGTAAACAGAAGAGAAAAAGGAAGGTGTTACCTCCTTCAGAATGGAAAAGAAGCAGAATTAACACAGGGTGTCTCCACTATTTACCTGCTTCAAAAGGAGTGGGAATTATTTAGCCCTAGGAACTTTCCAAGGTATGGGCTCCAGAAAAAGCAGTAGTTCATTAGCCAGTCCCATAAGCTGGAACCAACAATAAGCTGGAACCAACAACCTCTAAATTTAAGGTCAATGACTGATTTTGTTGCTTATTTTTATCCCTTACTTGAATTAACATTAACCTGTTTGTAAGTAAACACGTGGCTTCAATGGCTCCTAAATGCTCTATCCCAGCACAGACCATTCCAATGACAACAGGCAGCTGGAGACTGAGTAGCTCCACCCTTCCAGTGCTGTGCATCCTGCCTCAAGGCACAAGGAACAGGAAAAAGTAACTAGGTAATTCTTCTTAAAAAAAGCTTAACAGGCAGCTTTGGAGATTAGAGACAGTACTGGATGGCTGCTTGGAACTACTCACTGGGTGATGGTGAGGATACTTTCCACTAATCACAAGTACAATCCAATTGCACAAAAACACTGCAGTCCCTCACCTTCACTCATGGGCAGATAAGCTACTTTCCAGGGCACTAAGCAAGAGCAAAAGCAGTCCTTTGTTTCCCAGTACTGCTGTTGTGATTAGAAGCAGGAAACTAATTATTACAAAGTAATATCTAATATATAGAGCATTTGCACAGATTCAAGAACAAGAGCTCTAAAATAGCATAGAGAACAAGGAACACTTACTGCTAGCCCTGATCATAGCGCAATTTCTATTCAATTTTTCCTCACTGAGAAATGGCTTCCTTAGTTCCAGTTCTAGGCAGAATGAGCCAATTTCTTTAAAAAATTATGATTTATATGAAGAGATAGCACATTCAAATACTACCTCCTGGTCCTCAAATCCACTACTTCGTAATGGGGAAGAGTGAAACCAGACAGTTGGCCCTGTAAGGACCACCAGTGGAGACTGCGGAGCAAAAATGAAGAAAATCCTTTATCTGCTTTTTCCATTTCTGAAGCTGCCTTGGCCATCTTCCATCACATTAGTAACAGCAAGAGGTGATGTCATTTTGCACTGCCTCCACCCTTCTATCCTAATCTTCAGGGAGGATGCTCTGCCACTGGGAATTCAGATCAGTTTTAGAAACTGCCATCCCCAAGAGCTAAACCCCACAACTTTCTGGTTTTATCTCTTTTGTGTCTGGGAGATAGAAAGATTCAGATGCCCTCAGTATTTAAACATGTCTTCTCCATGCAGTCAGTCAAAACTTCTCTAGGGGTTCGTTCCTCTCTGACACAAATAGCTTCTGTAGGTCCAGAAGGAAGTTGATGCACATTTTCTGTCTGTTCCACACAATCCTTGCAACAACTGCAGCTTTTCAGTGTAAACAAAAACATAGTAGGTATCGCTTATTAAAATAGGGAAATCCCAGAGCCCATATTTAACAAGATACTTTAGACAGAGCTGATCACGCTCTCCAGAAGCTATATAAGCCAATAATGTGTACAAAACAACAGGCTGAGCATTAGATCCTCTTTCCATACTTCTGCTTTTACACTTTTTAGGCAAAACTCCAGAAAATATCTGTGGGAGTCACAGTCTTGAATCCTTTCTACCTTCCTATGACAGTATATTGGTTTTGAATCTGTTTTTACTCAGTTTTAGAGGATCCTAAAAGAAATTGCAATTGTATGAAGCCACTGTGCAATATGGAGACAATACAGTGGCACTTGGCCCAGGTATGAGTGTATTGAGTGACTTGGCAAACTCAGTTAATTCCTCTGATGGAAGTTCTTTCTCTGCAGTCACACCTAGAATACATTATTTCTGTCAGTGATGTGTTCTGGGACAGAGTTTTACATGAAGGCATCCATTTTTAGGCCCGACAGAAACCGCTGGCTGTCCTTTTTAAATACCATCTCTCCTGCCTCTGGTCAAGTGCCACCTACTGACAGCAAGAGCTGCTTCTGTTTGCTTAACTAAATTCATCAAGTATTCTAACCATAGTTCCTGTTGATCCAGGCAGCTTTGCTTCAAGTCCAAATGGTGAACAGAGGCCTCAAAGATGAAGGAATATTTCAAAAATCTGGAATGGTACCTGATTCCCTTCAAAACCCACTGGTCAGAGATGCTGATGAAGAATTCCCTAACTCTACCAACCTTTTCTGAAAAAAAAAAAAAGCAAATCCAACAAAAATATTCATACACTATGGATTATCAAGTATTTAATTCAAAAGGCAAATTAGAAAGAAATCAAAGGAGGCAAAAATCGGTAGAAATATATGTCTAAACTGGGACAAAGACAACAAAGCTCTATGTAAAGGAGACTGAGTACTACAGGAATAATAAAAATACCACTGCATAGTAAAAAGTCAGCTGCATGGCTTCATCTAAAAATGTTCTGGAAAAAATTTGCTATCAATTACACCTCCCCTCTATATACAAGCTTCATAAATGAAGTATAGGGTTTTAAGAGACATTTTCTCTTTCTTTTGTCAGGTCTGGAGTCATTAAACAGAGATTAGCTGGATAAATAGAGGAAGTGATTTTTAAACTGTTTGCAAACTTAATGTGAAGAGCCCAGCCTTGCAAATTATCACGTCTAATCAGAGATGCACGCTTCACTGCTCCAGTAATTGTACTAGTATTAGTCAAATTCTTGTTGTCTCCTCATTAGCCATGAAAAGGAGACTCAAGATGTACTTCATTAGAGTATCCTGAATATAAATTTTTAGTGCAAGGAGGAAGAGATTTGTTACACACCATACTGTATATAGAAAGAAATAACTATTAAGAACATAATTGAATCATTCTGGCGTTAGACTGAATATAAGTCTTTAACAACCAAACCCCTCTTTTCTCTTTTCATTTTTACTGTCTTGATCCCTTCTTTTATTTTCAGTGAGAATATGGCACTTGAAAATGTAATTTACAACCAATGTCATTAAAAAAAATACTAAGAAATGTGCTGTTATTATGCAGCCTTTCCTATTTCCAAAGCCAGAAGAACGCAGCTTAATCAAGAACTGTCTTTAGTAGAGACGTTTAGTAAATTCTTGACTACTGGATAGGTGGTCTAACTTGCATTAAATGTAGATCAAATCAAAAGGTTTGTTCCTTTGATCAGCAAAGCATTTAAGTACATGCTCATGCCCTTCTTTATTCAGCAATGCCCTTAAATATATGACACTAAATCAAGAGAATTTAAACACATGCCTAACATGTGAAGTATGTGCTTAAGGGAACTGGGGTTTGAAAAATCCAGCTTGAATAGGATTTCCAAACAGGTCTATTAGAAGGCTAAAAGTAAAAACATTTCCAATAATTTCAGTAGAAGGAGAGGCAAAGCAAATTTTCACATTTGTTTTTTCACAGCTCTTTTTTTTTTGGTGCGAATCCCAGTCTGAAACATTTGTATTACTCAACAGCACTTAAGAGAAGCTGAAAAGGAACTAGGCAGGTCACCAAAATGCTACCATTAGATGTCTTCTACCTCTCTATGACAATTAAAAAGAACCAGAAAGCAAATAACGTGCAAAAATTGTGGAACACTAGGAATGAGGACAGTAAGCAATTCCAAAGGGGAGTTAACTCCATAATCCATTGTCCAGCAACTCTGGACTGCAAGAAAGCAAACTGGATTTCTAGGCCTGAGGTTTGCTCTCCAAGTTGTGTCTCGTCAGAACACAGCAATATCCTCACCCAGCTTCAGCTCTATCTCTCAATAAAATACTAGAATATTCAGTTTACTATTATTTATTATCATTTATACAGCATGCAGGAGCTCATCAGGGAAAGGATGATGCTTCTTGGTCAAAGAATCCTGGCCAAAATTTGAAATACCAATTTTGAAATACTTCCTGGTGCCTCTTTGAACAATATTAAAATACTTCAGAAACCTTTCATTCAGAATTAATTAACATAAAAAACAGCCTCCACAATACGGCAGAGCCCTAAAGTGGTTTGTGGAATTTAATTAGGCTAACCTTCTTTTCTCTACATTGGTACCACTCTATAAGAAGTGCAAATCATTATTAATTCCTTTGGTGTTCACTGTAATAACATTAAACATGATGAACTCTTTTAGTAGTAAAGTGTATGTAGTAAGTAATTCCATAATAATTTAGCATTAGCTTCAAATTAATTTATAAAATATACTATATTTGTCACCACACACTGAACATTTATAAAATTCCTTCTCACCATTAGTGTTAGGATAATGAGATGATATTGAAGGTCCTGTCCAACCCATACTATTCTAAGACATGATTCTGTGAATAGTTCAGTAATACATAATTTTAGGAAGAGCTGAGAAGAGGAGGCATGTCAGTGCAGCAAAAAGAAAATCAAAGCAAGGTCAAGTCCAGTCAGAGCAATTGTTGGTACTGGATCCCCAAAAGATGTGTGATACAGAAGTTTCTTTGGTCTAACCCTAGGTGAAAAACCTGAAGGAAATAAATTTTTACCATTTTTTTTGGTTTCTCCGGAATTTGAAATAAATCCAGAACTTGTGTATTGTTTGTAAAGAAACAATTTACTGTCAGAAAACTTCACCTGCTCATCAGTTGCATCATTGTGTGAGAAATACAGCACAGACCTTGAAGTTTGGGGAAAAAAAAGAAAAAAGAAGAGGCAGATACAATGCGGAAGTGCTTGTCAAGTGACACATCTTGTCACTAGAAATGGCAAAATGATTAAGATGCTATCAGACACCAAACATACACAAACATCCTCAGTGAATGAATGATACTAATGGAAACCAGTGTTGTCTTTCCACAGATGATTTGTTTTCATCACTGGACAATGCAAAATCTTTTATTAAAAATTCACAAAGGATGCATTTGGAATCCTATTATCTGTCTGTCTTAAGTATTTCTAAGGTGCCAATCACTACATTATCTAAACATATTAACAGAATAGCTGGATTTTACTAAATACGAAAAGATATTCCAAAAGAATTCAAGATGAAAACACCTTATCCAGCTACAGAAAGCCCTTCTTGGTGCTGGGAAAGGCTTCTAACAACAGCTGTGAGAATGTCCCTTTGGCCGAGTGTAGACACAAGCAGCATTCACTCCATATGCAGGACCCAGAAACTGATGAGAACACATTTACTCCCACAGTCTCCAGCTCTGCAGTCCTTCTGAAATTATGGATATTACAGTTTTTGGACTACGCTAGAGCTGACAAACTGTGTGTGATAGTGAAGCAATAGCACATGTAAGCGTATGCTGTGAGTGGGAATGAATTTAAGCATGTGTTTATACACTTGGCTGAATTGGGCCCCTGACCACTTGGGCAGATCTTCAGTGGATTTTGCATCAGCATTACCTCAGCAGAGTTGCCTCTCCCTTAAAGTGGTACAAGTGAAACACAAGAAGTATGTTCCATAAATTTGTGTGTTGAAAAGTATTTCCCACCTTATATGAAAAGTACTGAGCATATATTTTACTCTATATGATTACTTTCCCAACACATTAGGTTTCTATAAAAAAAGTTTATTTAAACAATTTCTTCTAGCCTTATATTTAAAACTATATTTTGCTCTTAAAAAATTATTAATCTCATTTACATAAAAGAAGACTGCTTTGAAAAATGTCAAGGATCCTTTGCCTCACCTATTTCCTTCAATGATTTAATGATGGATAAAATAGACCAGAAGGATCAGATCTCCTAGCATAAATGGTTAGCTGCAGGCCTTGCATAATAAATAGCTTCCTCTTTTATATTATTGATAATATTAATTACAGGAGACCCTGTAAAGAAGCATCAGCCGTGATCCTGTGGTATAGTCTGCACTAATCTTCCTATTTGAAATGCACATTCAACTATTTAGCAACACACAAAGAATTCAGTTTATTTGCCCCCAAATCATAACATCTATTTTTTGAATGCAGAAAAAACTTTAATAATGTATATATTCATACCCAAATGACTTACATTTAAGAAGTCTCCTCAGACCTGGCGTTTAAAGTTGGAACTTGACTGAATTCCATTTATGTTCCATGCCAGTGACAATTCACTGTGTGCCGCAAAGAAAGAAAAAACAGTTCGGCGAAATTTTCTTCTTCTTCTTTCATATTTGGCATTAGTGTGCTCCTAGTCATGCTGGAGAGCTCTTCCTCATTCTGCATTTTTCTGTGTATTTCCCTCATGAGTACTGGAATTTAACCATCAGACTAGGAGAGGGACAAATTTCAATTAGTCTGAACCTCATTACAAGAGCTGTCAGGATTCTTTTGTGAACTGCCACAGTCGAGCACTGGCCTAATTCCACTCTCCATTTTTTGATATGCTGTTTTCTGCACCATTTTCCCTTTCCCAATTCACATTATTTTTATATCCTCTCTCTATCCTTCTCTTTCCTCGATCCCATATCTAGCCTTCAAAACTCAAGCACTCACCCCTTTTATTTTTCTTTTCTCTTCAAGTTTTCCCCTTTGATGAAGGCCCCTCTTGTCTTCCAACCAGCATCTTGAAATTTATTCCCAGTAAATTTCCTCTCTGTACAAACTCAGACTTTCTTGAAAGAGACCATTTTTATTGCAACTCAAAATATGCCTCTGCTGATACCACAACATCACTCAACTCAAGGTCATAAAATGTAGCTTATATATTTTATCAGCCTAGTGATTTCAAGTGTTTATTCTCAACATATGTGAGCCTGAATTAAAGTTTCCAGCACATGCCAGAAATCACAGGTATTGCTCCAAACAAGTTACTACTCAAATGACTTTATGACACTGTCATTCCAGGAAAAGCATCCTAGGTATTCTGTCAAAGGCTCAGCTGAGCAACATTTGAAGACCTACATATAACATCTGTGCACTCTGTAAAGTACCTTTCATCCCTAAGTGTTCTTGTTTGTTTATTTGTTTTTTAATGCACTATCCCTATGTAGATGCCTCTGGGTTGCATTTGTTGGACAAAGGTATCCCAAGAAGAAGTTTTAGTGAAGTATACAGGGTAAGATTCTTATAGAACAAATCGTGTAGAATGTCTGATATTTCTGGACTAAAGAGAAAGTTTGTGACTTGAAGGCTCAGTTGAAAAATACCATATTGCTTGCTCAAAAACTTATAATTGCATAATGTGGGAAAAAAAAAGAAAATAGAATATTTGGGACCTTTTTTTTTTTTAATAAAAGATTCCTTGAAAGTGTTCTCAGCAATTGGCTGTGATTTAAAATACCCTTTTGTGTGTGGAATTGCATGCAGAGAAAAAAAGCTAAGTCAATTAATTACACACAGAAATTGGGCCAGGTAACATTCATGAAACAGTCTCTTTACATAATACAGAACTCTTGTGAACATGAAAGAAACAGGAAGTTTCCCAAAATTATTATATCAAATTCTTGGCTGGAGTAAATGAGCACAGCTCTTTTGTGCTTTGAAAGTGGAAGGAATTTATATGGCTAAACTGTTACTTAACCACTGATTAATAACAAGAATCATGTCTCAGTGTAAGATATTATACTCCTGTCTAATTTGGCCCTGCAGTTTATAGCTCTGCCTTCAAAGGCAGAGGCTACCCAGCCATTTCCTACAGCTTCTACCGCTTGTCCACGCTCAGAAGTAGCAGACTCTCCATGGGACACAAGGTATTGTAGCTGGAGCCATTTATTTCAGTGGAAAAAAAGGTACTTAAATGCCTCCCACAGCAATGAAATATTACAAAACGCTTCTTTCCTCCCTTTCCCCGTTGCACAGCAGAGGGACAACCAGGCTCTGTACTAGCCCAGTGGTCAGAGCCTGGTGCTAATAGTGCCAAGGTTGAGAGTTTGATCCCTGTGTGGGCCACTCGCTTAAGATTTGGAGTCAATGATCCTTGTGGGTTCCTTCCAATTCAGAATATCAGTGTGATTCTATGATTTTCTCTACTTGAGCATCAGCTCCTCCTCTCTCAGGTCAAGGGGGCACTTGCAAGGCTATGCACCTATGTAAGGCTCTGGCTTAGTTCTCCAGAGCAATGCAGTCCTTCAGCAAACTGACTTAGTGCTATGTGTGCCCAGGAGATGCTTCCCACAGCAGACTGTGCTGCACACCTGCACTGCCAGATCAGCTTGCCTGGGGATCTGCAGTTTTACTAGTGGCAAGGTAAATACTCCTCCCAGTAGGTCTGCACAGTATGACTTTGTAAGCACAGATTGCTCCTTGCTCTTAACCTATGGATTTTCTTTTACAGACCTGTTTGATTGTGTGCCTAAACCTTTTTGAGCATTACATATACTAATTCATTAGCAGAATTTTCAGGTAATCCCCATCTATTTATACATTCCCAGCTACACCAAAGGGAAACTTTGCAGGTTGTTAGCAAAAAATCACCTCAAAAAGGTAAATGGGTTGCTTTAAGTGGTAGGGAGATGAGGAGGAGAGGTTAGTAGGGGGTTGGTAGTAGTCTTGGTTCATCTTCTAATAATAAACTAATTCAAATAGCAAATATACTGAGATTGATGATGAAGCTGGAGTACCCAGTGAGTAACAAAGATTAATTCAAGTCACTTTGATTATGTCAATTCACCTCTTTTAAAGAACCATGATAAAACCAAGGGCACAGAGCCACTTGCAGTTCACTCATCCAAAACCAACACAAAACCTTATGGATGCTGCACAGGTCCTCTCATGGCGGCTCTTGGAGGTGGAAATCACAAACTGAAAGAGAAGCTTCCCCTCTCTTCTAGTGAAGCATCACCCACATCTACAAAATTAATGGCAAGTCTACTGGGCCTCCATGACACAATGAGGAGAGTATTTACCTCTTCCATCAGAAAAACCTTCTTCTAAAGACTAGGGTTGATTCACTGAATCTAGTATTGCCTTACTGGAGAGAAGGCAGGCTATGCCCTCCCATTAAATATGTCTGTTGCATTAAAGGATATTAAATCATGATTTTACCTAACTTTTCAGGCTGCTTCTGAGGATGAAGCTAAGAGTTTACTGCATTTTTCAAAATCATTTATTTAAGTGAATATTGCAACTCCTGAGTAATTTCAAGGAAATTGTCTGGATAGGAAAACATTTTATTCATTGTTTTGGGCTCATATAAGGTCCCACAACCTCAATACACCTCTGCAAACTAAGCCAAAGTTCAGACACGATTGTGTTTTTCACAATTAAAGAAAAAACCCCTCACTTCCCACATCCTCACCTTCCTGGCAAATTCCAGCTCCCTCTCATGCTACTGTTACAGTGAAGCTACTCACTCAAAAATGCAGGCATTTGAGCAGTGATTGTGATGGATGATAACTTATCTTGTGCATTCAGATCACTCTTTCTTTACAAACATACATAACCACATTTATAGAAATTGGTTAAGGATAACACACAATCAGCTTGCCATCAGTACTGAATCTATTAGGGAAAGAGTGCTAGGTGCAAACTGGCCTTTCTTGGAGATATAAGAATGGGTCAAACAGAAATTGCCAGAGCAGCTCTGGGCAGCACACTGGCTGACACAGCCTGTCATGAAAATCAGCATTTTTCTTCCTTTGTGATTATTACTCCTGTTTCCAGTCATGAAGGGAGGGAGCTACACAAACCAAGAAAAGCTACCAGGGCTCACTAACGAAAGCAAGGAACTATCTGGAATCAGTACAAGCTAACAGCTTGGGAAATATGTTTAGAATTTTATCCCATATTATAAATATGGGATAAAGCAACCAACCAACAACAAACACCAAAACAAAAAGAAACAAATCTTTAGAAAGAACTTTTCAGAAGCCCCTACTTACCTGAATTCTGAAGTTATGAAAAGCTTGTTTCCCCTTTTCCCTGCTTTTATAACCTCTTCTACCTACTCAGCACAGGTGTTCAGCATTTCCATTTCAACCTGCTCAGCACAGGTGTTCAGCATTCCCATTTCAGCACAGGTGTGAATCCTTACACAAGGCTCAGACAAGGAACTTGTGTGAAAGAAGGTTTGTTGGCTCCAGGAGAGCTCTCAAGTTCTTTCTAGCAAGTCTTTCTTTGCATTTAAGCAGTACCAGTATACCTCAGAAAACCTGACTCAGCAGGCAAGTTGTTCAGCTTCCCTAGCTCTGAACTCCTGATACAAATGATTTGGAGAAAATGAAAACAAACTTCATAATCTCACAGAAGTATTGAAATTACTGATAGATTTATTCTAATTTTTCAAACAAGGAGCACCAAACTATCTCCTCCTAAAACAGCAGTTCTCGCTTTACAGCCACTATTATGCACTTGCAGGATAACATCATTACTAATCCAGATGTTGAGCTGGATGCCAGAGAAAGAACTAAGGAAAACAACTCAGTGAAATTAATTTCAGTTTAATTTTGTTTCTTTTAAGTTGCACCTTCCTAACTCCTTCTCACTGCTGAGGATTTCCCAGCCCCTTGGTCTGCTGATTCTTTTTTCCCTTTGCTATCCCCTGCCCTACCTGTCTTGGTGGCAGCTGTCACACAGCCCCATCTGCCATACTGGCCTTCCCTTCTAAAGCTGCATGCTTCTTTCCCCATTCTGCAGCTAGCCTGAGCAGCACTGTAGGAATAAACTCCAGCATATAATAATCTAAACTATTGGGTAAAAAAATTAACCTTACAATCATTAAACCCTCAGCTTAGTTCTTTTATATTAGGTATTTTTGAACAGGGAAGAGAAGACAAAGGAAGATGCTTCGTTATTTTGTTGCAGGTTTTTTTCTTCCAGTACAATGCTTTAGACAAATTATTTTCCACAGACAAAAAAACCAGAAAACCACAAAAGAAAATATAGCCACCCTATAGTAAAATTATGGGCAGTGCCTTCCTTTTTAATCATATAAATTATTGCCAGCTGACTGATGAATCCACTCTGGGCAACATGACACAGTTTACAACCTTAAGGATTACAGTAGTCCAGATGCTATCATCTTAATTGGAAAAGCACAGTACTGCCAACTGTCCATGTTAGAAAATGGAAGGTTGCATTACTATTATTTTTCCTTCACATTCCCCTGCTTTTCTTTCCTCTAAATAGCCAAGAACTATTAGATCCTTTGTATGGTTTTCCTTATTGAAGTCATTTTATCAGCTCATAAAGACAGCATTTTTGAGACAACTTAAGTCCCACTGCATGAGAGCTCAGCATTTCCATTCTCTACACTCTCATTTTCCTATCAAAAAGGGGAAGATGGAGGAAAGTCTTTTCAAACATCAAGTTCACCCCAGAAACTGCCTGAGCTTAAAGCTCTATGTCAATAATACAGTAATTACATCCCATGTGATAGGTCACAGCCAGTAATTACAGTGAGGGAAGGGAAGAGGGATAACTAAGTAGTTATAGTAATCACCCACAAGTCAGGAATTCCTGGTCTGAGTTCTCTTGTTCTCCTCTTAGCTGTGTGCCAGAACAACAGTTTAGAGCACTTCTAAACTTTTTATGCAGTTACCTCATACTACTGTGAAAAAATATAATTATCTATTTAAGGGACACAAGGACTTTCAGAAACATCTGACAAGGCACCGAGTTAAATTGACAAGGCTCAGGCAAATGCCCTAGCCATTGTTCCTTTTTACTGTCCTTGGGAGAACCACTTAAATCAATTTCCCATCTGCAAAAATCCCTCGTAGACTGTAGACTCTGCGTCACCAGGTTTGCTCCTTTTGTGGGGAAGGTACAGTCACAGTGCTTAACTACATAATGTAAAATAATTCCACTTGGGTTTATGCATGTGAAGCAGCTGGTGAAAACCTTCTTCAGGTCTGTCCTCCTTCAAAGTATCCAGAAATACTCCCTTGTGATGTGGCCAGTTTGGGAAGGAACAGGGAGGAAGAAGGGGCTTGAGACAACCTTTTGATGCAGGCAGCGATTTAAGGGAGACTGGTCACATGCAGTTCAAACGCAATTCTTTCCTGCATGACTGCTGAACAGAACAACACATTCCTACTGCTGGGGTGTGCTTATAATCCTTCCAGGACAAGCTTTGAGGATGGGAGTTTCAGAAGCATCCAAGGGAGTTAAGGACAAACCTCTTTGATGTCTTAGTGGGATTTCTGCTCCTAAATTCCCTAGATACTGTCAAACCCCCCTTTGCTTTATATTTTTGACTCCTTTTAGAGGATGGGGAAGAAAGGTTGCTTCTAGTACATTTTTTGTGAGACCAGAATCATCTCACAGTATTTCCTAAAGGAAAATCTGTCAGTGAAAACTGCCTTATTCCAGCCAATTGAATCATACAGGTTTCTTTGTAGAGAAGGTCGTAAGAGTAGGGACAAACATCGAGATGCTCTAGGGTGGGGGGGCCTTTATGGACTGATGAGATATTTACTACTTTTGAAAAGAAAAGAAGGAGACAAAGCTCTCAGTGCTGGAGGCACTCTGGAGTTCTGCCTGTAGGGTAAAATGAGTGGAAAATATACACGGAAATAACAAAAAAAAGGTACTAAACCAATTAAAATATGAGATATTAGAGGGTAGAAAAAGGCTTAGTTGAAGCAGCATAAAATTACATAAATAGCACCGAATGAAAAAATAAATTAACAAGTCCAAGTCTGTGGGTTTATTTCAGGACATCATACTCACACCTACTGCAACCTTCATGCCTGATTTTGTATTGTGGTTGTTATGGTTTGTATGTAACATGACTGTGGATGTAAAATAAGCCACCAAGTCACTCTTTCTAACCTTTCAAATTCTCAAGTCCTCATCTCAAAACCAGACACAGAGTAGAACTAAAAAAGAGAGGAATATCGTTTAAGGGGTGGAATGGTTTTCATAAAAGTAATGACTACAGCTTTTCAGCCTAGAAGAAAGACAGATGAGTGGGTGTATGATAGAGATGTTTAGAACATGAGTGGAATGAAGACAGTAAATACAGAATCAGTATTCATTGTTTTTTCCAAAACAAGGGCTACAGTGCATCAAATGAAACTAGCAGGTAGAAAATTTAGAAGAAAAGATATTGCTGTTCTGAGCAGCATAGTTGTGGAAGTCATAACAGGGCATCTAGGAGCTAACATTTACATTTGTTCAACAAATGATAAACTCATAGAAGAAATGTCCACAAAGGGCTATTGAATAGGAAAGTAACAAATTTAATTTTGGAAAGACTGAACTGCAAATTGCTGAAGGCTGTGACAGGGTGTGGACAATATTTGCCTGTTCTGTTCTTATGAACTTCTGTGGGTGCTAATGGTGTCATGGGGGACAACTGTAAATCCCATCTAGTCCTGGCTAGTATTGTTTCTCAGCATGGCTCCTCTCAGGTCTAAGTTTCTGTAGTTTCAGCATGCAAAGTCATTTGACCCCCCTGGAGTCAGCAGTGATGGGTTCTATTTGTTGCTGACTTGAGGGAAGCCTTTGGCCCTGGTGCAGTCCTGCCTTCAGCTGCGGCTCAGTGCTGTGGGCCGTCCTTCCCGTGGTCTCTGTCCCACTGGTCTGCAGCCAAGTTGCTTCTGGCTCACGAACCCTTGAAGGGAGATGTGCTAAAGACGGTCTGGCAAACGCCCTGATACATTAATGTAGCACCAGAGGAACACAAGACCAGTCACATATGAAACACAAACAGAGGCTCTGAGATTTGAAAGAAATGCTGTCCGTGTGCAGAAGTGTGCTTTGGGGTAGAAGGATGAGCAATTAAGCTGCAGACCCAAGTGTCTGTATAGAAAATATTTTTTATTATGAATAAAAGAAGATGAATATGATAGATGATTATGCTCTATTCCTCTTCTGAGGGACTTAGAAGTGAGTAAACACTGTTATTTCTTAATATTTCCATACATAGAAATGTAGCTAATGTTATTTAAGCTTTCATGGGTTTCTTTCTTTAATTCTTCCTGCCCCTCCAACATGTGGGGAAAAAAAAAAGTGTATGTTCTAATTAACCTTTTGCTTAATCAGTGAAAACATAATATTTCACCCCTGCTGGCACTACAAGATTGGACAGAAAGGCCACTGGATGACAGTGCTGAAAACCAGGAGTCAGTGTGAGATGGAGTGGGGGACAAATGGGAGAAAGATGAATTTCTGATAACACAATCAGCTCAGTGTGCCTGTTTGGCTGGGAGGTACATCCAGAGACACTGTCTATCCTACAGCCAAACAATTTTCCCTTTTTTTGCTGTACTTTGTTGCCAAGTAAATTATACTACAGTATTTTGGTTCTCTTCACAAGATGTCTGACATCTGTGAATGCATTAAAGATGCCAGCTTGGTTTTCCGTGAATATGAAAAGCCACAATAAATCCAGCACTTCACACCTTTGCTTGATGAATGTGGTATAACTACATGTATTTCCTTCATTCTATTATAAAATGCCATAAAGGAAACTAGAAAAAAAAGGAAAAAAAAAAGGAAGAGCTTCCTTGTACAGAGCTAAATAAACCCCGCAACTTTAATTTGACATAAGTAGATGATAATGAAAACCAATCAGAGGTCACATATTTGTTTTGTCATGAGCTGGAATGGGAAATACTCTAATTAAAACTTGTAGCAGAAAGCTTTTTGCGAGGTTTCAAAGTTCGGTAGGCTTGGGATCTTATGAAGTGCTTAATAACGAAAAAATTCTATGGAGAATTTTAAGACAAGGAAGAAGAAACATGACATTTCTTAATTAGTCTGTAGCCTGTTTCCCCATTGGGCAGCCCCGCCTCTCGAAGCACTTTAAGTAAAGCAATCTGCAAGCAGCTGCTTCTGCGACAGACACATCTCTGCATATTCACTGGATGGCTGTTTGATTTGGCATCTCAAAACCAGTCAGATTCAAGACAAGGAGGAAGAAATCACCCATCAGTATTAAATCATATGAATACCCAGCAGATAATTTCATTTTATTTCAGCAGTAAACATAACCAAATAGCCTTTGACTCATCTGCAGTGTTTTGTTAAGACCTTCTCCACCTACTGAGAGATGAATATTTGAAACTCTTACTATTGATTTCAAAGTTGAGCCGTACAAGCCTTTTCACCTGGAGAAACACACCTGAGAGAAAAATACAGATCCTATCTATTTACATTCAAAGAAAAAAGGAGAGATATGCAAAACATGAAAAAAAAGGTAGAAAATGGAGACTCAGAGAATCAAGACAGAAAAATGTACATTTAGGGGATGAGAAAGGCAAAAGTCTAGAAAGACAAATGAAAAGGAAATATCTTCAATGTTATTTTCTTGAAGCATAATATTATTTTTTATAGTTTCTGTTTTCTTGTGTCTCTTCTACCCATCATCCCTGGACCACAAATGACTGCAAAAGGCAATCAAAACAGATCTGGCTTTGTTAAATCTTACTAAGACTAATCCAAGTGAAAACTCAGTCACTTTTCATAATCAAAGTGAGATCTCTGACTAAATCCTCATGATCTCAGTGTCATTTATCTGTCAGCCTTTTATTTCCCCATTTCTTTTTTCTCACTAACTTCCATTTGTCTTATACATTCTTATTTTCCCTTCCTTTTCTTCCTTCATGTTCACCCTGAAAACGTAAAGTAGAAATGGCAAAAAGATAATCTGGAGCACTCACCATTAAAAGGGACATTAAAGGTATTAATTAATTCACTGGCAGTGGCACCAAGAGCAGAGAACCATGGCAGACACTTACAAACAACAGGAGACCCATGCCACTGTGATGGTTCTCAGCTACTGATGGCAATCCAGTCAGGACTTTTCCGTCTCATGGCTCATCCAGAGGATCACAGAATCAACAAAATGGTTTGAGTCGGAATCAGAGAATGGTTTGATGACATTACAGATCATCTAATTCAAACCCCCCTCCCCACCACGGGCAGGGACACCTTCCATTAGACCAGGTTGCTCAGGGCCCCATCCAGCTTTGCCTCGAACACTGCTGGGGATGGGGCAACCAAAACTCCTCTGGGCAACCTGTTCCAGTGCCTCATCACCCTCACAGTAAAGATTTTCTTCCTAATACCTAACCTAAACCTACACTCTTTCAGCTTGAAGCCATTACCCTTTGTCCTATCACTTTGCCATAAGTACCTGTTCAGGTTCCTGTAGGATCCCTTTAGGTGCTGGTCGGTGTTAGAAGATCTCCTGGAGCCTTCTGTTCTCTGGGTTGAGTAGCCCCAACTCTCTCAGCCTGTCTCTGTAGGAGAGGATAAATAAAAACTTTAGCATATGAAGAGCTAAGAGCTTAGAGCCTTCTAACTTTTCTTACATCTAAGACCAGGTCTCCAGCTGCTGTAAATCGGCTGCTTTAGTGAACTCCATACAGTGTCTAGGAGACGCATGGAGGAAGAAATCCATGGTACAGGAAGACTTATTCCTTCTACAAGAAACTGGAATGATGACATATATTCCTCAATGCCATCTGCTGGCACTTTACTTAAGAGTGGATTTTTCAAAAATATCTACATTTAACATGCTTATACAAACAGATGTCTGAAGTTTCATATTGTTTACATTTCAATGGACATACAGAAACATGAATCTAGATTGCTCATGACCACTGCTCCACTTCCCCATTATCTTATGATCTATAAGGGATGTCACATATTTTTAGAGTGCCAGGAATGACTGAGCTATTTAAAGGGCTCTATTCCATCTCTAACTGTTTTCATTTATTTAAAACTTTAATTTTATTAGCCATTTCATAAACTAACAATACAGAATAATTTTTTTTAATTGCTGAGGAAGGTGTCTGAGATAGTCAAATTTACAGGGGATTTCCTAAATCTATATATAGATATATAAAATATATCTATATGTAAAAATAATGAGAGCACTAATAATTGCAACTAATGTGCTTTCAGTCAATGTTTCACCCACAGCCATTAACTGGAGCTTTTCCTTGCTGTTTCCTGAGTCTGTAGGCTCAGTGCACAGAGCAAACACTGTGACGTTACAAAGCAGAGATATATTTATAACAGGACCAACAGCTGAAAAATCAGAAGACTTGTAAGAAGCTTAATGTGCAAAAGAGCTTGATGCTGGGGTGAAAGGGAGGGCACTGGGACAACCAGTGCTTCTGATCTCTGCCTAGTCTCCTTTTAACATAATGACAAATGATCCTCAATGATTTCTACATTATGGACTCCTGATTACACTTAAATTATTTTGAAAGCTTAGATTTATGTTAAATTAACACTTTCTCATGATTTCTAGAATAAGGCTGTCCAGTGCTGTCACAGACTGTAAATGAGCTTTGCAGTATTCAGGGTTAGTCTCGAATGGTCCAAATTCTGTAAGAAATTTATCAAGTTATGCAATTAAGATTGTTTTCAGACTTCTTCCATTTGAGAGGAGCAGCAAGGTGGTTACCTAATTTTATTGGCATTTATTGTATTCCCCCTTTTGTGTACTATTTTAATTATTCCAGGACTGACATAATTCAGAAGACCTTCAAAGTAATCATTGCAGATTATTAACCTATTAATATTTTAAATTTTATCAAAACAGTTCAAACACCATATATCAAATTCTACATTCACTTACTGTCCCAGCAGAGTTAATCCAGGAGGAAGATGTGGCCGCATGTCACAGGGGACACAACCAGACTAAAATCACTTAAATAGCACGAGAAGATTGGAATGGTTTGTGACATGTAGCATGTCATTCCCCATTGTCTTGCACCTTTTGTAGTCATTTACATCAATACATTTACACCAATGTCTGCAAATGGCACACACACACAGGATTGTATTCCCAGGAAACTCTAAGATACCAGACCCCATTTTTACAGATACTGCACAAAGAAATGGACTACAATTTATACCCTGTTATTCATCTGTGAAAGACTAATTCAAGGTTTTGAGCTACACAATATTCATATCCTTTTAAATTATGTGAAAGCTACTCCTTTTTAATAATAGTGCCTCTTACCCATATTAATACAGAAAAAATTACTTGCATTTAAAAAAATTCAATTTGGTCTTTCTGTGCAATGACTTCCTTAATTGTGACGATTCATTGACTCTTTAATTTCAGGGCTGAATTCAGTATTAAACCAATGCATAAATCTTTTCAGGAAATAGGCAGGTTAAGAAGCCATAGATGTCCTAAGAGCCAAAATGTAGAGGCAATCATGTAGCTCCAAAAAAAAAGAAAAGAAAAGAAAAGAAAAAAAAAAAAATAAAAATTTGAAGATAAAGTCAAATGCTTGTCAGCCTACCAATGACCCCATTCTTACTACACTTTAGAAGCTCAATTCCTCCAATTAAAATAATAAAAAAGCCAACAAAAGGCCTATATTTGATGAATGTATTGAATATACTTTTCTGTGCTCTCATCAGTGAGACCTACAGAAGTTAAGTTACTGAGTTTCAGAAGAAAGAGCATGGGCATTTTGGAAAGACTGACATTTATACACATAGGTTTGTATAATGGAGAAAACTATCAGCCTTTGGTGCAGCATTCAGTGGTGTTAGTCAGATTTTTTCCAGCTAGACCTGATTCAAACTGTGGTATAGCTATTAATTACTAAAAAATTATTGATCTGGCTTTCTAATAAGCTCAAAAATAAAGTCAATCATATTTCAAGCTATTGGAAAATTAATCCCTTTTTAGTAACCTCTAATTTAAAACCTCTTTGCAACTATTCTAGAAGCTTTCAAGAGGGAGAAGGCAAGGATGTATCCTGCCCTAATGACAATAATAGAAAATGAACCAGAGCTGACAAGTCTCCCAACAGAACCAGGAAGAGAAAGTACCAGATGTGGCCATAGGTAGAAACATTGTATGACCTGGCACAGTGCTATATCATCAACAATTTGACACAACTTTATCTTGTTCTGTCAAACACTCCTTGTGATGGCAAGTGAATTGTTCCACTAGAATTTATAGCAGGCAAAATAAAGGGGAAAAGGAAGAGACACATAACATTCCTCATGACTAAAGTGATACACCGATATACTCTAAAAACATAGAGACTGAAATCTGCTCTTGGTATAAATCCATAGGATTTAATTCAAGGATGAATTCAGGGTGAACATTGCTACCTAGCCTCAAATTAGAATAAAGATTTTAAAAATAGAATGCACAACAGCCTCATTTCCTTTCATGAAGCTACACAGATTTACATGCACCTATCATTTATTCCCTTCTCTTGATTAGAAACTATTTTACTTTTTTGTGTCATTCCAAACTCATTTGGGCTTTGCAGTTCAGGAGATCAGCTAAAATGTGAGCACTGATTTTTATGCGAAGATGAAAAAATAAAAAAGTAGGACTGAAAAAACAGAGAAAGCATCACAGAAAATAAAACCAATCCAGTAAATATGTAAAAAAATAGGCTGAGGCATTAGGAGAGGAGAAAGAGCATACTTTCCTTCTGGGCCAGGCTTTACCTTCTCAGGAGCCAGAATCCCTCATAAATGCATACTTCCTTTTTTCTTTTTTCCTTTTTTTTTCTCCAGTACAGTTACACTGAAAATTTAATGTCTATGACATGAACAGCTGGTATTAATGGCAGCTAGAGTCACTAACTTAAAAAAGCTGCTCTGAAATGCATCTTTCACAAAAAGCTCGATCTCTTGGTTTTGATCAAAATTATCAGTATTTTTATCAAGCCAGCAAAATCTTTTGGACTCTCCCATTATTTCTGTTGACAAACAAAAGAAATATGAAATTACAAGCAAATGAGGAAAAAGCAAAAGGCTTTTCCTTTGCGAGAATTAAACATATAAATGACTCTTGAACTAAATGACAAGGAGTACCCTCCACAGAGGGATTATTCAGTCGAGAACAGTGGTACCACGTACCAGGGAAAAAAGCATTCCTGTTCCACAGTCAGGAAAGGGATAGGGACTATTTCCAAAAGTGCCCACTATGTGCATTAAGTCCTTTCTCACTAACATCAGTCAAAACTTCCAGTAGGATTAAGTTTTTGAGCCTTCTAAAATGGAAACTGTCATACTGGACTCAGAATATTCCGTGAAGATCTGTGGAAAAAAAAAAGGAAAAAGAAAAAGAAATTCACACTGAGAGAAGGCACTCAGAGAAACACAGGATAGAGGGCTCTAGGATTACTAATTGGATTTCAAAATCTCCATTAATCTGATCTTACAACATGAAAAGTGACAAAAGTTAGTACAGGTGGGTTAGAAGTAGTACCTTAATATTGCAATAAAAATGATTATCCTAGAAGGAAGCACTGAATCTCTACAGCATCACAGAATTGCAAGAGGAAAACAATTTTCAATGTTTTCAAATTACTAAAGATATTGTTTGGGATCATAAATATTAGAAAAAAAAATTCCCAACTGCAGGATTTACTAGCCTATAAGACAAACTCTTAAGAGAAGTACAGAAATCCACTATGATCTACTAATTTAGGAAGGATAGGACAAACTGCTGGAAGATACCCCGTAGTGAACAATATAACATTTGCCAGTGAGTTGCACAAGATGACCTAAGATCCCTTTTGCATAAGCCTGTGATTTAGCCAGATGCTCATGATTAAAAATACTCATCTGAGGATGACTGACTACTAAGAAGACCAGCAAGGTTTTGGGAAAATCTGCCTCATGAACAGTCCCATTTTTAAAAAGAAAAGTAGAGCCCAGTGAGTGGACCACGTCAAAAAATCAAATTGAAGTCACTGGAGATATAAGCCAGGAAAAAAATAATCCGAACAATTAGTTGTTAGGAGATGCTGTTTTTCCTTTTCTTGAAAATGCTTCAAGTTTCTTTCCAGTGTCCCACACAATGGAAGGATTTGGGATCTGTTCTTGCTCCTGGGTTGTCTGCTTGATGTTACACTTGAAAACTAGTTGGAAATTATTGTCCAGAGGAGATAAATAGGTTTTCTTCATGAACTATAGGGAAGCAGTAGTACAATCACACAAAACTGTATATAAGTTGGAGCATAGTGCCTACCTCAGCATCCATATATCACAACGTCCTGTTGCCGATGCACGGATCTCTCTCTTATATATTGTATTTGGGATCCATTAGTAAGAGTAGGCATTCACTTTGTGCCACAGGTGCCCAAACTGTTCTGAGGTATACTGCTGCACTGACACAATGTTTCTAGCAAAATGTATCCCACTGCTCTAAAAAACACTGCCTGGATGTGATGTGCAGCCTTCTCCAAATGCGCCATTTCACAGGTAAAATTTTTTTTATGCTATTGTTAAATCTGAAACAGAAAAGTTGGTTTGCTCAAAGCAGATGTTTTGAGTTTTCAGTCAGGAACACACTCTTCTATCACCTGCCCAGCAAAGCCTGGATTCATTTAATTTTCAAGCATTTTTGATCTCTCTTAACTCCATTTCTCTGAGCAGAAAGCTCAGAGCATTTAGGTGAAGTCATGTGTTTAAAGCAAAGCCTAGAAGTGCCTTTAAGTTGATTTGTCTTTATAATTTTCTGTTGTTTAATTACATGGGACTACTTCCAGAGATTACCTGCAGGTACATTTTCCACACAGCAAACACTAACACATAGAGAGAAAGTGCAACAAACACAGTGTTGTGGTTTAACTCCAGCCAGCAACTCAGCTCCAGGCAGCTGTTCACTCACTCCCCTCTGCTGGGAGGGAGGGAATCAGAAGGGCAAAAGTGAGAAAACTGTTGAAATAAAGGCAGTTTAATAGGGGAAGCAGAACAAGGAATTTATTCACCACTTCCCATGGACAGGCAGGTGTTCAGCCATCCCCGGGAGAGCTGGGCTCCATCACACATAACAATGACGTGGGAAAACAAATACCAGCACTCTGAGCCTTCCCCCTTTCTCCTTCTTCCCGCACCTTTATATGTTGAGCATGACGTCAGATGGTCTGGACTACCCCTTGGATCAGCTGGGGTCAGCTGTCCCGACCATGTCCCCTCCCAACTCCTTGTGCACTCCCAGCCTCTTCCCCGGTGGGGTGAGAAGCAGAAAAGGTCTTGGCTCTGTTTAATGCTGCTCAGTGGCAAGGAAAACATCCCTGAATTATCAACACTGGTTCGAGCATATACCCAAAACACAGCCCGTACCAGCTACTAGGAAGAGACTTAACTCCACCCAAGCCAAATCCAGCACCATAACCATGCCATGCCAGGGCAGAGGGACAGGGCTGTCACCCGGGCTGTGCGGGGGCAGTGTGCTGTCCTGGCACCTCCTGCACACAGGCCAAGGTGAACTAGCCAAGCCTGCTAACTGAGCCAAACTGCCAGGGAAAGGCTATGTGGTTTGGAGGGTGATGTTCAGCAAGACAAGTATAGAATTCTTCAAGCAGCTGAGAGAGAGATCACTAGAAATTATTTGATGGAATTGGTAAAGGAGACATTTCAGCGTAATATTGTGACGCTCACATCAGTGTCACCAGGACTGGTAAGACTTGTTCAACTGTGTAATAATCATCCAGGAAAACAGATGAAGTTTTGTCACAAGAAAAATGGAAGAATAATTTGACACATCATTCAGATGTATACTTTCTGAAAGAGTTCTGTACTGCCAGGTAGATAGGACAGACCAGTTCTTTTCTAGGTCTGGGGCCAACTTCTTATCAGCATCTCTTCTCTGAAATTAGGAGAGCCATCCTACCTTACATCTGACAACTTGACATTGAATTTCTGTGAGGTTTAATGTCTACCTACAAAACACCTCCACTGAAGTCTCATAGGGATTTTGACTCTGCAATAATGTGACATGAAAATTTCCAAACTGGTAATAGAAAACTCAAATACCTCATAGGAATAAGTGATTATTTCTTGCTAAAATTTCTTTATGACAGTACAAGAGACTTGATGCCTATGACAATTCCATGCCTGTAGTGGAAGGCAGAACACAATCTGTTCCTTTATGGAGGAGGAGGGATGTTTAAAAAAAAGTTGAAACATCCCTTGTTTTAAATGCAAAGCGGTTTTCAGAAAAAAAAATTCTGCTTCTCATTTCAAAGTATTTTATCTGTGAGCTGAATTTTTTTCCCTCTAAGAGAATAGACAGCTCTGCAAAAGGAGTTGATATTAGGATACTCATTACAGGGCAATTATAGTCTACAGCAAAGGCAGTTCTGGAACTTCCATAAAAATCTTCTGCCCCTTTTCTACTGGTCATAGATCACATTTTCCAGGCTCAGACATCAGAAGACTCGTAAGTGAGTAATCCTTAAAGAGTTTGCCTTCATCTTTTGCAACCTGCAGGGAAAGGTTTTCTCTGAGATCCGAAAGCTCACTGATGGTAAACGGTTCAGGTGAGACCATTTTCTCCAGCAGTTTTATCCTCACTGAAGTTAAACCCACTGCACTGAGTACTCAGTTGCTGTTTGAAGGGGAAAGGAAGAAAGAAAAGGAATAAAACCCAATCTTTCTCCAGCTCAATCCAAATGCCTTTTCTGTAGACCTTGGAAACTGATTGCAATTTCAGTCAAAGGAGCTTATCTAGTGGGGGCTACCATTTGCTCACAAAGCACCCTGGACAAGGAATTGTGTACAAAATGCACCCCAGGAGGATTAAATCTGAGTGGGAGTCTCATTTCTCTCTGTCACCTGGTTTGCTCCAGCATGGGAGGGAGTAGTATATTATCAGCAAGGGCAGGAGCCACAATCTTAAACCCTTGCTTCATCTGGACTGTGAGAAGTGAGAAACGAGACTGGAACACTCACCATTTCCCTGCTTAGGCATGTGCTTGACAGCTCAGTCAAGTGTTTCACCCATGGCATTTCATCAAAGCTCCCACATTCCTCACAACTCCAAAAACACACGCACAACCACCCACAGAGGTGGAAATATTTAGGAAATAATAGCAGTGTGCTGACAAATGTTCATTGTGAAGCATGCTGTCACAGCAGCAAAGGCCTTCCTAAATCCACACAAATGTTTTCCATTATCAAGATCCAACTGATGATGCTTACCCATATGAGGCAAAATTGACACTTAAGAAGGACAAAGGAAAAAAATGAGATCGTGGTTAGACTACATGATGCTGTGGTAGGAGGAAGGGAGCACCCTCTATTAGGGGACTACAATATACTTATGTATTTGGGTAAATTGTTTTTGCATCACTATGTTTCCTCTTGACTATGGAAGAAAGGAGACTGACATCTGCCAGTCTTTGCATTGTACTTCTCCAACAGCAGGGCTTGTGGAATAAGATGTTTCATTGCCTGCTCATTTATCACCTCGACTAGAAATATTCCTAAAGAATGGCACTTACATTGCAGCAGTGGATTAAAGATTTTCCTCAGAAGAGGTGTCTGAATCTGGACTTTCCCCCAGCACTGAGCTCTGTGGAGCAGCTGTCAGTCAGGAGCTGCACATGGCACACCTGCATGGAGGGATGGAACACCTCAGTCAGAGCCATAGGAGGCCTTTTCACCCTGCTGCACATGGGAGAGGCAGGATGGGGAGCTGGGGCACGTGTCCTAACAGAAGGACCAAATATATCAATTTCAAATGCTTCCTTTCTTAGAGCCCTGCAGACAGATCTTAAAGGACAGCTTGGTATAGACTTAAACAGCTCTTCTATAAACTCAGACAAAATAAGAAGAAAATAAGGCAAGGCTGGTCCTCACAGGATTCAGGACACTTGTTTGGCTGGGCAGTGGGTGGGAGGCTGTGCAGTTGTTCCTTTCCAATGTATGTTCTGACAGGTATTTAAATATTTGCCCTCCTACAGCTAGGGGAGACAACCCCTTGATTTTTGTTTCATTGTAAACAGAACAAATAACATTTTTTGTCATTCATTAACTCTCTAATATTTTCTAATTTAATCTCTTCCACTTTCAATTATGAAAGCCTTTGAGACTTGAGTTGTTAGTCAGGCATGGGGGTGCTTCATTTAAGGGCTTTTTGCAATGGTTTAATTAGCAATCAGAGGCTTATCTGCTTTGCTCAGAGACACTGTCAGAAGCAATAGTGATCCTTTGATATTAAATTTGGAGAAGGAGATTTCTACTGATGTTTGATGAACTGGGATGGTTCTGATTATTTTTTTCTTTCTCTATTCTCAACACCACTATCAGAAATATGTCCATTTTCTCGTTGTTGTCCAGACAGCTGTTCCTTCTCTAACCTTGGCTAAGCAGAACTTGAAATTTTCATTACTTAAATAGAAAAATCATTAAATTCTTGAGGTCAAGGATAACCATTTGATCTGGTAATACATGGCTGTAGGAGACATTCACAGTCAGGTCTGTATAGAAAGCATGTTGCAAAGTGAGTAGAGATGCATTTTATAACCTCATGGCATGAGGACATGCAGTTGGCTGCTTAGATGCTTGTGATCAACTGCACATGCAAATTAACTGCACAGGCATTTTTCTTCCTGGCTTTCCAAATAGATTATGAACTTGATACACTTTTAAGCGCCTTTCCCCTGGTTGGAAAAAAACAATTTTCGTTATGCAATGATCTTTATATTTTGAATCCTTAATTTTAACACTTAAAGCTCTCTCCCTGTGGAAGAATAAGCATCAGAGTTCACAGTATAGTCACAGACTGTATACATTTGCTTTGTTTTAATGCATCTGGTGTTATTGAGGGAGAGCTGGCAGTACAGCACTCAATTGAATACTGTAGATTTTAATACAGGTTACATTTTGAATTTTAAACAAGGCTGTGCATACTATGAAAATGTAATTCATCAAGCTACCTAATTAATGCTTAGAGATAGCTGAAAAATAAATGCTAGCTTATTTCCTACAGTAATTTTGACATTCAGAATTATTTTCTTTAGTGGGCTTTTCAGCACAAAGGTATAATATGAAAGGGTGTTAAGAAATATTTTAGGAAAATTACAGAAGGATCTTGATGAGAAGTTTTGAATTACCTCATTGCAACATTTAGTTTCTCTATTTTCATCACAAATATAATTGACTTCTTCTTATAGAAAACTTTTTTCTTTTTTTCCTTATTTGCTGCTGTGAAAACTGCCTAAAATATTTTAAATTATGATACTTCTGATTATTTAAAGTTTATATGGGATAGAGATGCTGTGAAATATATATAGAGCAGATAAAAATGTATAATCCAAATTATATGGATTTAAGGCCTTTTTTTCCATGCTAAAGCTGTTAAAAACTGCTTTACTTCACTGGAAGTGAAGCCTCTGGGATAGCACAGTATTCTGTGCCTAAGTGGCCCAGAGGGAATTGTCACTAGGATTTCAGATGGAGTTAAGATAGCTTAAGGCCATTACAGGTCACTTTTCAAGCTGGGGCAGGATGCTTTCAGTGTCTCGAGCATTACGTGGTACCAGGTGCTGAACCAGCCCTTCCTTGCCTTGGCTGCTTTGGCTGGAGAAGGGATGAGAGGGGGAAGTGAGGTGCTGCACTGGTCCCTTCGTTACATCTTTGCAGCTGGGCAGGAGACACCAGCTAGAATGTCAGTTATTTCCCTAAGGACAGCTTGCTAAAGAGGGGGGTAAATGAAGTGGGAAATACCGACATAATCGCCAGATATTCAGCTTCAGGATATCAGAATGCTCCAATGCTCCTACTGAAATCCGAATCACTCTGAGGATACCAGCCGAGCACCCATGTTCCTTTGGGCTGGGCAGCTGCAGGAAGCTCGACTGATGCATCTAAAGGACATTCTCCGAGCAAGAGTAGAAGACAGTGGCAGTGATAAAACCCACAGTGATCCACATCGTGCCTCATATATTAAATAGGTTGATCCAGGTCATAAAGTTTAAGAATGTTTGGTCTATAAAACAGAAAAAAGTTTTAAGGCAGTCCTATAGAATTCCACAGGAGACACCCTCTCAGACTTAGGAGAAATACAGGTAACTTAAAAGGCACTGGCCATGATTATATATATTACTGCAATTAGTCTTTGAGCACCCTGCTAGGAATGCTTGAAAGAGTGGCAGTGATGATCAGTTACTGATTTATATACCAGACACATGCTGTCAAGGGCGAAAAAAAAAAGTATATTCTGCCTATTGCATAAGGCCTCAGCATTACATAGAAGTATTTTTAAAACAGATTATGCTGATAGAAGGTTAATATAAATAGTTCTTCCTAATGGAGGCAAAGTGAGTATCTGGGCATCTGAGCTAGATTATGGCTGGCTACTGTGTGTGCATGAACATATGTGACTAAAATGACCAGTTTCCCCTGCAGAATGCACCACTGGGGAGAGAATGATACAGGGAATGGCTTATGGCCTGTGTGTCTGATGGTAAAAATCAATGACTTGCCTTACTGAAAGGTGCCCTCAGGGGCAAAAAGCAGTGAATAGCTTATTAGTTTGTATGTGCATGCTGGCAGATGATAAAGCAGCATTGAAATCAGTCATAGACCATAATAAAGTAGCCATCCCCATCTTAAAGCCAGTGTGTACTTCTGTCTCAGGGGAGAATGCCTCCATTAACCCAAACTGTGCAGTAACTCATCTTTAACCACAGAACAAATAAGCAGTAGAGGAGGAACCAATAACGATTTCTTATGGTTACTCATGCAAAAAATATAGCAGATAAATTACTGATGTGTAGGGCAAGATTCTTTTTGGTGTAATATTCCATAATTCTATTTTACTGCTATTTGGAATGGTGCGGAAGAGTTCCGCTGGGGATCCGACCTGATACCAAAAATATTTTACTCATTTCCAAAATAAAAGAGGAAATCATAGAGTGATGCAACAAAGGGTAGATGCAAGAGACAGAATGTTCTGACCTTTTTATCCTGTCAGTGAACTCTGCTTCAGAGTATACCCAAATCATCCACTCAGAGACATAAACCCACATACAACTACGTTGTCACTGAAGTATTTGTTGACCTTAAGATGTTGTCATCCTAGGCATGACGTGCATTTGTTGGCATACATCTGATTAATGCCAGTAATGCCTTCAGCAAACATAAGAGTCATTTAATATGAAGCTTTCTCATAAGAACATCAGGGCAGATCTGGCCTAAGAAGGGAGGTGATGATTTGGTTGCAAGGTGAAAATACAAACTTCTATAAGTATTTTCATACTTTAATTATTTCCTAAGAGATGCTAAGGGCATCTGGGCTTGCATCCATGGACATCCAAAACTAGTACAAAGTGTGTCTTGTTTAAAGGACTTGACACTGCAAATATGTAGTATTTTGCCTTGAAGTATGTCATAGTGATGTCCATGTGGGGCAGAATAATTCCCTTAGCTGGAGTAACTGATGTGTAGTGCTTATTAAATAGACAGATAGACATGTGTGCACTCACAAACAGATCTGCTAACATTATGATAGTTGTGGCACTCCCTGAAGGACATGCCTCTGGAAACCACAGGCAGAAATCCTGTCATCATATTGTTATGTAGAAAGGTGCTAATGGCTTCCATAACGGAGCTTTGAATAAAATGCAATAGGAAAAGAGTTCAGGATACAGCAGAGCAGTGGCATCCAGAGAGTCAGTAGGACTCTTGCACCACTTAACCACATGTCCCTGTCTTAGACATTTCTGAACTTCCTACTGTAGCAGCTGCTGAAGGAAGAGCAATCAGGCTATCTTTGCAACCCTGTTTATCCCAAAGGATCCTTGCAGCAGGGGGTTTCTCAGGTGTAAAGTCAAGAAAAGCAAGAGGGAAAGTCTGACTAAGCAGCCAGATTCCAGTGAGGCTTGTGCATTGGAAAGAAGTGGTGGAAGTATTGGTGAATAGGATAAAGATACCCAAGTTGAGAAATCTACAGCTAGAAGTTGTCCCCTCTTCTTAAGGAAGCAGTCCTTACCAGATGCAAACCATATTCCTCTTACATTTAGAATAATTCTTCACACTTCATCACAGTGTAAAAGACTATTCCCTTTCTACTGTGGCAGATGTATACAGCTTTACTGACTCTACAGAGTAATTCAAAAGAAAAACTAGAAAGAGAAACAAAAATCCCCATCAGCTTGATACAAATATTTGTTTGTTTGTTTGACAGGTACACATATACCATGCTGCAAAGTACTGCTCAAGACATAGAACACTTGTGCTCTTCTCCTGCTGTGCGTCTTCAGAAAAAGTCATGCAAAAAGCTGCAAACATTTTCAGCTACTCATTTCTTCATTCCACCACATAAAGCACTATTTTGAGGGTGGTCTGCATATAGGCACTTGGACAAGTGAGTCCTTGTGTGACATTTTCCCACCAGCTGTGTAGGGTAAAAGCATTTACAGCGGTAACATGTTGTGAGAACTGGTTGTGAAGAAAAATTGTGAGATGGAAAAATCTTTGGTAATGTGGAGCACATATGTATCTAAGACAGATTAACACTGGCATGCTTTATGTGATATATTATATAAAATGTGTTTGAAATTTGTCAACATTGGACTGCTCCATTAAGGATCAATCTTATCCTTATCATTGCATTTTGGGCTTTCAACACAATCATGAAAGAAATAGCACTGAGAGAATACGCATGTCAACAGAAATGGAGGAGTGGGAATTGCACTTGAAAAAGGAAGTGGGTCTTTCTTTAAAGAAGACTGTCTTTTATCTCCTGATGGGCCATATGCTGAGGAGGGTAAGCTACTCCCCAGATAAACAAGCAGGAGGGAGAAGCCGATAGAAAGGCAAAAATGAATCCATTATTGCTGCTAATTTTTTAGAGAGGAAACATAGCTTTCCTTGTACAGGGTTCCTCTAGTCCTTCAGAAGATGCAGAGTGGTTTTGGACTTGTTGCACCGCACGTAGAGAGAGAGAGGATCAAAATGCCTGTGCTGCCAGTATGGACAATTTCCGAGAAGTTTTCTCCCAACCAAGAACAACTTGCAATCAAGACCAGTCACTGCACACTTGATTATTATACTTCCTCCTCAGAAAGTTCACACCAGTAACTACACCTGCTGGGTACCTCATTCTCTCATAACTCAATTCTCTTGAAAAGAAAAGAACAGCTGATAGCCTTATCTGACAACTGATCCAAAACCTGCTGAATTCAATGTCTGTATTCATGTTAGTGTTTCAGATGAGATAATGCTTGTCCTAGAAAAAAATGCTCATTTTCCCCATTTACTGGGCTTTGGCTTGCTCTTGGAGAGCGCTGGATTTGAAACTAAATGGGAAATGCACTCCAGGAGCATCCCTATGTGTGCCAGTTTATGGTAGGAGGTCAGTCCATGAAACTAGACTAGAACTCAAGTAATGCTCCATTCCCAAACACACACCCTGCAGGTGCCAGGCCCTTAGCACCCACTGTTTCAAGCTGCTGATACACTTCTGTTGTGCTGCCCTCCTTGTGAATAAAGATATAGCTAAAGAAATTCCCTTCTGGACAACTGACCCATACACAGCCTAACAAAATTGAAGAGAACGCTGCACAAATGAACGGGAAGATTGGGCAGCATTTTAAGTCATGAAAAAGATTACCAGCCAAACGGGAAAGTATTTTTTGTTTTCTCTAGTTGCACCTCTCTTTGGGAGCTGCAATTTCACACACAGAAAACAAAGTAAATGCAAAAATTACTGAATTACTATGGGCAGTAACATTTTTTGTTTTGCTTTCCTAGGAACCTTATAAGAAGACTATCCTGATTCCCCAAGGAGGTAAATTTGATATTTCTCCTGTGAGAATCCAGACCCCTTCTGGATACTAATCCACTTCACAAAGTCATTACGAATAATTTAGCATAAAAGCAGCCTTTTTCCTCACAAGACAAAGCACTGAGACTGAAGCATTTGTAGAGCAGTGTGAAAAACATACTGTAGCTGCCTTGGCTCCATTTGGATGGAGTATAAACAAGGAATTTTGGCTGCAAATCCTGTCAGTCTCTTAGTCTTATTTAGGACAAATATTCAGGAAAAACAATGATAATATAATTTGGCTTGCTTTTTTTTTTTTTTCCCCCTTTTTTTATTTTTATAGTGTTAAGTCAATGCATAATTACTGGAAAGAATTTCTGACTGAATTTTAGATGAGCATTTTGATAAAATATAATATTGGAAACAATCTTTATCAAACATTCATGTGTAGTGTGAGAGATAAAAACAGGAATCCATAATTCATATGGCAGAATGTATTACCAAGTGTGAATAAGAGGCTGAATTTAAATGAGGGGGTCTGAACAATATTTTCTGCAAGGCATCTGCTTTAATCATTTACATTATTCACTAGGTTTTCCAGAACTGTAAATCTTAAATATATATTTGTGTTAGTGAGAATGTGTATGTAAATACACACATATATGCACACATACACAAAGCATTATACACATCCACACATCAGCACATATTCACGCAGATACAGAAATGTGTTTGTATACAGAGACACAACAGCTTAGGGTCTGAGTATGAATCATTCTACATCACTGAGAAGACTCCTGTTGACAATGATGGATTTTGGGATCAAGACCTTAGTGCCTTGGTTTGTCACCTCACCCCGAGTTTGCAGTGATATGAATCAGATTAAGGTTAAAGGAAAGATGAGTCTTCATTTACCCTAAAATAATCAACACATTTACTTATTTGACATAGTACAGGAAAGAGAAAAACCCACAGTGAATCCCCCTACTCCAAGATGAAATTCTTAAGACCTTTCTGCCAAATGTTATATCCGACTGACCTTCTCACCCAAGTTTTCAGTACTGGCTCTCTGTACTTCAAGGTGCAGTGACAAGAAAGACCTTGAGTGAGTAACTGTGCAGGGCTTGATTGGTCTGCTCAGGGCCCCATCCACACCCAAGGCTTCCCTTATCCCAGCGATGCACCTTAACTCAGATGGAAGGAATATTAATCCTCCTCCCAGTGGTTCTCCCTGCTTAGTTTGACTCTGGCTATGCACTTTGATGTTAACTCTTGCCAAGGTAGAAAAAGGAATCACCTAATGATTGCTGGGTGCTTCACTAAGCCCTAGACAGATTTTCGGTCCTTCATGATTAAGCAAGCCCTCTTTTCATTGTGCTTCCAAATCCCAGAGGTTTTTTTTCCTCTTTGTTGTTGTTTGTTTGTTTTGTTTACAACATAATAATGCCTAGATTTCACATAAATGTATCTACTTGCCAGTAATACTTCATGCTTTCATAAAGGTACACTTTATGCATATAGCAGCCACTGGCTTGTTTTTCCCTTGTATGAAGGCAAATGAGGCTGATAATGATTTTGAGAGCTTGCTGCTCCCCACCCCTGTTCTGGAGGGACACCAAGACAGTCTGTCTTTTCCCACTTGTGGTTACTGTGTACAGTTCAGCCCTCTTACTGAGAATTCCTTTTCAGAGACTTCCTTAGCACAGTGTAGAACCAAAGGAAGATTCATGATGGCAAATAACAAAAGAAAAAGGCCAGCAGTAACCCAGACTCAGAGTCTGATGCTCACATATTCATTCTGACATTATATCCCACACAAGGAGCATCCGCTGTGCCAGCTTCTGTGTAACTATGTCATCTGCATAGCTAATCCTTTTATTTCCATGTCCCAGTTTAGTGCATGGTAAAGTAATGTCACAAAGCAGTAGCTGACATTTTGTTTCAAGAGAAGGGCAGAGGACTAGAAATGGCTGAGTTCTCCTAAAAGGGACAAGACCCACCTCTTCTGACAGGGCACAAGGACTGCCTGTTTGAAGAAATCTGTCTCTGCTCCTTCCATTACTGTTCATTTGTTACAAACAACCCGCTTTTTTTTTTTTTTTTTTTTTTCCCCTTCAGTGGAACTCTGAGTGCCTTTCACTTCTCACTCCCTTCTATTTAATAATGTGTTTCTTGATTCTAGCTGATCTGTTTGTCAGGTCAGGAACAGCTGGTATTGTGGCACAGGAGGTTGTCTTACTCTGGCATTTACGTGCTTATTTCAATAATTGTTACTTTCTTGGAGGGTAACAGTGAACAAATGATAGAAGAAAAATACTCAAACACTGCAAATCTTTCTTAATACAGGATTCACTGAGTTATATAGGGCATATTAAAAAAATCACATTTTTTAATTTTGTACAGCAGACAAGTCGATGAGGAATCATGCATGAAATCCAGGCACTCTGAAGACCAATGAAAAGGAATTTTACCTCTTTTTATGAAGCTGAGACCAAGTGATTAAAATGATTGTGCCCTATCATTTTAATTCTCTTTCCTCTAAGCTTTATTTAATGGTGCCCTCTTCCTCTGCTTAACCAAAATGATGAATTAATCCAGTTTCTCCCCTGTGGGGCAGAAGAAAAGCAATATTCACACATCCCATTCTGCCTATACTTCATTCACAAGGCACATTACATTTACCCATTTTTTCCCTCCTTGATTGTTTTACATTGTTGTCCTGAGGAATAGACACAGATCATAGAATTTGTGACTGTGAGACATTCTGATCAGACAAGAAATCAGATGCAGTGCAAAACTGTGCAATGTAATCTGGAACAAAGCACTGCTGAGAGGATGGGGAAGAGGGACAGGCACATATTTCTAGATGATGAAAAGGGGCTGGCTTGCCCAGGATGTGTACTCTTGAAGCAGTTACACAGCCCTAACAGCTCTGTGACCTGTAACTGGTCACTTGAGAGTTCTGACACTGCCCTTTAAGTGTCAGATGTGATGGTATCCTCAAAGCCAAATTCCCTAACCATGCCTACATTCTGAGGAATGCTCTTCAGGGTTCTTTTGTGTTTCCTGGCTGGAAATCCAGGAAGTGTAACTCAGGGCCTTTGAACAGTGCTCGAGGGCTTGGATGAACCATATCGCAAAGTGTCCCTGGTGAAGGCTGCCTGAATCTACCAGTTTGTGTCCCATTTGGCATTGTGGCGTATCCCTCAGTACCAGGCCTCACAAAACGTCCCACTACTCCAAAGCACACCATGCTTTATGGCACAGGCAGTACATGCATCCCTTTTTCACACCTGATCCTCACATCAGCATCTAGATCCACTGTCAGCTTCTTGTCCAAAGGATAGGAGACAGTTTTGAGGTGGGAGATGGTGTAGGTACTTCTCTTCAACATCATGCATTACTCCTGAGAAAATACTTTGAAAGGCTTTTCTGAAGCAGCACTTTCATTCGCAGACTAACTTGGTTTAGATTCTTAGATGAAAAGCAGTTTTGTATCAGAGTTATAAACAGAGTAAAATTGAAAATAAGGCTGTGACCGGTCACTTCTACTTTGATTTGGATACATTCCTGCCTTGGAAATGGACAACCACTGTAGATCCTTATCAGGGAAGTTGCTATAGAGCTTATACATGATCCCAAAAGAGGAGGGCAGGGATCCTGTATTTTGACTCTAATATATGCAGGGAAGAGAAATCTAGCTTACAGATGTGGCCATGGGCCTTCTCCAGCCAAAGAATAGCCACCGGCCCAAAGCAAGTTTTTGACAGCCTGGCCCATGTGCAGTTTAGGCAGTCTCTGTTGTACACCTGTCATGCTGAGGCTGATCACAGACCTCACTCCAGTAAGAGTTGCTATTTAGTGCTACGTACTTGCCCAGTGGGCCTCTTTATCAGTGATTCTCTGCTCCGTTTAATGACCATGACTCCAGTGGGTGGAAATAGGTCATCTCTTACAGAAGACATGCCAACGCTTTCTTGTGTCTGAGTGACAGCTGGCTGCTCTAAGCTGGAAGTCTTGATTAAGACTCTTCTGGTGTATCTTCTCTGAGTAGTATTTTCCTAGTGGAAAGCTCCTTCCATCTTCTTGGACAAACCTTAGTAACAAATAAGGAATAATACAGGATGTCAGTGAATTTTCTGGATTATTTTGCTCACAAAAAGGGAAAGATTAGAAATGGGATTTAGCATTGAACCAAATCTTTGTTACAGGAATGTGGATAGGGTATGAGACCTCTGTGTTTGGGTCCAAACTGCAGGATCATCCATTATCCAGACTCTTGGCACAGTGCAAAATATTTTCACTTGATGAAGCCTTTGTCATGGTAATTGATTACTATATTGTCACATCTTTTCAGTTAATCACATCTTTTCAGACTCTGCCAAGGTCTGGGTTGACTGCAGCAGGGTCATGGAAGTTATCATTCAGGGAGAGAATAGACTGTGATGGTAGCACAGGGCACCCATATGTTCCTGAAAAACATCTGTTTGAGTGCCCTTTTTGGGAGGCTAAAAGAGTGTAGAAAATGAAGGCTAGAAGTGGGCAGGGACTGTTAGATGGCACAAAGCATGTATTGGGCAGATGAGTGAGGCAAAGGCAAATACCAGAAGGGCCTTGCTCCGGGAGCTTAAGGAACAGCCTCTGAATGGTTTGAAGGTTTGTCTACCCACGTGATACATAGACGTGATTCAGTCTGGGTAAGTAGTTATCCTAAAAGTTTTAAGTGTGAATTTGCAATGTGCAGCTCAGGCAGTTAACACTGGTGGAGAACCCCAGTCAGTGTCAGCAAAACCATTACCACTAAATGATGACCCAAAAACTTGAGATAGCCAGCAGACCTCTTTCACTGACCTGTAACTTTTACCTAAGACATGGGAGGTTGTTTGAGGGCAGTAAGAAAATCCTCCTTTTATGCTTCAAGGCTCAGTAGGCAACATGAAAATAAAGAAAGTGAACAATGACTTCACAGGTTGACCAACAAAACAAAAGGAATGCCCTTAAATATATTTCCCAGCCTTAACAGTAGCACCTTAAAAGGAAGCAATTTAAGTGTTTAGAGCAATTGAAAAATGACCCAGAACAACTAAATCCATAGCAGCAAAGATTAAAGAAAGTGCATGCCACGTTTTGTGTATGGTCAATTTCTCCATGAGAAAGATAACTCATGCCTATGTATACATTCATGAAAGAGTGGATTTAGATGAAATATTGTGCTGCAACTTGAACAAGAGCAATGTTAGAAGGTAGTTTTCTAATAAAGATTCCATCCGCATACATAATGGATTGCTGCAGCCTAATAAACCTACCCCTCCTACATAATTATGTAGGAAGTGTAATACTGTGTTGCCCTGGTCCAACAGTCTCCTCCCCGTCACACACTCACACACAAATTCCATTTGCAATTAACAGGAAAATTCTCTGTATTAGTTTTCTTTGCACTTTATAGAATAACAGAGAGATTAATTAAGAGGTCTGTATTTCTATTTCAAGGTTCAAGTACTTTCATTGAGCACACTGTGCTTTCAAAATCTGTAGTGTCAGCAGAATTCCTTACTCCAAGACACAGACATTTCTCTTCCTTAAGTTTTACTTCTATATATGCAATTACTAAATGATTGTGGGTAGTTAGGAGGCCCAGACCACACTGTCACCTGTTATATATATCAGCTGTGCTGTAGATGTGTGCAAGGGAGGCTGAATAAACATTATAAGACCAGGTGATGCTGACTGAAGAGGCCACTCGATCTCCTCTGTCACCCTCTGAGCTATCCTGAAAAAATCTGAGCTTGGCAAAACCACCTACATCTTCACTGAAACCAAGGGCACCTCCCCACACCAGCGCATGTCTGTGCTTCCCACACAGACAGAAGAAGGCTCAGTAGAGCTTTCTGGGATACTGCTATAACTTAGGTGCACTGTATCAGAGACATAACTCCTTCTGCAGCCTTTGATGGTAACCATCTTCATATCCTGCCCCTGTAGACATGGACAAGGAGATGAAATATCCTGCACTAACCTAAAAGCTGCCACCTTTCTTTTTCCCTTTTCTAAATTTTAAAATAATTGTTGTCATTGATATTAGGGCTCGCCCAGACATCTAAAATGTTATCAGATTTTGCTCTGATGACTCCAATCAATTATTTAATTAATTTTATAAACTGCTTAAAACCACTCATATACATGCAGTTAAAATTTGCTTAGTGTGCACACACACACACACAGAAAAAAAAGGTTTCAATGACGCTCATGACTTACTGCTGTCTTTAAATATAGCCTTTCATTAGCAAAGCAGCCAAATGAATAGAAAAATAGTCTTTTCCCTCTAATTATAATCTTCTATGATATGTTTTTTCTACTTTTTCTTTTTTTCCAGTGGGTGAACCATCACATTGAGAGGACTATTTATGTAGTTGCTAGTCCTAAAAAATATTTACTTTTGTGACTAATTTCTGTACAGGAGTAGTGCCCCTAGGTGTGAGAGTTAGTTTGAACAACGGCTGTCATATAAACCACTTAGTCTTGTTCAGCAGAAATCTTTGAGTTTTACTTACTGAGTTTACATCTCTCCTTAAAGATGAACAGAGATTTAAATGACCACCCTGAAGAGGAGCCTTGGTGTCTGCAAATGAATATACAAAAATCAGGAAACGGCAGAATTATACTGGCTTCCACTTGTGCCCAGAAAAACACTTCTCTGCTGTTGTGCTGTAACTCTAGCTCTGTGAAATGGGAAGTGATCTCTCTGGAATGACAGAAATGTTATCTCATGACAGAACTGGATGGAGATCATGGGCCTGACTTCTGCTTGTTTAGTCCCTAAGCAGCTGAGTATTTTCAGTAACTCCCATGGAGATCTGTAGGCATCAAGAACACTCACTCACTAATAAGGCACTGCCAATCAGGCATTAAGGGGCAATGCTTTCTGTGGACTCTTGTAACCAAGAATTTAAGCTCAAGGTCAGACTTAAAATGAAGAAAGGAAGGGAACAATTCTCCTGCATTGCAGGGGCCAAGGAACTGCACTTTGAAGCTGCAGCAATTCTTTTATGAAGACTTTATTTTTGACACCATCGGCACACACAGAGTTCTCATGAGTGAGAAAAACACTATCATTAAAACAAGGGGAATGCCAGAGGCAACTGATCATTCTGGGATGTACTTGCAAGGGGACTCTTTTTGTCCATCAGGGTTAGCTAAGGCTTACTTTATACGATCTTGCATACTGCTTAATATATAGTTATCACAAAGAAAAAGACTAAGCAGCAAATAATAACAGACTAGATCCAACCATTTACTTTCTAATGTGTCACTGAAAAGTTCTTGAGAAATAAGGTATGTCTGTATTTTTAAAACAGACTGTAGTGAAGTGTAATAAATTCAATATAAACTGTGAAGACAGTTGTAGCCAATGTGCAACATCTAAAAACATCTGGGACCAGACTGAGATGAGCTCAGTATCTACCCACTTTTGTTTCATGACCATGCATAGCATTGCTTAAAGACCAAGAAAAGGAGTGGGATTGACATGTACTAGAAAATATGTTCTAAAAATGTTTCAAAGGCCTACAGTAACTGAGTGTATAATAAAATGTTCACTGACTGGTCCATATTAGGTGGTGTGAAAATACTGGAATACAGTGATTAACATATCATAACACCATAGTTTTAGACAAAGCCTGGATGGTAAAGATAACCCAACAGCCTAGCTCTCATATAGAAAAAGCAGTGGAGGTTATTTCCCAATAATGTGGAACACAGATAAAAAGTCTTGAGTGTTTTTTAAAGTTCTGTACACAAGAAAATTAAAAGACAAGCTCTAAATCAAAGCAAATATAAGAATCACAGAAATGAGGCATTGCAGAAGAAAAGTCTTGCCTCTGTGCCAGCAGCAGTGACAACACTGACAGGTTCCACTCTTGCTCAGCCCCTGGGCTGCATCACCATTGTCAGTCTCAGGTAGACTTGAGCTTTCACAGCTGATACATTTCAGTCAGAGAATCCAACCCAGAGAGGAGAATAGCAAAATAAGGTAACCAAGCTAGATTTTTTTTTTTTAATGGATAGATTTTTGTGTGAAATAAGACTTTTTTTTCCTGGAACCCTTGCTGAAAAAATTTGCAATGCTAAATAATTTTTGAAACAAAAAAAGTATTTTTATCTGATATACATTGGAAAATCTTGATTATTGTATCAAGAAGTACTCTGTTTGAAGCTTACTTGCACTGCCTGAGAAAGATCCCAATGAGATAATGTTCTGCAGGCCTTTTTCCAATTTCCAGTTGTCTTGTCAAAAATCAGAGAGCCACTTGGCAGTGTTTGCCCTCATTATTGAGAGAGGGAGTTGAAAAGCATTGTCATGAAAACATTAGTTTTAAAAATTAGGAATAAATATTCCTGTTGTTCATGTTGATTGACTTTAGATAAACATATTGAGATAAGGCTGTATTCCTACACCAAAGAACTGAAACAACATATATAATTTACAAACAATTATTCATGATAATTTAATTAGTTCTTTGTTTCCCCTTGATTCACCACTGAACTGCGAGACACTTTGTCATGAATCTGCAGAGAATGAAAAAAATCAGAGATGAAGTGAAGCATGTATTTTGGAAAGTAATGAAAATTTTACACTTTCTAAGTAGTCTTTAACAGCCTGTCATCCAAGGGAAAATCCCCACGGGTCTTCTAATCCCAAACAATATTTTTGGAAAATCCTGTCATCTCTTCCCACTACAGCCTTCTGTAATTGAGACTGAGAATGGGATTCAGTTAATCTTTGGGTCCACCTAAGTATTTATCACCCTTCAAGTCTGCCTTTCAAGGTGCCTAGTAAAGCTCACTGTTTTTTGAAGAGTAGACTGCTAAATCATGCTGTGCTGAAGATTTCTTTATGCAAACAAGATCTGTCTTAAAAATTGAAAAAAAACCCAGAAAGCAGAACTATTTATTCCAAGCAAAGGAAACTCCATCTGCCTTTAATCAGTACATGGACAACAAAGAGACAGTGCAGATTTTCAGACATATGCTTTTGCACAGATGTGTAAGCCAGAGACTGTGGGTGTGTAAGACACAGGCACATACATATCCCTGTGTATAAGTTTATCCCCATGCCCCTTATAAATGACAGACACATGTAGAATTGTCCTACCTCACCAGTTTGTGTCCACAGGTTTGCATAGCCATTAGAATTTTTTTTAAGTCAGAGTTGTTCTGGGGTATGTCATAAAACAAACAAAAAAAAATTAAAATTGTTCCATGTTCTATTTTAGGATGACTGAGGGGAAAAAGAAAATCTTTTAAAAAGCCATTGATAGTGGCAATAGTTATGAGGTTAACCTATTACTAACATGACTTCAATCTTAAAAACCTTTTCATCACCAGCTCAGATAGTAGGAAACAAAAATCATTATATATCAGGTAGTTGCTCAGAAATCTAAGAGTGCATGAATGGAGTACCTCAATCCATTTCTTGGTGGATAAATATGGATTCACAGTATGCAAATGCTTCTCATGCTGTCAAAAGTCACTAAATTAGCTGTGATCAAGGGCTGATTAGGAATTATGAAGGCTATTCAACTTTTGTCCTCATCTAAAAAACCACTCTCTAAAGAACAGGGCAGAAGGTAAAGGATGATGTTGGCTTTTTATATGTTCATAGGGTTCAACAAAACGTGGGCCTGAACCTAAGACTATTGTATCTGGCATCTTTCTCATAGCTGCTTTTGTACTTTAGGAAAACTTTGTAAATTAATGCGTCAAACCATATCTGGTTGAAGCTCACATTTAACCAAACCTTGTTCCCAAAACACATTTAGTACAAGACAAGAAAACTTTTGTTTCCTGAAGCTGTGTCATCACTCAGACTTTCCAGGCCCACACTCTCTGGCCATCATTACCTGGTAGGGTGATGAAGCCTGTATCAGCCATGAAACCTCCTGCAGTGATCTCCCCGCTCCTTTTCCCTCAGCCCTCATGAACTCTCCCTTCCTTCAGGAACATGCCTGGCTTGCTCTGTGTCTCTAGAACCATTTAGTTATAGTACTAACCTATAACAACATGAATCCCACCCTGTTCCACAAAATTCCACAGAATTAATTTATTTTTAAACTGTGTGTTTTAATTGTTATATTCAGCACATTTTTTCAATGGGGAGTGTGGAACAAGAGAGAAGTGCTCTCAAAATGTTTTCCTTCATATTTATTTTAAAACCTTGGTGTTCCAGGAAGTAGGAAAATCACATCATGTGCTGGTTCGGGTTTTTTTGTGGGGGGAATGGGAAAGGGAACAGATCACTCGGTTTTCTTCTGCTGCATCCTTGGGGACTGTGCCTAGTACACCTGCACATTGCTCGATTAACATATTTCCTCTTTTAGGAGGCATAAAGTTGCACCTCATGAGATGCATGACCCTAATAAGCCCAGTGAGATGTGGCCAGACTTGTCACATTAGTGGGCTTTCAGAAAACAGTGCTGAATTCATTGCTTTTTTTTCCCGTAAACCTGATTCAAGCTCAGGTCTCAAGCTGAGAGGCTGGTGAATTAACCTAATGTGCCCACTTGACTCTCTCCTAAGTATCATGATAGATTTCTTTTAATCTGCTGCAGAAAATAAGTGGCTGGAGAAAAAAAAATAAAGATTTGTACTCTTTAAATACTAATTACTTTCAGGCACTATATGGCAAACAGCAAGATTCAGAATGAATCCTTTTACTGCATTACTCATGACAGCTTACAACCCAGACTATTAAACATTCATCAATAAAAATTTAACATCCCATCTTCCCTTTGATATCCTCAACTGCTCCCTGCATAAGACAACAAGAAGGCTTTCCACAGCTCAGTGTGATGGCAGGACATCAAAGCAGCCTCCACAGCTAGCCTGCTTCGAAGAGTGTCTTGTATTTAGAAAGCAGAGTTGTCACATGGGAGGAGAAAAAGCAATGCAGGAGATTCTCTCTGGTTTGAATATATATAATCCCTCCCGAGGGGTGCGTTATGGCCATGTTGTGGCTGAGCAGCAAGTTGCAATTCACTTTTCTTCGTATAAGGATATGACAGACCACACAAAAGCAAAAAGAAGAGCTGGGTATTTTCCTTTGTTAAGCAATGAGCACTGCATGCCAGACTTTAACTGGTGGAAAAAAAAGAACAGGCATTTGCTTAAAAAATTACCAGGTTTTATTATATCCTGGACTGAGAAATTTGTTGTAGCTACTGTTTGCTGGAGAAGTAAAGATTGTAAACAAATAAATCTATTTGCTTTCCTGCCACCTACAGAAGATTTGTGCTTGACATTGAAAAGGCAAGCAGGGAATTTTCAATGGGCAAATTCAGTTCTGTTGAGCAACTTCCATTTTTAGCTACTTAACAGAAAAGAGCTGGAAAATTAGACCCTGAAATAATTGTCTCCCAACAACTGCTGGGCATCAGTTGTACTTATTGTCCTGAACCTGACTCAAATCCCATTGTAAGAGTTCTGTGATGCGGGTGGGTTCAGATGCTAAACTGAACAGGCCTTAGGGTTGACAAGCTTAGACTTGTTCCATCTGCCTTTCTCCTCCTCCTATATCCTGATGCTGGTCATTTTTACTGCCTGCTGTCCACCTGCAAAGGCCTGGGGTTTCAGCAATGCTCCTGGCCAAAGCCTGCCTGTTTCAGGAAGAAGGAAGGGCCACAAGCTGGAGAACAAATCCCACAGCATGCATCTTTTCAGTTATTGTGTTCTCAGTCACTGTGTTCTCAGTCAGAGCTTGGCTATGAGGAGGGAGGTAACAGGATAAAAAGGAAGAAAGCAAAAGAAAGAAAGCAAGGCTCTCATGGTGATAGTAACTCTCAGGGTTTTTTTATCATTTGGTTGGTAACTTCCAGTAGCTGCCATTCAGCATAGATTTTGATAGCATATTACAGTATCAGTTGACTAAATAAATTGAATTTATGTTAACCAAGGACATGGAAAGAAGAGCAAGTATTGCCCATGATTATGTGGTAATTAACCTGGTTTTGCTTAGTCTGTAGTGACCTGTTTAGCAGGTGGAGTGCTGCTAAGAAATCTTGAAAAGGACACATTCCCTGTCGGCCTCTCTGTCATCCTGCGTTACTATCAGAGAACCAAAGTTATTCAGATTCCACATGGACTGCAATCACACCTGCTACAAGGGTTTTCTGTGGCCTTCCACTTAGCTTTAGTTTGTCTCGCCCAAAATCCTTTGCAGTCTGCTCAATTATAGCAGTAAAATATTTGCAGAACAACAGGCTAAGTTAAAAAAAATGCAATAGAGACAATACGTGCATTTTTTTCTGTTCTTAGATTTAAAATCAATTCCAGGTATTTTAAAATTTTCACTAGCAATAGCAGCAGCAACCAATATCTTCTACTGAGACAAAAATGTATCTGTCATAAAGCCACAGGTATGTTACAGAACAGTTAGTGGTAAAAAAAATAGTGGAAATTAATACATTTTCCTATTTTGTTTCCCCACTTGAAGAAGCAGATTTTGTTGTTGTTTAGTTTGGGTTTTCTTTTCAGTTTGGAAATAATTCTGTGTTCAGCAACCCTGGTCTGTCTGTAATCTGCTTAAGGGCTTTCTATTGACTTTCAAGCTCTAGCAGTGAAATAAAATGGGGTGAGAGAATGAAATGATCAGGGTGAGACAAGAGATTTCATTTGATTTTGAGTTGAGAAGGACCAGGGAAGGAAAATCACACCACTTTATGTTGCTTCAGAGATGTAAAGTCAATACTACCAGGGCAGGCACAGTGCTGAAATCCTGTGACTGGTAGTGCAATCAGTAGTGCAACCACTGGCTATTTGAAAATAGCACAGTGCCTTGTATGTCTCAAACCACACTGTAATTTTTGTTTCAATGCCAGTTCATCCCATGCTAGGCTTGCCTTTGCAATGAACAGATGTCACAGAATCAGTCACAAAATCACAGAATGGCTTGGGTTGGAAGGGACCTTAAAGATCATGTAGTTCCAACGTCCTCTGCCGTGAGCAGAGAGCCTTCCACTAGATCAGGTTCTTCAGAGCCCCATCCAACCTGGCCTTGAACATTTCTAGGGATGAGGCACCCATGACTTCTCTGGACAATCTGTTCCAGTGCCTCACCACCCTCACAGAGAACAATTCTTCTTATTGTTATCTAATCTAATCTAAGATAGAACTACTCTCAGTTTAAAACCATTCCCCCTTGTCTTGTCACTACATGCTCTTGTAAAGAGTCTCTCTCCATCTGTCTTGTAGGCTCCCTTTGGGTACTGGAAGGCCACAATTAGGTCATCCGGAAGCCTTTTCTTCTCCAGAGTGAACAACTCCAGTTCTCTCAGCTTTTCCTCATAGCAGAGGTGCTCCACCCCTCAAATCATCTTGGTGGCCTCCTTTGGACTCTCTCCAACAGGTCCATGTCCTTCCTGTGCTGGGGACCCTCAACACTGCAGATGGGGTCTCACCAGAGTAGAGCAGAAGGGCAGAGCCTCCTCCCTTGTCCTGCTGGCCAAGGGGCTTTGGATGCAGCCCAGGACACATTTGGCTCTCCGGGCTGTGAGTGCACATTGCTGGCTCATGTCCAGCCTCTCATCCACCAGCACCCCCAAGTCCTTCTCGGCAGGGCTGCACTGATGTGCTCTTCCCCCTGGATTGATACTGGGGGTTGCCCTGACCCTGCATTGGGGTCTTGTTCAACCACATGAGGTTCCCAAGGGCCCAATTCTTGAGCTTGTCCAGGTCCCTCTGGATGATATCCTGTCTTTCAGGTGTGGCAACAGCACCACTCAGCTTGGCGTCATCTGAAAATTTGCTGAGGGTGCACTTGATGCCTCTGCCTTTGCCATTAATGAAGGTATTAAATAGCACTGGTCCCAATATAGACCCCTGAAGGACACCACTCATATCTCAGCAAAGATGATTCAGACTGAAAATTATGTATTTTCTGAAAATTTGGGACATTTCCTAGCATCTGTTGTGTTTTCGTAGAAGTGATATCACTAAGCACACATTCCCTCCTGAGACCCATTTCAAGGGAAATTTAAACAGGTTGGACACAATTCACCCAACTGCGGTTTTGCCAGGATAGTGAGAATAGCACCTTTCGTTTCTCAGAAGTTCCATATGAATTTTAAAGACAGCATCCTTTGAAGGTGTCTCTTTTTCTTCCTCTTTCACCTAGTTTCCATTACACTCCTGAGCAAACACAGTACAAACACACACCATGATTTTTGGTTCTTCAAATATGGTAATATGCTCTGCTTATGGAGGTGTGGTATGCAGGTTCAAGTCATGGATTTCATTAGTGAAACTTAATCGACTGAAATTTGTATGATAAACATTCCTATTAATAATGAATTTTATTCTTTACTACTAAAATTGGTGCAGAAGGCATTTCTAATTTTAAACAGGTCATATTCCTAATATAAAAATCACATGATATGCAGATTAAGGCTTTGCTGCAGGGCAGAACTGCATCTGTTACCTCAAATATGTAAGCTGTGACTATAATTTTAAAAGAAAATTATTTCAATTAAATACCTGTGCATACAATTTTCTTTCTCCTTAAGTAGATTCCAAATAGCCATCTGTCCTAACTGCAAAGCAGTTTGAGCAAATTCTCAGTACTTTGGCCAAAATTCACACCTGTGCAGAGAGACAGCACAGACCCTCTTGTCATTCAAGCCCCACTCACATTCAGTGAATCTTGTCTCTACTCATTTTCTAAAAGATGGTGAGAGGAGAAGGTGCTCAGCATGTCAGAAAAGAAGGCACTTTTTTTGTAATAGTGGGCGTTCACTGTTTTCAAGTGGCCGAGGTAGGTGTTTTGCACAGCAATGAAAGAATTCTCTGGTTTAAAACCATGTCTAGTTAGTTATAATTCTACATTGAAGCAATTTTAGCCCTAAATTTGCAGGATGTTCTAAAAATCACACAATCTTTTCAAATTTGCACCCAGATATAAGAATCAGGGGAAGTATATTGTGCCAGTACCAGCAGTAATTTTAAGCTTAAGCGGTATGACGGTATAATAGCAGTATAACAACAACAGTGAAACTGTAAGCTGTAACTGTATTAATGCGTAAGCCAGTCAAAACTGACTTTGACATTTGTGCAGTAGAAGCAGAATATAAAATAACTCATGACAGTAGTATAATAAAAACATCAATGATACTAACACAGATGGTAGATTTCACCACAGTGAAAGAGTTCTACAGGCAACAGAGGGAAAAAAAGCATGTCAATGCATTGGACCCCCTTTTCCTGCTGGTAAAAGAAATTTACGGTCAAGCAGTCTCTCAAACATCAGCCATCGACCTACACCTGAACTGAATGTTTTGGTGAAAAACTCCTGTGCACAGAACAAATACTCTTGTAAACTTCTCTACTCTTGTACACTGCAAATCTGAACTAAAAAGAAAATGCAGAGTTAAGTATAAAATTTTCCCACTCAACCACTTTATTCCAGCAGCTGACAATCAAAAACACATTAGCTGCTGTCAGTCCCCATCACAATTTTATAATGTTGATATCTGTATAGCAGGAATTTAATCAACATATCAACTCATTTCACATATGTAAACACAAAGAAGCTGATTCAGTCATGATAACCCTAACTGTACTAGAGAATTTCAAATAACTCAATTTTTACTCCTCCAGCTTGCACTGAAATATATTATAAATGAGGGAATTAAAAATAACTGAAATAGTATCCTCAGTCTAGAGATAGTGAAGTAAAAGCACAAGCTGTGGGATAAAATAAGTAGAAAATCACTAATAGCTAATTTTCAGTGCTGGCCCCAGGGGAAAAGAGTACAGGGCTGACACCTAAACCATTGCAGCTCAGTGAAGTCAGTGCAGACCAACAGCTCTGAAGAAATGCAGTTCCCTCAAAGAATGCCTGCCTCAGATAACTCTGAAGTTAAAAATCCTAACACACACCCCTCCCTAAGATAACAGAGGTTTTGTTTAATTACAGCAGTGGTGCCGCAAGGCCGTGCTTGCAGGAACAGTTGGTTTGAAACTGGTCTGCCTGGGAGTAATCACCGGAGTGGTCCAACAACCCATAACTTATCCTGAATTACTACTGACCACCAGTGTAATACCAACAGCTCCAGTACAGAGTCCTGGACCAACTCTGCATTCCTTAAAGTTTGAATATTTCTGTGTGTTCTTTTCAATCTGAGACAAACAGCTTGAGATTCAAAAGTCTCTGTTAAGGAATTACGGCACAGTTGCTTAACCCTGTATTTGAGCTCATCATTCATTCACAAGCTTCTCCTCCCAGGGTGAATTTGGCACAAAACGTGCTGGTCCAGGGATTTCTCACTGCTCCCACTGCTCACACACACACTTTTCACACTGAAGCACTTGGCTGGTGTTGAGCTCTAGACTGCCATGAGTGCCACTGTACTTACTGGGCTGCAAACATGCCAGTAAGGGAGAAATTCTAAAAGCAGAAATTAAGAGATAGCAGACATTTAACAGAAAATATCTGACCAGCATATATTTATATACAATGAGCTGTCAGTGATAACAGTAAAAGTGGGCAAGATGTTGAACTGTTCATTTTAGTGAATTTCAGTTGCTTTGAAGGAACTGCCAGTCAACCCACTGTTTGGATATTTTACAAATATAACCAAGGTTCTGTAACAAAACCACGAAGCCTCCTGCTGTGAATGTTGCCCATTATTTGTTGAAGCATCATTCTCCATATAGCTGGAAGTGGGGAAGACAGAAAGTACATACATAATGACATTAAGGCACAAAATCACAGAGTCACAGCTCTATACCTAGGGTGACACTGGCCTTAAATATACACCATCAACATAAGACAGTCCCCAGGCCAGAGCTTAAAATCAGAACCTGGAGCACAAGTTGTTCATACTTCATGTTAAAAAAACATTTGAAATGGTATATAGAGGGTTAATACGTAGTTAATAGATTCTTTAACACATTGCAAGCTCTTGTAGGTTTTGTGGTGATTATACATGGTTGCAGATGGTTCCATGTACATCAGTAGAAAGTGATGAAGATGGTTATGAGTCACATTTGACCCTCCTATAAACAACCTATAATTATTTATTAAAACACCCACTAATCTTTTATTAACTTTTCACACACTATATATGGATTTCTTGGTTCCAGAGCTGACTACCTGTCATTTCTCAGAACACTCAAATCCCACAATTATAAAACAAAGATGACAAAATTTGCAGCTATGGACTTTATAAAAATACTACCTAAAGTTAAGGTTTGGTGGCATGACTTATACAAGCCAACTTGAGCTACACAGTTCAGTCACTATAATTACTCCTCCTTATAATAATTCTACACATTCATTTGTCACAGAAGAGTTCCATGATACTTAGTTTTTGTGAAATAAATTCACAATCCTGGTTAAAGACTCAGTGTCATGTTTGGTATAAAGTATCCACACAACAGCCAGTACCAATCCAGAACTATGAAGAATTGTATCTCCTTTATGTATACAGAGCTGGGATGTGCAAAGATAAAGGACCACATTTTCCTGGGAAATCTTTGCCTTCACCTGCAGACCATACTGTGTATACACTGTAGAAAATACCTGGGTTCATTTTTAAGATAAGGAAGGCAGAATAAAATCCAGTGCTCCCATTTCCCAGTGCTATGGGATATAGTTGTGCTTTTACAACAAGATCATCCTGTCACTACTTGTGAATGAATATCAGACATGTATCTAGATAAAGTCATCAACCATTCATGGCTGAGGACACCTGGGATATACGTAATCCCATCCTGTTTGTATGGGATCTTTGTAGTTCTGCCAATCCCAACTCATAATAAAATAATAAAAATGTGAGCCACGTGTCAAAATTATTATTTTTTTGCTTCAGTTTTTCTTTTTTAACTACCTTTAAAACCTATTAGGTTTTATCAATGAATAATCTCATTTCCCAAGCTTTCCAATCATATCTTCCAAGTATAAGGGCTAGAATCTTGCTTTGCAAGTTTTTAAATGAAAGCTAAGTTACTTCTCAACAAAACAGAAGCCTCAAGACATGCTAGAAAACCAAAGGAGGCAGAAATACTGTATTTTTTACCATTTCTGAACATACAATTTCCCTCCCAATTAAACCAGACATTCTATCTAGCAGGTAAATTTGAATTATACCCAACTCCAAGGAAATCCAGGGACCACACATTACAGACTTTCTTGAGTCAAAGAAAGTTAATGTAATTTCTACAGATGCCTGTATGCCATCAAAATCCATCCTAGCATTTTCATCAGATTTATTTTTGGTTCTAAGAAGGTCCAAGAAGAATACAAAAAAGGAAAATAAACTAAACTATTTTTAACTCAAATTAACTGATTTTGACTGAAAGACTGGGCAAAGTTCCAGTGGTGAAGTGTGTGTTTTATACTATCCAGACTGCTTTGCCCTTTCCTTCACATAATGCTAATGAGTAACAGAGCAACTTGAAAATCTGAGCAGTGAGGTGTGCTAGCATTTGGGTTAGTCTATTCCAGTCTTAAGAAGGATTATGGATTGGGAACTACAGCCCTACTGAGGTGTGGAGCTGCATTAATGGTTTTATATGTAATACTAAATCACCAGACCTGTTCCTGCGATTCTTAAGTATCCGACTGCATTTGATTCCCCTCTCAAACAATTAGACCAAGCATCTACAATTCAGCAGAACAGAAAAGAGCAAAGGGGACTCATCAGGTATTAAGCAAGAAAATGTCTGCATACTCTGCCTACACCATGTAAACATCCTGATTTTTGCAAGCCATCCAAGAAGGGAATCAATGCTGAGTACGTTAATACTCTTATGAGCCAAACAATATTTTTATCTCTTGTCTTCTGAGGAAAGTAGTTAACACAATTGTTTGGAATAATTTTCCATGGAGATGTTATATTAAAAATTTATAATATTCTGGAGTAACTCTTCAAGGATGACAGTGATTTTGACTTTGGAACAGGAAGGCTGCACAGTTAACTCTTCCAGAACAGTTATTCGGCAGCAGCTAAGCTGGTATGTTTCCTCATGTAAACATGGACACTGATGGATTATCTTCAGATGATTAATCCTATTTATGTTTCTTTTATCCAAGGGAACAGTTTCATTCTCAATTAAAATTTATCTGAGTCCATGCTTCTGTCAAAAGGGATGGTCCCTTCTCGTCCTTCAGTTGCATATACCTACTACTTCTCTCTTGTAAACATTTGTGTTTTATGATTGCCCAGGGATGCAAAGGAAAGGAGAAAATTAATCCAAGACTGAAAAGGGATAGTTTTCATCAGGATAATACTGTGCATAAAGCTCTCTAAGATGCATGCTGGCAGAATAAAAGATATTTCAAGTGCAATAACAGTGGGGATATCCCACTTGGTATCTGTGTGAATTTGTATCAGTTGAAAGTAATAATGAAAATGCACCCTGGCATAATTTCCCTTTCCTTAGGATATGTCTTTCTTTTAAAATTATAACATAAAACCTTATAAAAACTATAAAATATAAAAATTATAAAACAAAAAATTTACATAGGAACATAGTATTCAGGTGACTTTTTCTTTTTTCTTTTCCCTATGGGTAGAAACTTTTTCCTACCAAGATGAATTTTTATAAAATGCAAAGTTTGATTTATGCATTAGTTCCAAAATATAGGTTATTTAAGGTTGTTGGCAAGACAAATGATGACAGCTGGGTTAACAGATAACAGATAATAACAGATAATTCCACTACTTTCATTTAGCAGGGGACACTTAGTGACTGGCTGCTGTCAGGGCTCCTTAGTCTGTTAGTTAAATAGAACTTGAGGTGCCATGCCTGTAAAATTGTGTCAGACAGGGACCATTCAGAGCATTTTACTTTAGGCTCCTGACCCAGGTGATGAAGTAGGAAATTACTTCCTGGATCCTATACATGCACTGGAGGGACAGTAGCTTCTCTGGAGTTCAAGTCGAAGCTTAATGAGGGTACTGTAAATGACCAGAGAAATCTCTCGTTTTTACTTGTGACTCTACAGAGAAACACTTGACTTAAAGGAAAAAAAAATAAAGCTTGACTTTATCATGTTAATAAAAAGAATGAATGATGTATCTTAGACCTTATTGGAGTGAGTTATATAGTCCCAGGCTTCACACTTGATTTGTTTGAAGAGACTGGGTGGAAATGCAATAAGACAGAGAGAGTGAAACTCGTAAATCATAGGAATTAAGGATAAGGAGGAGAAGCTTTGCTTTTCAATTCCACAAGCTCTATAAAGGAAAATGGAATCTCCAGAAATCCAAGACCAAATCACCTTTGAACAAAGGAATCATTTTATAAAGGAGGATTCTTCCCTAGTCTTCGCCCCATGTCTCTCTATCAAAAGAAGACTACCAAGACCACTGTACCAGCATTTTCTGGCTTCTTGATATTGTCCTACATCATCAGGAATCTTGAGGTTACAATCTTGAAAGTTCTTCTTACTTTCTCTTTTTTTTGTCTTGTGATTTTTATTAGCTGAGAGATGGACAAGGCTTTTATGCTTTGATTATAGAATGTGAATATATGTTGTATGTACATGAGTCTCGATGATCCTGTAATGTGTACACAAGGAAGACGTCAGACAAAGGTTTAAGTATTATTGAAACAATCTAATAAATACACTCCAATATTGAGTTCTAAACTAGCATTAAGAGCAGCTCATTACTTTTCTCACAGTGTGATTTGCATTGTTTTAGAAAATGTTAATTTTGCTGTTATGAACAGTAGCCTAGCACGTGACAACATTTTCTAAGTGTTAATTTTTAAAATACTTTCATTATAATGCATAAAAGGGAGTCTGTGTTTCTTTCCATCAGCAATGTGTTCAGGGATCTTTCAGCCTCTGTCTAGTTATAAGCACGTTGACCTGAACGACATGAGCAGGCATGGACTCACACAGAATTCACATCCATTCCCGTGTGCTGCCTACATCTTCACAATAGACCTTGTAGCTGATGTAGCATGATAAACAGGAATTCAAATTCAGACTTGTTTTCCTGCTCTGCAGAAAATGCACTTAAACTTTCTTTTCTCTTGCCTTACACTGGCCCCACACCAAGCACTATCACAAATACATCAGATATAAATATACATTTAATCCATGTGTAGCTAAAAAAGGAAAGTCATGGGTGCCAGCCGCATTTGTATTTTGCATACAACCAGTTGCCTCAGGCCACTAGAGGCTACTGTAGGCTAGTAGTAATACTCATTTTCCAGACTATTCTGCCATATATTGTTTAAAAAGGGAGGACATGGAAACAGGAGTTAACACACTTGAAATAATGAAATAACTTGAGAAAAAAAAAGAAAATTAAGGATGCCTATAAAGAACATTTTTGCCCCCTCCAGAAGATTTCTGCAAAGAGTATGAACAGTGGCAATTAAAAACAGAAATTGTTTATTACTAAATAAATTAATCAGACTTTGAATTACCTTACACTCAAGGTCTTAGAGCAAAATTTAGAATTTATCTTTCCTAATCCTCAAAACCTCACAAAGCATCCTGTTTTGTTCTCAAACAAGTTTCTAAACAAACACAGTAGAAACAACCTGCTGTTGCCATAGGCTTTGATGAATCCTTTAAACCAAGGTAAATGATGTTAGACTCAGATCAGAACCCCTCATGTCTACTTTATATCCTCTCTCATTTTCATAAATATCATAGAGTCCTATATGCCTTCTATATGCTTTATAATTTTTTTGCTTTCTTTTCCCTCAGATGTCTCTGCAGTAGCGTACCTTTTTAGTTACAAAGAAAAAGTGCATCTACATGAAGCAAACTTCCCTAGGTTCTGGACCTAGGGAAGTTATGTGCATTTCTAATACACAGTGGGACCAACACTCATTTCTGAGAGCTGAACAGTTGTTTATAGCAAAAAAGAAGTGAGAAAATACATTCAACACTTTACATGGTTTATAGTCTTATCCAGGCTAAGACTTTGGGCATTTGACAAGTGAATAAAAAGCATGATATAAAAGTAATCATTAACAGCGTTATACAGAACTTTTTATGAACATATTTAACATTAGCTCCTAAGGGAGAATTTTTAAATGAGAGATGAGCTGCTGCAAAGGGAATTTAAAGGCCACAAGGCAAAAAAAGGATTAGGAACTCTAAAGCTAAAGAATTAATATCAAATTTTTGCTGCAAATTTACTTATTACTCAGTTCTTAAAGAATTTGCACAGATTCACTTACTAAAATAGTTCTAGAACGTTAACCATATTCTCTGTATTTTTAATGCTATTGTTAGTGGTCACTCCAAACCCCTATTTTCTCCTTACACTGTGTTTGTACAGTACCCAGCATGACAGAGACATACCCATGGGCTGGGCATTTGAACACTAGCATCATGCAAGTGAATAATTCAGTAAAGAAGATGATACAAGGGCACTAGTACAGGGAAGTCACATTTTGTGAAGTCTAAGGTCACTGGTCTGACTGACAACAGTAACCAGATTTTATTTGCAATATTTTTAAAAACTACCTGCTCTCAGTTAGCTGCTGTTTCAGAGGTTTCCAATTACTTTCTCTGAAGCAAGTGTATTTTCCCTCCAAGATGGTTTTATCTTATCTTGTTTTAACCCCTGTTTTTCCAAATAGGCTGTGTAGATAGCACTGCCAAAATAATCATGATAGTGTGCTTTAACATATAGAGGTTATCAACATCATAATATGGATCAGAAGAGAAACTGGACCACAACTTGTGCAGGGATTTATCACAAGCTGGGTCTGTTAGCAATGACGACTTCAGAGACACATCTCCCTCCTGGCAAATTCCTGCTAGGGCAGGGCTCTGCAAAGCTCAGCCTGGCCTGGGGCCCATGCCCTGCTCTGCTCCAGCAGGCACCGCCTTGGCCTCTGCCCACTTTGGGCTGCAGCAGGGGACAGGTGCGGAGAGGTAGACACTGTGCTGCTGGCAGCCTGCGTCTGGAGAAGGTCCAGAGACAGCGGATGGCTGAGCTGTTCAGAATCCAAATGGGAAATCAGAACAGATGTTAGTGGTGCAGGAGGTTCTAAACAAAGGCTATCTCTGAATCTAAGTCAAGTTTTGTGTTACACATGCTCTGATTAGGACAATAATGAGTTGTCAGTCTCCAGGGCAAGAAAAGTAATCCTGGATTTTTGGATCCAGTAGCTGGTTTTGAGTTATTCATGAACAGTCATTTTAGTATGTTTCAAGAACATTGTGGGCCATAATGTCTGTTCCTGTGAATGAAAAACCACCAAAGTGAAAGGAGCTGCATGACATTTTACTAGTAATAAGTTTGGCTTTAAAACATCATTAACATAAATTACTGACACAAGTTTCATAAGGGCTTTCTAAGCCTTGGCACTATCTCAGAGCAAAGAAATGAACATAATGTTAATATATCTCATTCTCAGAGTATAATACTGGTAGTTTGCAACTCTTTTGGGCTCCCACTCCTGAAGCTTTTGGTGAGCTATGCTGGGCTGGGCTGGCCAGATAATGTCTTGCTGCAGTGCAATTTTACACTGTAAAACACTTTTAGAATTGTATTACCAAGTAGACTGCCATTATATTACACTAGTGTCCTCTGGAGCAGGCAGAATTAGTAGCCTGTTTTCTTTTAATCTTAGCTCACAAAAAAGAATACACTGAAACAATGAGACAGAATGATATGGGCACCAGGTCTGTAAGAAGACCCAGGGACTTGAACTACTGAAATGTCTGTTCTGGTCCTAAAACAAGGCATGCTGATGAAAGAAGCAAGGAAAATTTCCATTTTCCTTGTCCCGAACTAGTAAAGCTATCCATGGAAGTTACTGTTATGCACTAACACTCAGTCACAGACTAGAGAAGAATGGATTTTTCTGTCTCCATCTGTGTCCAAGTTAGAGGTTTGCATTTTTTTAATTTCAAGTTATACAAAATTCTGCTCTGCTCTGTGAAGAGTTTAGAAGGTCACCCACTACAATTAACCTATGTAGAAGGGCATATACAACAGTCTGTTGTTTTTTTGTGTGTTTCAGATAAAAAACTTGTCAACAAAAGTTGTATTTTTAATGAATGTATTCTTGTACAACTCCATTGTAATAGAGATAAGACATTCCTCCACAAGAAAAAGAGGAGCTTGCCCAGTAGGTGAAAAGAAAAAGACATTGTCCTAAAACAATAAAAATAAGCAAAGTATCTGGAAGGATTAAACCATTCAAAGAAACTCTCCACTCAAATAAAAAGTTGTCCTTCTGTAAGTTATTTTGTTAAATTTTAGAACTGAGTTTATGTTGTCTCAGGTATTCTTCTTGCTATTGTTTTAAACTTCAAAGAGTATTAAATATAAGGTGTCTCTTTTGCTTTCACTCACTGAACATAAACCCTACCTAGAAACTAGCAAGAAGATTGGGCTGAAGCAAAATGTAATTTAAAGTTATAGTGTAGTCCAGCATGGAACTGTTTTGTTCATATGGCTTACAGAGAAAGGAATTCTATTCTGTAGCTCCATTTTCCTTTATGCAAAACTTAAAGAATTTTCAACCCAAGAGAATGACAGAAGCATTTAATTCTATTCATTCACTTCATAGCACCTCTGGCGAGGTACTCCAGCACAAACATCACTTTCCAATGTAGCTGATAGCGCACAACTAACATCTCACTGTCCTCACCAAGCCCTAAGCATGTGCTGAAGCACTTTGACAAAGATGGACGAACTTAAGCACATGCCTAACTAATTATTCAAGTTTGGATAGATTCAAATGTAATCTGCTATAGCTCCCTGAAGGCTAATTTGTAGTAAATTTGAGAGAACATTCATATTATAAATAGAAAACAGATCTAGCTCAAAAATTCAGTGATAGTTTAGCCTTCGGGGTGCTGTGTCAAAATAGGGTAATTATAACAGGAAAACTGGAGAACTGCTGAAGAAACTAATTTTTATGTCTTGTTGAACTTCAGTCTCAGAATATGATACCCTAGTTCTTGTTAGAGCATATGCCTGTGGTAAGAAAATTATCAGTGTTGGCACTGGAGTTTTCAATTGACGATCACATAAAGAATGGTAGTAATAACTCTGATTTCAAGCATCTTAATAACCAAATCTCACAGACTGTTATAATGATTCATTCTAGGGTCTCGATAGGGAGGACAAAAATCGAAATAAAACACTTTAATCATAAGTCATTCAAATAACAAATGTGAAACAGATTCAGAACCTCATCTCCGTTTCTTTTGGGTGTTACGTGAACAGTCTTCTAATCTGGAGAGGTTTCTGATACAGTGACTGTAACTCTGTAAGCCATGGACGTATTAATAACTGCAACTGCATAGTCAGCCATTAAGAGCAGCTCATATTTTAAGAGGTGTCGAATGGGTTTGAGTGTCTCAGTATTCACAAAGAGGATGTTTCTCAAAACAAATAATAAGTTTTTAAAATGCAGATGGATAATTATAACGCATTTATAGTCAGTCATACTAATATAGTTAAAATTTATATTATATTTATGCACCCAAGATTATCAAAAAAGGTGTGTGAACTGATTTTTAGTGAGAGATAAGTGAGAGATATTTATCTTTTGAGATTATTTCATTTCACACATATGTGTGTAACTTTGAGCGGCTATTTCAAGAAATTTTATCCATCATTTACAAAGCCCACCACACTCTTTGATGACTCTTTAAGCCCTGAGAGGAGCAAGGAGTAAAGCTTTTAACTACATAATACAACAAAAGGAAAAGAAAGAATTTTTAAAATTCTTCCACATTCTAAGGACATGGGAGAAACAGTCCTGCTGAGGTGGTGGCTGCCAATTCACTCTGGTTTTTCAGTGTTATTCCCCTCTACCCTCTTGCAACTGAGAGACTTCACTGCTGCTAATATTGCTATCACTGCTGGTATCAGTTAGTGATTTTTACCTTGCTGTTACGTTGGTAATGAAAACAATGGCAAAATCCAGCTTTAAGGAAGATCTTCACCTTTAAAAGTCACCCTGCAAGTCCCAACTATATATATTCCCATAGCTAATCTTTAGGATCTGAAAGGATAAAAGCAAACAGGGCTAAGAAGCAACCTATCTATTATACCTTTCACTCACTGAATTGCATGTTTTCATTAATTCTAAAGAAAAAATGTTAATAAAATGCACCGTGCCAGAATAGCATTAGAGAGAAGTGCAGTGGCATCAGTGCTTTTGGTTTTCATTAACATCAGAGGAATGAGGAAACTGAAAATTCTTCTTCAATATAATCCCCTAGTTAAGTCAAAATTCACTAAGAGGCAAAGAATTAAAAATAATGTATTATTGTAACAAAAAAAGAGCACATATTAATGAATTAAACCAACCTCTTGTTAACAGTGATACTTATTTACAGATTTGAATCAACATAAAAGCATCATTAGTAACTTGTATGAACATGTTACTCCACATCATTAGGTTTCAGAGACAGTTTTCAACCTAACAGAAAGAGTGAAACTTTAACCACAGTCAGCTGAGTTCAACCTAATGCAGGAGGAACATTTCATAATTAATTCTGTTGGCCCAGACACAGATGTCTGGAAAATAAATAGGTCCACTAAAACATTATCTGCCCTTGTTAATGCTGAAGTCCCATATTGCATATTCTCTAATCACCAATATTTTCCACAGATTAAATTAGATACTTAAAGTTCTTACATACCTTTAAATTCTCATCTTCTTAGTTGTTTATCCTACTTTTACTTCCTCAGACCAAAGCTCTCCTTCTCATTGCTGAGAAATTCACCATGCCCCAAATGTCTCCTACTCTAAAAACTTTGTTTACTTCATCAGTTGTCAAGAATATATTTTATTACTTCCTGATTTCCTTCAAATAACATAATACATAGTGAATGTCCATATTCCTTTCTGAAATGTCATTGTTGTCCATATAAAGTTAAAAAAAAATTTGATTTTTGGAGACTATTGTTTTTTCCATCAATTTGTACTGTCTCATTTCCCATCATTTTTCCCCAGTAATCATATTGCTTAGCCCTGATTCACTCGATTCATAGCTTTTAACATATTTTAATTGTTTATAATTGATTTTCATGACATTTATCACGGATGTTATCTTCTATATATTGACCTTAAGCCTCTGTTCTTCACTAGTTTTCTGCCTCAGTTCAAGGATTTGAGTGTTTTACAAAAGGTCTTTCCTGGAACTGATGGCCTTGTTATTCCAAAATGCTTTAGCTCTTTTTTTTTTTCCTTTGGAATTCAAATTCCTTGATAATTTTCAAGTTTCTTAGTGTTTTTTGTTGATAGGTGGATTTGGTCTTTGAGAAAGTCTTCCAGAATGTGGGAAGTCTGTGGTTTGCATAGATTGCTTGGACAAAGTAGTGCATCAGAAAAGTTACAAAGACCCCTGGGGGCTGAAACAAAGTCTAATGGCAAGTCATGAGCTAGAGAAGTTCTGTTGCTTGTTTAAAGTACTTTGGGGTGCCAAGTGGCCCTGGAACAGCTTGGATATCAGAAATTACATGTATGATTGACAGGTATATTTTCTACCATCCCCCCAGCTGTGCCAAGTGCAGCTGATGCTTTTTTCCAAGGAATCTGAAGAACAGATTTCTCTAAATTGAAGATGCTCTCTCTATCTATTGTCTCTGGGTAAAGCATAATTTTCAGGTATTATTATTTTAGATCATTCATTGAATACTTAGTCTAAACATTGTTTTCAAAATCTTCACAGATTCTGCATGAGATCCAGAACTGGGACATAGTCTCCATTCCTTAATTGAAAGGCTCCTACTGTCTGCTTTCACTTAGAACTTGTTCTATCTGTCACAAATAAAATGTATTGCTTTACTAAAGGTAATTTTTGATGCTGGCCTGATACAGCTGTTTATGAAACCTATCTTTTAGAAAGTCCATGGAGGACACAGGCTCAAAGGATTCCACAGCTGAATTCATGAGGACAAATACACAAATCTTTTCGTTTTCTCTACCACTTGCTAATAAGCCCTCTTCCTGCATACTCACATGGAGAAGTTAATACAGAACACCTTTTTCCCTCTAACTACCCCACTCTAATGCCTCTTACTCCAGGATTTCCTTTTCAAAGCTTTTATCAGAAAGGAAAGCTGTGACAAGTAGTATTTTTCAAAAAGAGTAGTTGTTGCATACCCAAAGCAGTTGCAGGCAGCAACATTCAAACACTGTGGCTGTAATGTCCACTTGATTTCTACACCTTTCCTCAAGGACTCACTTGTCTGCATGGCAAATAAGCCAGGTTTCTACTGTTTTCATTTTACTTGTAATGATAATCAAGAGGCAAAGGGCAAGCAGTAACCTATCACCAGTGATATAATTACTGTATAATTACCGAGTTTCTAATAAACAGGCTTCAGATTTACTCTATTGAAATAAAAAAAAAAATATTTCAACAAACAAACATAAAAAAAGTTAGTAACTGGTATAAAAGGAGCATACTCTCTCAGCCTCACACTTAACTGATGCATTCCACAGTGGAATCAGCACAACAAGTCTTTTCTTTTCTTTGTGTCTGTCATTTTACAGTTTTGACAAGTAAACATTGTTTAAGGAAAGAAATGTAAATATTAAGAGGTTTGGTTTAGCTATCAAGGCTGGAAAATCAGATTGACTAAAACAGGATACAATCACAGACACTACCTTGCATGTTGCCTGCACTCTAGGCCTTGGAAATGGCAATGGCTGTTCTGATTAAATGTGTCACTTGTTCACTGAGAAAAATCATGCCCATGAACACAAGGGCTACCCAGAGAGAAGCATAAGAGTGTAACAGGGCAGCAGAGACAGTAAACTGAGAGCCAGCAGGGCCCACACAAAGGGAGAGTTTACAAGTGGGAGAATGAGTGAGGGAGCAGTTACACAACCTGGATTTGCATACTGGCCCCAAAGGAAGTGAGAGAGACTGGAAAATGGCTCACAAACAGAAGAAAACCCAGTGTAGCCAGATGCTAAAAGAAAGCTTTTATTGCACAGTGTTGGAACAGAAAGATAATGCAAAATCTCAAAGTTGCATGGGCACAACCTTATGGAGATTTAATAGTACGAAAGAGGAAAAGGAGGGGGGAACAGTGCAGTAGGATAGCCCAGTGGTAGCCATGTGGGCTCCAGGAAATCCCTTCCAGGACTACTCAAACAGCCTGTTTAGCAGCAGCTCGCAACACCCCTGGGGGGATATACTTGTAATGTGTCACTGTTTGACACTGCAGCCTGTCAGATATAAGGACACATGTGCCTCCCTCTCTCTCCAGGCTTTTCTGGGACTCTAACATGGCTGTTCTCTCCAGCCTGGATCAGCTCACTGGGATATTAACTCTGATGGGAGCATGGCTACAAGGAGGGGTCAGGCCGGTGCCTCACTGTCCTCTTTCGATGTACCTAGGTAGAAGAGGTGCAGTTGTGCATAACTCAGGCTCAAGTGAATGAAAAAAAAATACTTTCCCATATATTTATTTTATTTTGTGTTGAAATGCCCCCTGCCCAATCACAAGCCGGTCAGATGCACCAACAACAGAGACACTGGGAAGACACCAAAGTATTCAGTGGCCTCATCAGCACTGTAGCCAAATGCCTACCATTAACCATTCTCAGCTGCTCCTCACTGCAACACTAAGAATTTTTTTGCACCCTACTTTCATAAAAATATGATAAGATGATGTTCGTTTGTAATTCCTGCAGACAAAGCATAATAGGTCATGCATTTTTTTATCTTCTGTATCCTTGTTATTATTTACGTCATTTCACAATTTAGTAATGTCACAAAATGCTTTATTACTGCTGCTATAATGAAGGAAGTTTTGGAAAATTGGTATTTCATACTGAGTGAAACAGTTATACTTTTTCCAGACTCAAGGGGTTTGTTGATTTGTTTTGTTTAATTAGTTCGGTATTTTCTTAATAATCAATTTAACTTGTGCTATAAAATAGAAATTAACATTAAATATTTCATGTCAAATTATATTTTTCTGAAAATTAATATTTTCCTGAAAATTTGTATTTCTGTATCCAAATTGAAACTTTAAAATGGTGATATTTCTTGTAGAATTAAACCTGGATACTTTGGTTAGCTTTACACTTCCATTTATTGAAGAATGTCACAGAAATGGAATGGTACAGTCACTGACCATCCACACAAATGTGAGTTTTGCACTCCCTGCAAAGGGCGCTGGCTGTTTCAGCTCAGCTCACATATATGTTCATAATTTTAACTATGCAGGTCTCTGTTTTGAATTCAGGTCAAATGCCAGGGGTTAGATCTGGACCTGTAGCAAGGGAGGAGGAAAGTGACACCTGGTTCATGCCCCTAACTTGAATTTTGGAATGAGAGTGAACAGCTGGTAAACCTACTGGCTTTTTTTAATATGGCATCATCAAGGCTTTCTAAAAATGTGTGGGGCAGGCTTTTTCCTTTGCTATTTCTATCACCGAATTGCTTTTGTACAGATTTCCATATTCTAGACTGTGTTAATTATGCATTACATTGTTCCTGTGAACAATTGCTGGTAGCTCAGTCACTGTTCATTTTGACTTGACATACAGGTCACAAACATCCTTGATTAAGGAACCATGTCAGTAAGCATCAGCTACTTAGAATAAATATGATTCTGAATTAGGAATTCACCGTCCATCTTCTGTGATACTTCTTTCAAAACTGTAGGAACAATAAAGGCACTTGTTCCCGAAAGTGAATACTGGGAAATCCTTGAAAGTTGAAGTTTCTAATAGTGAAGCAAACAAGCAGCCAAGAAAAACAATGAAGTATTCCAACCACACTGTGCTTATACCACTCCTGTGCTTGTAAGTATTTGTCTAGAGTTCAGAATTCTAACTTTTGTTGTGTACAAATGTCAGATTCTGAGTGGGTTTTCCTACACAAAACAAGATTTAGGAACAAAATGTTGGACTAATGAAAATATCTGACATGTGACAAATATTAATAGTGTGTCAGAAATTTTATATGATATGCTGCATTTTGAAAAATTTGGGATGATTACTGATAGCTTTTAAGATTTTTGACTTTTTTTTTTTTTTTTTTTTTTTTTTACTTGTAGAGTTTCTAATGGCTCATTCACTTTGGATATCTTATCATGGCCTTTATTTGGTTTTTACTACAAATAATAAGGTCACAGAGCTATGTGACAAAAGAATGATATAAATAAATATGTATGTCACATGATACAAAAAAAAAAGCTATTACAGAGAAATATTCAAGAAGAGAATGGTGGCACTGTGTTCATGAATGATACTGGGCTTGGTGAGGCACAAAGGTACCAGCAACCCTCCCCTTGCTGCATGGAACGATGACTAGAATTGACCCTGATCCAAGATTAGCAGTCAGGCGTGTCATCGGAAACTTTTACATAACCATATGACAGATGTCACAGAGCATACATGGTATGAATGCATCCTAAGACTCAGGATAAGCTGCACTTAAAACTGATGTGTAGTCCTTATGCTTCCTAGGATTAAATGAGATGAGTTGCAGGGTGTGCTCAGTCACTGCAGCACACATTTGAACAGATCCTCTGATCTTCTCCTTTCAAGCAATTTAGCACCAGTGCTCTTACAGTATCTACTTTCAGCTTGTGGAAAACCAGTTGAAAGGTTTTCCAGATTGTAAGAATTTTTTTTTTGATTTATTCCCTTTTTTTTTTTTTTGCCACAGAACACCAGTGTATCAGGGAATCAGTCACCTGCAATAAAACATTGCCATCTCCAGGAAGCAGTTATTCTGCACCTACAAGGCTTCCCACCTTGCATTCTAAAAAAAAAACCCAAAAAACCTGATAAATTTGGCACCATAAAAAAGTAATTATATAGGTAAGATTCCAGAATTATGTTCTATATAATGAGAAATGCTTGAAAATCTTTTACAAATTAGGATTGTTTTATAATTTATGCAAAATTACAGTATTTTCTAAAATTTCTGGATGAGACAAAAATTAATGTAGACTCAATTTCAAGGCAGAATTTGAAGCTCTCTCTTGCTTTTACCCCCTGTGAATATCAAACTGATCAAGGACTTCAAAATGAAACAGCCAGTCTTTTGATTGGCCATCACCACCCAGATTTCTTGTTGGAGAAAACTTTTGTCATCCACAGTAGGAACAAATAAGCGCAGTGACAATACAGCAGCAGAGAACTGGCTGCTTGTAGATGGAGTGCTTAAAAAAACACAGAAGGTATGCATGTGAAGTTTAAGACTTGCTTAGTCTAATACTTCTACTATTTCATGTCATATCAGTCAGACTGTCTTTTTTAATTTAATGTTGTGTTTCACAAATGAATTGTGGACTTTTTAACTTTGTAAGAAAAGTGAGACTTGATTTACTTATACCATTTAAACAGCTCACAATATAGAATGTTAACTAAAATTTTCATATTTGTATTCCATGTAGACCCTTTCACACATATAGTAATAGACATATAATAGTAAGAACAAATGGAGAACTATAAGGAGCCAACCCTCATACAAAACAGGAATTCACTATTTTAAATACATGGATTTATGCCAGTGCAAAACTAATTTCTCAAGGACTGCATCAACCCAACCACCTACCTGACAAATGAAATCATAATCATATAATAAGTCCATAAAGAAAGTTCTGTGATATACCCTCAGCATAACAATTAACATTTCTTATCTGGAAACAAAATATTTAAATTGCTTCTGCTATTCCTTTTGGTAATGGAGATGTGATATGGAATACTCAATACAAGAAAGAGCTAAGCTTCTACCAGCACAGACCCAGCTGAATCAGCCGTGCTGACCAAGTCAGGGGACAAAAACTTTGGAGTGCTGGTAACAACTGCAACATTGATGGCCTAGGAAGGAAGGAGAGGGAATCCCTTCCAAAGTCTCTCAGGAAAGGTTTGTGTGAATGAAAAAAAAAAGCACTTTAGAAGCAGCATCTACCTTTCCATCCACACACCTCATCACAAGTTAGGAAGCAGATGTCTCTGCAGGAGGCTCCACTGAATGAACAAGTGAACAGCCATGGTCTGTAGTATATTTCTAAATCACTTGTTTGTTTGATAGTACTGACAGAAGCTTTCAACTAATTTGAAGTCCTTGGATGAGACCTTCAATTACAAGGAGGACAAAAGGTAAGCAGAACTTGAGATACCTACTTGAACTATTTAAGTATAGTATAACATTACAGAGCATAAAAGCATCAACTATCTTTCACTGACAAATCAATTTTCAACTAAGAAAAAAAATTCCTTTAAAGCTGTCAACAATGTCTTTCATTTGAGATGAAAGAAACTCCCAGTTTCTAAGTCTTGGACACTTGGAGTAAGTCCTGGAAGTTGTCCCACTGACAGTTGGTTTTTAAGACTTCCAAAGATTCAGACCCATGCAAACCCTTGGAAAACAAGAAAAATGTCTGAAAACTTCATACAAGGGGCAGATGGATTTCGCTGTGTGAAAATATAAATTTTATGGAAAGAGAGATACAGAATTAGGCTGAGTAAATGCTCCCATTCATGTTATATTGCACTGAGATCTCAATGTTACAATAAAAGCCATATAACACAGACAGGTAGGATTATAGGAAAAAAACATGTCTTCCTTAGGCTAAAAGTTACAGGTTTAACATGGACTGAAATACCAGAGGTTTTTGAATTCTGGCCAGGCCTCCTGCTCATAGCTCTCTGGGTTATTGCAGACAGAACATATTACTCCACTTACACTCCTGTTACAGTCAGTGGTTACAGTTCATAGTCAGGCAATACATACTACAGATAACAGATCTAAAATAATCAGCAAGAACACCTGCATTTTCATCACTCTTCCATCAGCTGTAACAAACTGAGCTGGTCCTAAGTTTGTTCAGAGCTGAAACTAAATTTACATTATTTGCAGCCTTTTCCTCCCATGTGCTATATCAGGAAGCTTCAAAACAGCCTTTTAGCCCTCCCATCCCATTCATATATATGCTGAGCAGCCTGTAGCTCTCTCATTACCACTACCCCATGCTTACCTGTTCTCTGTCACACAGCAGGAGACAGACTGAATTGTTGCACAGGTCCCCAACAGCATTCTTATTTCGGGCAATCCTGTATATGGTAAATGATGTTTATTAGGCCTGTGGGCTGTAACAATATCTAAAGCCTTAAATACCCTTGAGAAACATGAAAGAGAAAGTATCTTCTCGTGAAACTGATATTACATGAAAATAAGCATGAGTGGCCAATTTGAAATCCAAAGGAGTTCTCCTATCTGCTCCAGTGGAGCTGGAATTTCAACAAGGGCCTGTGAATGTAAATCTCATAAACTGTAATATTCCCAGGACGTATGTTCTCCCTCTGTTCAGAGGCTCACGGTGGAGGCGAAGCAACACTGAATCACTTAGGGCTCTTCCTTCTTTACCAAACAACTGCACATCCATCCCTGTGAGTCTTCCCCAACAAAGGAGGGAAGAGATCAGTGTTGTGGATATGGCCTTGTATGTACAATTCCTCAGTGCTTTGGTGATCAAAGATACATCAAGGTCTGATCTTCCCGGACCATCATGCTCCTGTTGACTTGATGTCATTACTGTTACAGGAGCTGCATGACGTCCTTTGTGCCTTCACAGCCATTTTTCTTGTACTACACGGAACCATGCAAGGCCATGCAAACAGCTGAAATGAGTTTCTTTTGGACTTTGCCTTAGAAAACCCTGTGATTCAGTGAGAATGTGAGGCTGTCAAGATATCCTCATTTCACTAAAACTTTGCCTCCCAAAGGAGACAAGTGCCTTATAAGGAAAGTCTCTATGATCTTGAGGGAGAAAGAAGGATTTTAATGTACTAATTTAATGCCAAAAACCAGAGGAGTAGGTTTCCTTCCTTGTGAAGATGAGATGAGATGAACTTGCCTTTGCATCTCTTGTGTATTTTAAGGCACTTACCCCTCAGCCTTCATCTGGATTACTATTCCCAACAGCGTGTTGTGAAACTATTGAGATAAAATACTTAGAAGTATAGAATTGGCAATTTTATATTATCAGTTATGAAACTGTTATTTAGGTTCTACCTTTTATTAACTCTAGGGTTCTCCTATTGTCCCTAATGACATTATATTGCATCAAAATTAAGCCAAAGTTTTTACTGGGAGTTGTGCTATTTCTCATGACTTGGCAGTGCTAATGTTTAAATTCTGAGTCCTCTTACTGCTGATTAAACCTCCAAAGACTGCAGGAAAATTTCTGCTTCACTGCTAGAAAAGAAGAAAACCAGCACAGTTTGTACCAAAGAGATCACTTGAAGAATGTACGTAAGGTTATTGCATTAATGAATAAAGCAAAGAATTATCATTTTTAATAGGAATTAAACAGCTAGAGGGAGAAGTAGGGCAATGCTGTGATCAGTGCAAAGAAAAACAATCTAACCATTTTAATTAACTGTATTTTAATAGCTTTAGTTATAATTGAATAATTTAAATACCAAGGGAAATAGTTAAATCTCCTAAAAGCCTTCTTTTTATTTACATTTTAAATACAGCTCATGGAGAAGGGATGGCACTGTGAAGGCTTAAAATAAATAGATGGGGAAAACCTTACTAATTTCTGCAGCTGCTGGACCAACAGGAAATATTTATGGGATCTTAGTCATTGCTCTCTGCAGGAGCTCCAGCCCAAACCCTAATATATTTTCTGCTTTTCTCTCCACTTCCTCAAAATATTACACAGTCCCTGGTGCTGCTACCCTTGACTGTTATAACCATAAAATGCACAGAAAGATAAATGTGAAGCAAGGATCATCTAATCCAATTTTTTTAAGTAGGCATCGGTGAAGAGGATCACTGCAGAAAATAAAACTATTGGTCAATGAGGAGTTTCACTTCGATTTAGACAGAATAAAGATATTCCAGCAGAATAAACTGACACACACATTTGTCTTATATAAAAAACCCAATACTAGTCATAAACAGAGCCCATCCCTACTATACTACTCGTGTTGCCTGGAATGATGATCACTGACTTCCGTGCTGGCTTGCAGAGTAAATCTGTTATAAGGCTCGTGCTTCCTCTCATGCAGACTTTACCTCTTCATGGTTTAACTGACCCTGTTCCATTACAGCAGTTCAAGTGAGAGGGGCAGGATTCCAGCCCTGTCATTCCATAAGTCTCTGAGATGTACCCTGCCCTGCACTGAGCCCACTGTCCTGCCTGCCACAGCTCCCAAAATGCCAAACGTGCCTTTGCAGGGTAAACACACAGTGATACCTCTCTGTGATACAATCTTCTAGCACTCAGCAATTTTTGCACTTTAGAGACTTTCTCAGCTAGACAAAATATTTCTGTATTTGAATAACACAAAACAGAGTTTCCTTCCAGTAGAATCTCTACACAAACTTCTAAAAAGATGTAAACTTTTCATGTCCAAATTATCCTATGGTGAAGCTTCTCTGCCATGCATCGCCGTCTGCTGTTTTGACCCTGCTATTACTCGAGGCCAATTAAAAATGACAGTAAAGGATAATTTTCCAGCCACTTTTGCTTGCTGGTTGGGATTTAATAGACCTCTGTCATATTCCCCCTCACTGGTTTATTTTCCAAACTGAAGAACCCTAGTCTATTTAATTTTTTTTTTTAAAGTACTTCCAAAACTTTGATGTGCCCTTTCACACACTTCCACCTCTCTAAATCTCCTAAAACTTTTTCAAAAACAGAGAAACTGTAAATCAAAACAGTATTCTGTTTACACATTTTTACTTTCAGCAAAAGAATATTTCTGTTTTTCTTCCTCTGTTTCTCTTTTTAAAATTTCATGTAAAATGTGGAACATACTATGGATGTACAGCATTTTGCAAAGGATAGAGACAAAAGTGCCAGTAACTCTAATACCAGGAAATAATTAAAATAAATGCATAAATTAAAATATCTGTATATTCTTAATGAGAATATGTAAGCCCAAACACAACTAAGGGACAGATCTTACTGCTTTTTTTACCAGGTGTTAATAATGACAATAATAACGGAATGAAAGTTCAGTCAGAATAAAGTGGCTTTTAATGGAATTATTTGTAAAGTGTTCAAAAATCTTGATCCAAAGGCCAGCCTATAAATTTTGATAGGTTCAGATTTCTAATTCTGGCTCAACTCTTTCTGAAAATATAAAGATAATGCTATTAAATCTCATTTTTATTGTTTTTTCTGAGACCCTGAAGTGCATTAGGTACCTCACAGGCCAGGAAAGAGACTGGAGTCAGTCTCAAAATGCTTCCAACCTAAACACACAAATTAGATTAAGAGGTTGGAGGGTGGACCCAATGTAAAAACAAGATGATCAGTTTGGTGTGGCTGACATTTTTCATTAGAGGATATTTGGCAATACCATAATTTCTAAAATTCAGTTCTAGACATTCTCACATGTTTGATTCCTAAAGCCTTTAACCCCTCATAATCAAGGTTAACATTTTACTCAGTTTTAGTTTTTGTTTTCCCATTGTTGGAAAAGTCATGACACACCTGCTTGCTGTAGCATGCTTTATATTTAAGCAAAACCAGGGAATAGGATTCTTTTTTTGCCATGAATGGCAAGCTGAAGAATCCCACAAGTAGGAACTCTGACCGGATTCCAGAGGATGTTTGACTGCCCCAGTGTACAGCATGATGTGAACATCTAATCTAATTTGCATCTTATGCCTTTCTATTGCTGAAATACAAAATAAGAAAAACTGCAACAGGCTTCCAAAGTTTCAGTCTTGGCTTGAATCTCTCACCGATTTCACTGGAAACTTTACAGATTTTTATGAAATACATGGAAGTTTAAAAACCCAACTGAGCTCTTGGACGGACAATCAGTTGCAAGACTGCCTATTGACTCAAAATCACGTAGAGTTAAGGTTGTGTATTATTCAACATAGGATATAACGAAAATTCTGAGCTTATCATTAGTTTCCTGAAATTCATAATTCACAGTAAAACATAGAATAATGAAAAAACAAAAGAAAACAAACTCTTATTAAGCCATAGAGTTGTCATTTCTACATTTTTATTATAAACAAAGAGAAGCTCTATTGCAATTTCTGATTCATATTTAACAAGAAATATTTTTTGCAATGATTCTGGGTTCCACTTGGCAACAATGCACTCACAGTTTATTTTTGAATCCTGAATTCATTCAGAATATATTTTTCTTGGTTTTTACTTCCAAGTCAGGCTTTGTTTCTGAAAGTTAGAAAGAGAAGGCTAAGAGTGGAGAATTATGATAATACCATATATGGCAGGAAAAACCCCATCCATCTAAGATCAAGTCTTTTCCATAGCTCGAAAGCACTAGGAAAGAAACGGTGTTCAGCTGCTCTCTGGATGGGGAATATTCACACTTATAAAAGGTGTTGTCGTTACTGCAGTGAGAAGAGAACATGAAAAATGGCAGCAGGAAGAAATTCCATGTTCTGGAAGTGAGAAAGTAGAGAGGAGGAAGTCTTGAATTCCCAAAAATTGTCTAACATCTGTAGTCATAATTATAAGAATAGCCAATGAGTAAATTGAGACAAGGAAAAGGATAACACTGCTTTATTTTACAGTGTCTGCCTATGTATATTAAAATCATTTTGATAGAAAACCTGTGCAAATCTCAGACACAAATATGGACTGAAGACAAGGCTGTCTCCACATTTGGAGCTTTAGGAAAATACATGTTTATGCTGCTGGGGAATATGGAAATGAAAAGTCAGCGGGAATCCTGGGGGCCAAGATATGACTACACGTTACCCATATCTCTCAATCAGATCACAACCTTCTACCAATTACATTCTGTATATAATGACACAGTCAGAAAGGGAAGAGGAGGACTGAGTCCAGCTAAATAGCTACTGTTGTGTTATATAACTAAGGGCACAAATAAGTCTAAAGTTTCAATATGGATAACATAGATCTCTGACCCACTATCTTCTAGATTAAAATTGTTCAATCTCCTTCTTTCCTTCCCTCAAGTTTCATTGGATATCAACCAACACACTTATTAGGGATCTGACCTAATCCCCAATGACACATCTGGTGTGGGTGGCACTCATTAGAATATGCTTTCCAATAAATGATCTGCTGAGGTTCTGACAAAATAAATGCTTATTTTCATTATCAGTCACTTACTCTCTGCCACTTCAAATGCACATCCTCCCAGGTATGGCTTCAATCCAAACTGACATCTGAATTACAGTCAAGCGTGATGCCAGATTTTAGTTGATAACATGAAAGTGCACATGTAAAAGTGGAAGACAGACACAGCTATTTACAATACAGAAACAGCCTCAGAGGTTATGGTAACCAAAAGAGAATAGTGCAATTAATTACTTAACTAGAGAGTTTGCAAGAAAAAGACCAGAAGAGAAAAAGGATGAAGCGTAAATAGCAGCAGTTTGAAGAGCCTAGCTATGAACATTTTAAGAGAGTCCCATCTATCAGTGGGAACAAAGAACAGAAATACAGTGGTAAGAGCTAACTGGCTTCATTATCGGATTGTCCAGCAATCTGTTAGCAATATGTACAGCTGATTTCATGCAAAGCCTACATCTGTCTTTCTGAAGCTTGTCAGTAACCAGGAAAGTGATGCAAAGAAAGCATTATCAGGGTGTGTGTTTGTAGATCTGTGGTTACCGTTAGTAGGGAAAGCTGGACATGCCAAAAATAACTATATGATTCTTTTTGACATGAAACTAAAAGTAATGAAAGAATGTTTACAGTATGACTCCTTCTCATAAGGGAGAAAAATGATGATCTAAGCTGTATGACAGATGTCAAGAAGACTGATGTGTGGTTTAGGAAGATGCTTTTAATGACATGCTTGCAGCAGTTGGAAACAAACTGTCAGACTAATAGCAATTCTTTTTACTGCAGACCAGCCCAAGGAAATAGAAGTTCTGCCTCGGAAAATACAGACGGGAGAAAGATTTGCCTTACCACAAGGAAACAAATAACTTTCTTAACATGAAAGCAAAATTTTCAGAGTTAAAGTTTTCATTTTTATCATCTTCAGTGTTCAGGGTGCAGTGGTACACGTTAAACTGTATCAGTCAAACACTTTGGACCATGGTATTTTGCTCTTAAGTGATAGCCATGCCCTGCCACTATGCTTCAAATTCCTCAGCGAGTGGATAGTAATACTAGATCCTACAGTTTAGAAACCAAGGCAGAGTGAGACTAAAGGACTTGCCAAGTTCATACACCAATTTAGCCCCATCTCCCGAGTCTCATTCAATGCCCTAATTAGAAGATCTCTGTTTCCCTTTGTAGTGAAACAGGAGATTTACCTGGTGTGCTGTTGTGTTTGAGGTAAGACACCACACAGGCTGAAAATGTGGCAGGGAAGAAAGCAGGGGAGAAGGGGGTTTGTACTCTGTTCCTTCATGCCCCAGGGTGCCATGCTAAGAGATACCAAGACACTTAAGGGAGTAAAATGAAGTAGGACTATGGGAATCTCTAGAGAATATTCACAACAGGGCAGTAGTTGGACCATATGACTCTCTGACATAGTGTGAGAGCTGAGACCTTTCTTCAGATTTTAACTACTCTATTTTTAATAAATTAAACTTTGTACCCTGGTAAACAGACTAGAATTCCCAGTCCACAGTCAATTCATATTTTTTTCCCAGTTCCAGCTGCTGTTGGTGTTTTACTTGGTTTCCTTTCCTACTTGATAATTTAATGCTACAACACAATCTTAAACAGATGGCAGCACTTCAGAGACAAGTGACTTCCCCGTAAAGGTCAGCAGGCACACACAATCCTTGGAGACGAAAACAATTATTTAAAGGTATTGTTGTCTTTAAAAGAAAACCAATGCATGATTTCTCTAGACCCTTTTGCATCAGTTTTATTCTTGTCTCTTCTCACCTAATATTTCAGGATCTTTACTTTCCTTCAGAAGGCAAAGTTTCCCCTCCTTTCTCACAACGTATTTTTTATTTCTTAGCAGATGCTGAACCGCCCAGTACAGATCAACTCTCTCTTGTGATGATCTCTGCACGGGCTCTGCCATAAAGACGAGTAATTGGTAAACAGATCTTGAGAGCTAAAGGACTTATTCAAGGCAAACAACCAATGGAAATCAGCAGTGAAAGAAGTAGGACTTGAAATAACTCAATTTAGGCAAGAAGTTACAAATACAGATTATAGAAATATGTAGTCAGTAGATCTGTATTGTAGATCTGAGATCAAGGCTGGAACGCAGTTTTCTCCTCACATCCTCATTTTTTCTCTCAATTTTTTTTTTTTTTTAAAAGGACACATAATAGCAATGCATTTTATACAAAGAATATCTTCTTTGTTGTAATCTTTTCTTTTTTAAAGGACTACTTTAGCTTGGAGGAAGTAAATAAAAACTCTGTGCTTAAATCTGCATTTTAATGGCAGTCTCTGTACCACAAATGAGTCTCTGATCATAGCTATGATCTATTATGATGTACCACTGAAAGTTCATTACCTTAATGTGTAAAACATGGTTTAAAATGTGACAGAAAGTGACTACAAAGTAAGAAATCAAGTCAAACTGGACTAAATGTTAGTGTAAACAGCATAAAAATAAATCCCCTGAAAATTAAAACCTACTTTCTTACTTAGCTTCGGGGTTTATTTTAGCTCGTTGTAATTTCTGTGCAGTGAACATTTCTTTTGGGGCAAAATCCATTTCCTAATAAGTTTATATAACGTATATTTGCAGTCAGAAAATGATAATGCAGAATTACTTTTACTGTTTAAGAAATGGAGCCTTCTCTCTGGCTATCATTTGAGACATAAAATTTTCTTGACCACAGGCAAAATATCTCATTCATAGATTGCCGTAAGTGGAGGGTGAGTCCTGTAGTCATAGTACAAGATGCAAGTTATAGAGTTCAAGGTCATATTCCAAGCAGTGTCATACCTTTTACAGGTGAAAATAAACAAGTCACAAGCTCACATATTTATGGATTAGTATTAATTACCAGTATAGACTGGAATTTTCTGTACTGGAACATGAAAAGCAGATATTGCATAATTTAAATAGGTCTCACAGTACCTAGGAATTCCTTGATGCTACATTTTTATGAAAAAGGTAAATATGGCGGGGATATGTTAGTTTCAGTCTTACGAGAAGCACCGGGGAAGTAAAAATTGCATTGTGCAAAGTATAAAGCACAGGCAGAAATCACTCTGCTTTGCTGCATCATCCATGTTCAAGAAAGATTAATTCACATGCAAAAAGTATGCAGAAAGGTTTTAGCATGAATAGGAAGTGACATGAAAGTAGCCTTTCCAGAAAGTTGAAGAGAGCTAAGATTGTTTATTTGAAAATTAACAGCCATATGACTATGGTCTGTCAAAGAATTCAACTTGATCAAGAGCTGATCTTTCAACGCTCTGGTTCACAGCTGGTACAAGAACGAGCAGCAGCAAACTAGACAGAAATGTTTGGACAGAAAGATGTTTCAGCCACTAGACAAATTAAGATTTCTAATGCAGCCAAAAAGCTGGTTTAAAGATGGAGTTTGATGGGGGTTTATGCCGCTGCTGCTGTTATAGCAGCAGAGTGCATTTGATGACCCCAAAGTTTTGCTCCTGCCAATGCTGCCATTTCTCTGTAAAATCACCTCAAGTCCTGAAACCAGGCTAATGTTCTGCTTTTTCCTCTGAGTAAAAGTCACCAACATGTGAGAAGTGTTCAGATCCTTCCGTGTTGACTACTCTAATCTACTACCTTATTAAATCATAAAACAGGTTTGAAATAACTAAGCAATACACAAACTGGTCACACTATTTATTAGGCACTTTATTTAATTCAGACAGATTTTCTAATTCTGAATGATCTACCAATACACAGATATTCACTACAGCACTATAAGTATTTTCCTAAATCCCTATTTAATAGGGTTAAGGAAAATTTGTGATGTAATGTGGAATTTGCCTTGTCAGTACTTCATCTCCTTGAGCAGATATACATGAGATGTAACTTCTAGGACACTCATCATTCCACAAAACCCTCAACATCACTACTAATAGTTGAAATTTTACTCTCAAATAGGTTGGTAAGGATTTTGTCTAATATAAGAATGGCTGAAGTCAATAGGAAGACTCCAAAACTCCATAAGATTCAGATTATAAATGTTATTTTTCCTTTTTTGTTTGTTTTTTTTTTTTACCACAAGTAGAGAGCTATTAACGTAAGTTCCGTTACACTTGCTGATATACTGAGGCAAGAAACAGTGATATGCAGTTTTGAAAGTGATTATTATTTGATGGAATTGTTCTACATTGTTTATGTTAAGCTTTCAGTTGAAGCCTACAGATTTAATTTATGGAAAATGCCTAGAGTGTTTGACAGATGCTATAAAATCAAAATGAAATAATTAACTTGTAATGAGAAAAATAGGTCTAAGGACAAAGACATGAAAAGAACAACAAAGTGATTCAGGGTGGGGCAGCAGGGAAAGCAGTGGGCTTCATCTAATTAGAGTTTTCAAAAGATGACTGAAGAGTGGACTCATTGCAAAGGCTTTCTAAAGGCAAAGAAAAGGCATTAAGAGAGAGGTAGAATATGGAGGTTCAAATATTTAGTTGGCTAAACATCAAAAAACCTGACCACAGGTGAAGATTTACCTCTGGAACAAACCATCGCAGCCAAACAAACTCACTTGATATGTTCAAATGAAGATAGGAAGTCTTTCTTGAACATATTGCTCAAGTTCAAGTTAAAATAAACAAATTACTTAACTGACTATACTGAAACACGTAAAGCACAATGGTCTGTGAAATACAAAAGGTGAGGTTATAAACTAATATTAGAAGGGAGCACTGTAATCACTTCTTGTGTAAAACAGGTATTGTGGCAATCAGACAACTGGCAGATTAAGGTGCTAATAAATTAGTCTATGACCTGCTCAATTTATGTGCCTCTTGAAATGTAGGACTGCCCTTCTAACAGGATCTGGGCATTAAATTGCATAACTCTGTAACATTTCTCCCCCACCCCGCATCACAGTCAGACCCGTGCTAGTTTGATAGCCACAGTAAACTCAAATAGGAGGTGAACTGCTGATGCAGTCAGCATGGCAGATATTCTAGTTTCTTCACAATAACCGCAAGGCAGAGCTTGAAGATAACATAGTGGAATTTGTTAAATAATATAAAATGACAGGGAGGCTACCATCACACAGCAATTGTACCCTACGGTTCCTAAGAGGCACGAGGCAGAACCAAATGCCTCCCTGACCCCTGCAAGCATGATTATTTTATAATAACCATGCACACACCCTGCAGCTGCTGTTTGCCTTATAAAATATATTTCATTGTCCTGTGGTGAAGAAAGAAATTGTCATTCTTTACTAATTAAAAACACAAAAGGTGGCAGTTAAGCTGGTAATTAACAGCTGTAGTAGACCTAACATTTAAAAAGACTAGTCCAGTAAAGCCTACTTGCCCTTCTACCTCAGATGGTTCTGAGACATCAGTACCTGTTAATGTCCTAGTAACACATGAGATTAATCTTACTCCAGCCTTTTGAAGCTAGGACCTGTGGCTTTCTGGGGTGCTCTATGGTTCTTTTCAATAAAAGGCCTCTTTACACCTTATAAAGAAACTTCTTTAAAAAATATAAATTAAAGACCTGTTTTATTGTATCCTTAAAATACAGGTGGATAAATCTCTATAGGGCAAGAATAAAAAAAGAGAGTCATAAGCAAGACAAAATGCTTCAAGTGCTTCCTGACTTTCCTAAGTAGATTCTGTCCTCTTCAAACACTACCATTCCCTTACTGTTTTACAAAGTTCAGTAAGAGGATGGTGATACAAACAAGGACCAGCTAACAACTTGCAGGGAACTGTGAGGGTTCTTAATCAATAGCTTGCACCTGGGCTGTGCAAGGAGGAGCACTTCCTGTACATCAGTGGTTCAGTAACTTCTGTTGTTTCCATGGCTCCCCTTGACCCTTTTGTCTGCTTACTCAATTTGTTTGTAAAAAGTATTCTGTTAGATGCTGTTTTCCTCTTGAGCATGCTGAACAGTCAAAGTAGGCTTCTGGTATCAAGCATTTACCCAGTAAAAAGAAGCGAGGCTATAGCTCCGGGATTATGATATCTGTGCTACCCGGGATAAAGTAGAAAACAGACTGAATCCAAGAAAAGCTTTCCATAATCATCTAGAAGCACATAATAGCAATGTGAATATAGACATCAAGCAGTAAGAAGAAGGGGAGGGGGAGAGATGCTCTCTTTTTTGCCACAAAGTAGAAGTCTTGTCTCAAAACAAGCATTTAAGATGCAATTCTTGCTGTGGTGAAAAAAAACCTGACAGAACAACAGAGTAGTGTAAACAGAGTTGCTTGAGGGTATCCTTACTACTGCTAGCATATGGTGGCCCCCTATTTCATATGAAATAATTAAGCTCACAGAGTTGATACAAATCTGTTGCCCTCAATAAATCCTTATTTTTGTAAGACTGAGTTATGTGATTGCCCATTTGGGAAGATCCAGACTCAGCCAGCTGAAGCTATTTGTTCAGGTAACATGTACAAACACCACAGCCAAACAACACAAGAGCACAACAAGAGCTAACAGGACTACTTTCTAATGCTTTTCTTCAAAACATCCTTCATCAAATCACAACAAACCTCCTCTACCACTACAGTTTGTTACTGACTATACAAACGCTCTTTGTAGTCTGAGAGCTGCTTTTAATTCATCAGATTTAATCTTTCAAATGAATACCAAGTTTTCCCCCGTCCTCAGCCTTTTTTGTAGTTTCTTAGATAACTTACGGCCTCTAATGGAACACTGCATACAGAGCAGCTTTCTCCCTAATCAAGTTTTTGAAAATTACACCTGACACCTTTTAGACCTAAAGAAGAAGAAGAACAATTTTACTTGATGGAAAGAGCACTCAATTTTATATCACCCTAGCTCAATAATTCATGAAAAATCATGATCATCAAAGGGAAACTTGTGACTAACTTCCCCAGCTTTTAAGAGGACAATTGCCTGGTGTCGCGGGTTCGGTTTGTAACCGGGCAGAAACACCAATTTAGTGTAGTGGTTTGGTCCAAAATACTCATTACTGTTTATCTGCTGTGAGATAAGAATTAGGAGAAATGCAAAACAGGCACCAAACTTGAAAGAATATGAAGAAGTTTATTAACAGACCTAAAAGAAGAAAAAAATTATACCACCTTCAGAACTCTCCTCCTCCCCCCACCTTCCTCCCTTCTCCCACTGACAATGTGAAAAGACAACCCTTAAGATGTTCAGTCTGTTTACCACTTCCATAATAACCTTGTTCAGTCCATTTAGAAAGAGAAGTCTCTTCTTGCTCATGCTATGAAAACATTATCACAACGAGACAGCCGCCCACTTCCAAATATTGTTCAGTCCATTTAGGAAGAGGAGTCTCTGCCTGCGTGTGAGTCCTTTCCCCCGACTTGCAGCTTTTCCCGCAACTGCTTTCGAGGGTCCACTCTTGAAGATTTTTGGGGTACAATTTTAAGGTTGAGCCGTTCAGAAACAAAAACAGAGGCCCTTCTCCTTCCCTGGGAGCAAAGGGTCTTCATCATCTTCATCGTTAGGACTATCTCTGGGAGCATCTCTAGGAACTGAGGTTTTCTCCTTTCCCATTTGGAGCAAAAGTCCTCATCTGGTTCATCTCTACGGACTGAGGTTTTCTCCTTTCCCGTTTGGAGCAAAAGTCCTCATCTGGTTCATCTCTCCCTGTCCAAACTTCTCATGAAATTACAGCTGCGTCAGCATCTGCCTATCTCAGCGCAGGTGCTTTTGCTCACGAGTTGAACACTCCACCCCCCATATCTTCATGAAATTACAACGGGATACTCTGATATATCATAGCTTCACAACAGAATTTCAGCTTTAAGCATCTCCTCTCTCTCTTCCCTCAGGTTTTCAGCTCTTCACAGCAATAAAAGGGTTACTCTCACCTCAGCCTTGCAGCTTTGCAGCTGGAATGTTGAATTTTTCTTATCGCAGTGGAGAGGGGGGAGAGCCGAGCCGCTCCGGCTGCCCACGGCAAGGCAGTGGGGGGGGGTTCCATGGCTGGAACAGGTCCATGGCTTCAGGATGGCCGTGGCCCGGCCCGGCCCAAGCAGGGCCTGGCCGGGCCCGCTGGCCCCCACACGGGGCCTGCAGCCACCTGTGCCAGCGCCGGAAACGAGAGAGAGCTTGGAGGGGGAGTTTGCCTATTCTTAAATGTGGATCACAGAGGTGATCACAACTTTAAGTGGCTTAGAGAATTGTCCATATTCAAACTGGCCAGCTGATAGGTTCTGTCAGTTCCCAGAGGAAACTGTAAGCACCCCTTAGCAAGGACGTCCCTTCCGGGACTACGCTTGCTAACCTATGACACCTGGGAACCCTTTACTCTGTAATAGAAGCAAGACCTGAGAAAGAAGCTCTTTGCTTAATACTGCTAACAGGCTAACTCAAACATACACCCTATCTGCCCATGTACAGCAGCTTAAAAAGAAAATATGAAAGCACTTTCTGCAAAGTTTGAAGGTAATAAAGGGAGAAAAAAAAACATGAAAAGGAATGTATTTTTCTTTTTAACCCTTGTTTTCCCCTGCTGTCCCACACAAAGAATCTAACTCCTAATAAGAGCCAAATTGACCCCTCTGAGCACCTCCCTTTTACAGAGTGCTGAGGAACTACTTAATTCTTGACAGCTGGGTCAGCCCAGAGACTGGAAATCCCTGTGCTTAGGGGATGCAGCTGTGGACTTCACCCCCCTCCCCACCGCCCCCCAGTCAGGGGGAGTGTTAACTGGGAGTGTTAACTCTTTCCAGGACTTGCTCCAGCAAAAATCCACGCACAGTATCTGCTTGTAAAGCAAGACTGAGCTATGTGCGTGATGAAGTGCTGGAGTTCTCTGTAAATACTCTGTTAGGGAAGTATTTTTCAATCTATGTCACTGGAAATCTTCCTCAAAGAAAGTGTCTCACATTTTTTCTCCTCCAAAATTAGTATTTTCTCAGAGATTGGTTTACACTATTTTGCACTCAGATGATATTTAGCTGAAATCCAGCCATGCTAATTAATGAATTAGTCAAATATGTAATACTAAAGTCTCTGTACTACTCACATTTGGAGAAGAAACTACGCAAATCCATAAAACTCAGAGGAGTTAATGACAAAGTGATATTGAATCAAATTAGCAACCTAGGGGCTAAATTTGCCCAGATCCATTGCTCTGTTAACTTTCTAACTATGTGGGGTTACATGTCAATTAAGCAGTCCAGCCTATTTAATGTTATGAAAAACAAAATCGGATTGTGAAGCCAGCAGCTGAGCTGATGTGTTTGAAGCAGAACTGTCTCATTTACTCATTTGGTCATGGCACAAGTGCAGCAGGAAGAATGCCTCTCCCTCCTCACATCTTTCTGTGCGTCTCGGCTGGCTCCAAGCAACGCAAGAGCATTTTCCCTCCATGCACTGCATACTGTATATACTTCCCACAGTGCTGGTTCAGGGGAGCCTCTATGTTCATTCTCATGGGCTCTCCAGGCCATTAGCAGGCTGGATAACTAGCTAGAGGTGCACAGATTAGTTGGCCACTACCCACTACACTCATTAGCCATGCTGCAGGAATCATACTGGGCCACTGGGCCCACTCCTCCCACTGGCACAGTTCGAGAACCTGCTCTCAGTTTTGAGCAAGAAGCTGTAGATTGAGATATTGCCATTTACTGCATCCAGACAAAACTCCTGTGCCTGTATGCAGTGATGCACGAGACTGGTAGATGAAGGTATAGGTATGCAATGGGTATTTTTTAGATACAGGTACTTCATGTATAATTAAAATACAGTGTATGACAACTCAGCACCTATTAATCAAATTATTGGTATTTTGACTGCCTCTATAGCCAACAACAACTACAAGCTGCACTGCCTCAGTATCATTTCAATACCATGTATGCTGGCCATAAAGTTCATGAAAAAGGTTTAATAGGCCATCAAATCCTGTTTCTCTGGAGTACTAGCACCCATTTATATGGCCCTTTTCATAAGGGTATCAACTTCTGATAAGGTTTATTAGACATCTAATCAGTTTCATTCCATCTACAAGGCTATTCCAAGACCTCTCCCTTAGGTAATAAATGGTTCAGGAAGTTTCCAACCTATTTTAATTCATGGCAAGCTTAATTTAGCTCTTTGTCTCCATTAAGTTTATTCCTATGAAATAATTATATAATGCAATCTTGTTACCCCCAATGGGAAAGAATGGACTAAACCCAAGCCTTTCTAAAAAAGTGTTCATATCTATATTTTTATTCATTGTGTTGACTCTTGGCTTTGAATAAAACACACACACATGAGGAGTTCCCACAGTTTTTAAGGTTAAAACAGCCCAGCCTCATGGGCTGCCAACTGCAGCTACTTGTCTGTGTCAAAGTTATGTGAAATTTGAAGTTAGCAAGACATTCTTGGTAAAAATAATCACATGTATATAGACTGTTTATGGAAAATTTCATCTTTCAGTGGTAAAGGCAGCAGTGAGACACTGTTCAGGAAATGGCCAATCAATCAAATATTCCAGAAGGAAAAAAAGCAAATCAATTCTCAGCCACAATGAAAATCTTTGTTATTTAGAACCATGCAGGGGTATTTCACTAACAGAGAGCAGAAACCCTGCTATGCAATACCTGCTTTAGAGCTAGGGAATCTGCCACTAGTTCATTAATGGCTTTTTCTGTGGATTAATTCTGGTAAATTGGTTCAGAGCAAATAAGAATAGCCAAACTGTCTTTTACTGTTCTAAAAAATACCAAAGGTTAGCCCTTTCCTAAAGGCCCTCCAGTTAGGCTGGTGCTAAGCTCATGAAAAGAAATGCTCTTACGATTGCCATACTCACCATGAGACAAAGCACAGAGTATGAAGCTTTTATTCAGATGTTCATTACCCAATAGTCATCCATTTGCATGATGATGGAGAAATGAGAGATCTGTGGAAAGCAGTTCAACAGCTTACACTGGAAAATCGTTGTCTAATATTGTGCATCTAACCTGAAGTTGCAGATTTATACTTCAGGTGGATTGTGTTTTACCTCTGAATCTTCTTCTCTTGGGAGGGGGTAAAAATGGAATTGGATTTATATCTCTGTATTTTCTGAACCAGACACTGCCTAATAATATAGGAGTCTAGGTAGAATGACATTAAAGGCTGTGAGTATTTGATGTTAATCAATGGATGGCTGTCTCAGTGGGAGTTTGCTCATTTCTGCCTTAAGAGAGCTAAATTGCTACATCTAGCTATGCTGGGAAGGATTGAAACAAGCAGTCAATACTTTTTTTTCCAGAATCAATATATAAAAAAGTAATTCAATGGAAATGACCTGAGAAATGTGGAGGAAGAAAACAAGAAGCAGTCCACCTTGTGCACCCCATGCTGGTTAACCAGACAAAAACATACACACACCTGTAAGAGGATACAGTATTTCACAGAGACATTGCCTGGCCCAGAACTGGCTATGTAAACTCCTCGACAGTAAGACTGAAGATTAAAAGCAGAGACGACAAATATTTCCCCTTCCATTGACACCTGATACAGAAAAGCACTTAATCCTTTGCTTAAGTCTACCCAATTCAGCCAAGCTGTTAAGTGCTAGAAAGTCGATAGGATACAAGCATGTGTTTAACTGCATTGCTGAAAGGGGCAGTTTGCAGCTCAGGATGTGGAAGGTACGATATGAAACACTGTTTTCTGCATTGGCCTTTGCCCAGTGCCAAATCCAGCTTTCATCGGTGTCAGCTGAACCCCTTTCCATCTTTAAACTGCGAGAATGGTAAAGATGTTACAAGTTATACCCCCTGAGAAGTGCTGAGTGCTGGGAACCTTCCTGATGTCTCTAAAGGACTACAATCTCTCCAGCGGAAAGAGAGGGAACAGGTGGAAGGCCTTAAGAGATATCAATAAGTACATAGCTGACCCAAGGTGGAAGAGTGCCTTGCTGCATCTTCTTACTGCTGCTGATCCTCACCATTAATCCAGTATTTGGGGAGGACTGGAAGGGACTCAACACAGTTTTGATGGGAGAATAAATGACAGCCTTCCTAATGTAGTCTGGTGCATTACTGTGAAGCAGCTGAAGTCCAAGTGAATTTGACAGACTGAATACCAAAAGACAGGGATATTGTGCAGTGACATGGTAACACTGAAAGCATGCAGTAAGGGTGTGTGTCTGTGTGCTTGTGCCTGTGTGTTTATGTGTTGGAGGAGAGCTGCACCTGTGCCTCAACCCCAACATCTGCTTTATTAACGGGTAATACGTGCTCTTTACAAAAACAACTTTGTTACGTGATTTGCAAAACGTGAGCCCCATGAGTGTTTTAGTGGAAGAGTAGAGAAACTCTGCTCTAATTTCCCAATCAAAAAGTAAACATGAGTGACAAGAAAAATAAAGTATTATATTTCAGAAGTAATATTTTCTTCTTATACAAGCTTAACAGTAATTCCATTCATTTTACATGGTCTCAAAAGAGGCAATTAAATTTGCTGTATCATAGGAGCCTAGAAATTAGTAAGGAAATGGAGGGTTGTCATAATGTGCTTTTAAAATCACATCCACTATCTGCTGGTAAAAGCTCTCTTCATATAAATGGAGAGGCAAGACCAAAGTGTACTGTGAGAGGCAGCATCCTGGAAATGAAGAGCACCTCAGTTCTTCTGTCAGCCTGGATTTTGTAATATGTGTCAGACATCTTTACTGACAGCTAGAATTTAGGGTCAGAGTTGCACCTAAACTGATTTGGCCTTTTTTCTTTTTTCTGTAGTGTTTTTATAATATAACAGACCAAATAATAGTTTGCTGGAATTTTTTTTTCCCTTTAAGCTTATCAGTTATGAAAAGTGTGAGTGAATGGAGCAAATGCATTTGAGCTATTGCTGTTTCTCCGAAAGGGGTAAATCTCTACAGAGCAGTATATGCAAGCAACTCTTCACCTGAACCAACAATCCAAAAATAAGCTCAGGACTCCCAGGAACAGAAATACGTCTCCTCAAAACCTTCAAGGACTATTTTGGGTGTTAATATTCTCAGGCAGCATGTCCTGGGAGAAAAGCATTCTCTGGGCATAAACCATTACACTTCTGACAAGAAGCAGCAACAAAAGGAGCCTCAAAAGTTGCCCATGGCAGCTGAAAAGAGATGAGTGTTATTGGATATGACAGAAAGTGATGGGGAGCTGGTTGCTAACCAGGTATACATAGGCTGGAAATAGATGATTAAAAACACTGTGAGCCTTAAGTGGTGGATCAAAGGAATAGCTAATTTTTTTTTTTAGCATCTTCTTGAATAGAGTTTTACCACTGTGACAAAAGTAAATCCAAATTAATTTTTATCTCTGGCTCCAGATCATTAATTGAATTGACAGTCGAGTTTGATGGGACTACTATGAAAAATCTAGCTTGGCTGTTGTTCTTTGTGCTCCTTCTGTAGAAGCTGCTTGTCAGTCATATGGGTTAGAGGTTGAAAGCAACCAGAGTAAATCATGCTCCAGTTGAAATGAGCAACCTACCAGTTTAGGAGAACTTTTTTTAAGAAGATCATCTTTATATGTATTTTTTCCCTTGGTGTTTGTTACATAAGTCTTATGCAACTTTTTCAATTCAGCATCAGTATTTAAAAAATTAGCTTAAATTTAGAATCATACTTAAATATCAAAGTACGGTGTAGGTTTGAGGGGTGGTTTTGAACCATCTATTGAATTGTTGGACCACACAAAAGTTTATAGTAATCAATTATCAAAACATCTCTAAGATTTTTGTTAATACTTTAGAAATAATTTAGAAGATCAAATTTAATATAAAATTAGAGAAAAGTGACAGACATGGTCAACATGGTTACAGTGAACATGTAGCAAAATATACTCTTTTTTATGCCTTGTATATCTATACGCAAAAAAACTCAAATTAAAAATATCCTGTGTTTTCTGAAGCAAAGTTAAATCTCTTTCCCAGCTATTTATGCTAATTCTGAAGCTGTGTATTCAAAATTTTATAAAATGCATTTTATATTTCAAAAAGGAGAAGCATTTACACTAAAAATCTAGCTTGCAAATTAAAAGTTTATTGTAAAAATGTGTCCTCACTAACACAATAACCATTTTTCAGTTCACAGTAGTTAATTCCTTTTCCACTTCAGAGTAGTTCTTGTCTGGAACTTGCTCTCATAGATGGTGCCTATGGGGACACAGACAGTGTCTACTTTTGATTATTTAAATGCAATTAAGAACCTAAAATTTGGACTTTAAATTGCCCATTCAATACTTATACCCTTCTAAATGAAAATTCAGAGCAAATGAATTATATATTTAAATAGGAAATAGCAAGTTGTCCCCAAAGTTTCAAATATAATTTAAAAAGGGAAAATTTCTCTTCTTTTCATATCCAAGCTTGCATATAACTATTTCATTCAGAGAAAAAGTTTTAATACCTTGTAATGAACAAAGTTTGGTTTTCTTTACCTTGGGGAGAAACTCTAAGTAATAAATAAATGTAAAAACCTGCATCAATAAATTCAGCCATAACTCAAAAGCTCTGGTGACCTCAGGGTAATGGTGATTTGTGAAGATTTTGGGGAAAATTATGGAAAATGAGTGTGTAAGAGGACATACAGCCCAGCTTTGTACCAATTTGCCACATACCTCTCTAAATTGAGAGTTACATTGATAAACAAAGCTACCTGGGTTCAGTTTCATTCCTAGAGTATGAAAATGAGAACCCAGTATTTAACACAAACTGACATTTCCACTGCTGATGTCTTGTAACGTTAACTAGACACATTTGATCATTATTTCAATGTCTAGAAATGTGGTCAGTAAGACCTCTTTCATACTTCTAGAGACCTCTACGAGTATCAGTTTAAAAAAAAAAAATTCACAGCTAACTGAGAAATAAGTCTTTTTCCTATGCCTCAGGGCATATAATTGATAATACTTACCCCGAATGGCACTTATTGCAGAAAAATGTAACCAGCTGCACAGCAATGAAAAATCATGATAGGACTTTCTTTTACATACCAGTGCAGCCAGAAACATAACCTGGAAGGTCCCATTGGCCATTAAAAACTGTTCTGACTGTAGTGAGGTCATGTTAGGTCGGCATAGATGCATATATTACTGACATTTGTATTGTAAGTAGACATTAACTTGAAATCAGATGGCTATAACCCACTGGAGATTAAAAATGAGTCTATGCTTTGTACAGCTGGAAAGGAGAATGCAGGGAACTGGTACACAGAGCTGCAGCTCCCATCCAAGAGGTACCTGTCGGTGTTCTGTCAACAAACTGGACGGGGAGCTTGGACAAACGTTCCAGGACCCCTTTATTATTTTATTCCATTATCAGTCTCACATACAGAGTTGAGACAGAGATGGTACAAAGCTCACGCTGTCCCAGACATCCAAAGACTTCCTGGTTATGGAGCATTGTTAAAAGCTTCTCAGCCAATAGCGTGCTTCGAAAAGTTACAGACAACTGTTTAAACCAATCTACAACAGTGCACACACATCTCTTGTACACAATGCTCGCTTGTTATACCTTCTATAAAAACACACAATATTCCATTATTAAGCCTAAACTTATCTATCTTGCTAAGCGTATTTTTTGCAACCTCAAAACCTATCTCTGCCAGAAACTCTAACCATTGTTTTAATGTCCTTGCTTGCTATTAATTGTATCCTCTTCTATCTTCAAGTTTTCGCAGCTAAAGCTAATTCCTAAATTCTTTTGCTTTATTTCTGAAACTTGCTTTTTTCTCACACATAAGAGCTTTTTCACCTTCTGCGTTTCCCCACAGTACCGATAGCGAAACTAAAAAACAATAAAAGCAACACCAACATGGAGACACAAAAAATCCACCACCCTGCTTCTGGAAAGGCATTGGAAAGATGAGTAAAACAACCCACTAAACTTAATGGCATTTTCCTTCTTTGACTGCACACCTCACAATCACTATCAGTAATTTCCCCAATTTCAGAAAGATGTCCTGGCACCACTGGGAAGGATTCAACTAATTTGAGTGCAAATATATACTCAGCTGAGAAAATTTTCATACTAAATGATTATATAGTCATAATATCATTAAAAGAGATTAAGTAAAGTTTAATAGAGTTAAATTAATCATAGTTAATTGATTAAGTATATGCACAATTTTTTGCAGCATGGCACCTTCATTTGAAAAGCAACTTGGTCTGGATATGTAGGAGTGGGGAATGGGGAAATTAAAGCAGAGAAATGTATTGAAGGAAGATGGTAAAGCCTGAGAAGTAAATGCTACAAAAATTTGTGGGATTTAATATTTCAAAAATGGAACTAAGTACCATGTAAATCCAAGAGGATGTTTGCAGCCTACAGGTGAGAATTATATAATTTTGGGACTAGCAAGTGTAAACACAGGATATTCCTCAAGCTATGTCTCACATGTTACAGTGCACCTGTTACCAGACTGAAAGTAGCTACTCCTTGAGCATTTAATAATAACTGGAAACTTTCCAAAACCCAAAAGAAATATGAGTATAATAATATATTGATTTTAGTGTTTTATAGTGCCTCAATTGGCTTCATTTTCTTGAAAAAGATTTAATATCCTAATTCAGCTAAAAATAGAAGCAACCATTTAATTAATTAAAGTTCATGTCACTCGATTAAATTGTGAGTTTAGAAACCAGAAGACTATTTTTATAGTTTTACAAACCTATCAGAAATACTTGCTGTAGGCTGAAATTTTTGAAATTTTTGGGTTAGGTTTGTTGGGGTTTTTTTGACTAAGAAATCCATTTTGGTATTATGAATAAAAAAAGTAAAAAAAACCCCAAACTTCTAAAATGTCAGCTTCTAAAAAGAGAAAGTCATGAAACTGGCTTAAAAATATTAACAGCACACCAGTGCTGTAAAATCCACAGAAGGTTTAATTTATTCATATCTTCTACAGATATATCTCATTTTTCACTCAGGCCAGTGACCCTTCCCACATTTCAATTATAGTGTTTATCTATCCCAGTTTCCTCTTTTTGGTAGAAAACATGTCTAGAAAACAGCTGTGGAAAGGACCTTGGGAAAAGGAGCTGTACTTACGTAATACCTGACAAACACATCTAAATTATAAGGCATCAATCAATGTCCTTCAGTGATTCAAAGCCTTTAGCATGAGCAGGAAGTTTGTGTTGTGTATCTAGTGTAGTGCAAGCTGCTCACATCAGTGGTTTGGCCCAGAGCAGCAGTACAGTATGCAAGTCAATATCATGTTATTTCTGTTCTCAGGGTATTTTGGTGTTCATTAATTATAATCCTTTTGGAGAAAGCTAATCTGAAAGATCTGTCACAGGTACACATCAAATATATACCAAAACCTTTGGGAATATATGGGTTTGAACCATTTCATCCTTCTTACTGTTTCAGACTTCACAGATAGCCAGGGCGCTCATTCCAGGGGACCAGACTAAATTTAGTCTAGAGGAAAACACCACAGTGAGTTAGGGTAGACATAAAGGCTTTAGTACCAACTGTTTAGATCTACTGCCAAACTCTTATTGTGCCTAATTACCTGCTAGCATAGTTACAGCCTAACACTCTGTTGCTTTCATTTAGGGCCATTACTTCTCATTCTAGATAGTAAAACAAATTATCCTCTGAGTAACAAATTCCCTTTCTCTTTTAAAATAACATTTATATACCAGAACACTGTCTTCACTCAGTCTTCTACAGACATCACAGCCTAATCCTTCACTCTTTCAAGATTTTTCTCCTGGTTTTCATCTGGAGTTGCTCTAAGTACTCCACCCATTCCCAGAGGTGTGGTGCCAGCCTTTATTGGCTGGCATAGAATACATATTCATGTATTTTACGGAAGATGCTTCTCTGACACTTTCCAATACAAGATCTCCATTTTTCCAGTAAAGGAAATGGACATTATGCTGATTCTTACTCACTTAGGCTCTGTTAGAAGGCACGGATCCTTTTGTACAAAATTGCCCCACAAGACGTTTTTCTCCGGTGCACGTCTGTAAAGCTGATTATTGCTGTCTAAGCACACAGCCTCACGCAGAGTGGCCTACATAATTCACCAGCAGAACTCTGTGAAATCTGCATTTTCTACTTTATGAGAAATTTTGCTTACAGTTCCTACAATAATTTATTAGTGCTTCATTTCATAGGAAATGTTGTCATATATAGATTTAAGAAATAAAAGTACTTGTGTTGATAAACTTTCACTTGATAAAATTATGTCTTAGTCTAAACATAAATGATTGAAACACTCATTTCAAAGTGAAATGTGCTTTTCAAAAAGTCTAAATTAAATACTTTTAGTAGTGCGTTTACCAGCTTTTAAAGAAATAGCATCAAAATTGATGCGCTTCAACAAAATGTTTAAATGAGCTGATATTTTTGTATATAAAAATGTATTATGTCAGAAAATTTTTGACCAGCTACTCTCTGTGTGATATCATGGATAATTTTGTTCTGGATATTGATTTGAGAAAATATTATGCATTAAGAAAAACCTCAAAGGTTGGTAACCAAGACGGAGAATAGTATTTCCAACTGAGCTAAGTCTGCATTTCACATAAACAGATTAGAGAGTTTAGAGACAGTACAAGCTGGCCAGTTGTTAAGTAATGTGATAATAGGCTACAAATTATCAGTCTATAAAAAAGGGGAAAATGTCACAGAAGTAGTTCTTCACTGCAGAATGTTTTGAATAAACCTTTTTTTTTGACACAGTTAAAAAATATCTCAGAACACACAAATATCTCAAGGTGTTATTAAATAATGTGAATAAAAATGATAATAAAAATGCATGGAATTGATGAAAAATTGAACTTTTTTTTCCCCTAAAGCCCTTGCTCTGCATTTAATTTTCTTAAAACACGTTGAAGATAGATAATTCCATTCTGATTACTTATAGTTTAAAAATCTCAACAAATGCTGTAACAGGGCCTCGATGTTACTCCAAGACCTGTAAATGCTCTCCATATGAAGCAGAAAGGTGGTAGCAACTAAATGGTCTCTGGATGCTATTCTACTCCAACAGCAGTGAGTTCCAAGGTAAGAATTTCTGTCTTGGTGTTAAGGTAATTCTGATCTGGGGTTTTAAGACGAACATATCTCTGTCAATCATGCTTTAGGGTTCTGTGTAGTAATAGAGTATTAAAAATTGTAAGCATGACACAAACATCACCGATTTAAAAACTTTAAACAACTACATGGGCAACCTTCTGTTTCATACATAAATAAAATTAAAACAAGATGACTTCCTTTTTCTTTTTTTTTTTTGGGATAACTACATTGATAATTTAACCTACACCTTTTGAAAATAATGATTAGAATGATATATGTTAATTCATATGTATGTACAATTGGCACAGTTAGTATTACCCACAGTTGCTGGGCATTGCACTCTGAGCAGATGGTAATTGTGCACACACTCTGAAGCTGAAGCACTAACCCAGAACACACAGCATAGAATGAAACATAACTGAATTACTTTCCATGCATTTCTCTTTCCACTCTCAGTCATACTCAGTGACTGAAAACCTAGAATGACCTTCTCTCCTTTTAAACTCTCTATCCACTTTCCTTTCCATTTGTCTTACTTTCTCAAACACCAAACTGAGCCCTAGGCCATGGATTTCACCTGAGAGTTGCTTGCCCTAACCTGTGCAGTGCTTGATGGCTATGTATCTTCTTCTGTATATTTTTATCTACTTATTTTACAAGTGAGAGCTGTGTCTCTCTGCTTCTCTCAATGCAGTGCCTAGCACGATCAGGTCCCACTCTCTATCAGCAGTGGTGAAAATCTTTTAATCAAGCTGTAGCTCCAGTAAAATTTTTGGAAGGCAAAGCTGCTGCTGTGTGTTAAGAGATGAAATACAACAAAGTGCTACCCCTTTGGTATTCACTTTTTTCTGTTCTTTAGCTTGCTTACCTGTGGCACTGTGGGTCTGCTTCTCAGTTGTGGTAATACTGCTTTGACAGAATGAAGGCTCTAAAAGTAGATGTAGAACATTCCCTCAAACTCCATCTTCTACGGTGAGCCCTTATCCTGCAGCCTCTGCACAGCATCAAAAAGGCTAAGGGGGTTTACGGAAACCCTGCTTCCAGAGCCCAAATATGGGCCAAACTGGGGACTCAAGCAGTTTCAACCTGTGGAGTCTACATTTTTTCAGGGAATCTGATGAAGGTATGTAAAGAAAATATGCATTTTATCAAGCTTCAGTCGTCAGCACAAAGGTCATACCTCCATTGGGAAATTCCTACAAACTGGAAGTTAGCAGAAAACTTTGAAATATTGGTGCTTGCTTCCATATCTGGTCAGGGATAACAGAAAGTAAATTCACATACAGAAACCACAAGACCCCACCTATGCCAAGATATAGGTGTTTAGGTCCTGTTTATTCTCCTCCCACTCCATTAGCTGTATTAATTGAGATTCAGGTAACAGGGTATAAATAAAAAATCTGGATTGTGCTAGTGTGTTCTAGTGAATGAAAAAAAGCCATCTGCAAAAATAGGTGATTAAAAATATCTGCTTAGAAATAACAATTTGAAATGCGATTACACATCTGTATTTTTTCACTGATGGTTGAATGTGGCAGTTTATGGAATATACATAATTTTCCTCTTCCAGATTCCTCCCAGTAAGTAGAGGAGGTAATCCACCTTTATTGGTAGCATTTGCTCTACAGCAATTCACTGTCCTTCAGCAGCATCCAAAGCCTCTAATCAGCCGGTAGTGTGGACCCCAGCTGGAGAATGCTGTATACAGTAGTGAACGCGGTTGCTGTTCAGAATGAAAATGTACTGCTCTATTTGCTTAAAGCTACCGGCAGCAAGGCACCATTCCTTGCATGTTAGTGAGTTTGGATTTGATCTTTAGAAAACTGGTGTTCTGAGAATTTGCAGCTCTTGGAAGGTGGCAGTGTTTACAAGAAGATGATTAAAATGGCTGAAGATTTGCATGCAACTGTCCTGTCCCCCCAGCCACATACTATTTTTTGAATAATTCAAGAAAATAAAAAGAATACACCTCTGTATAACACCCTGTTTATCTGACAAAGAAAAGAGCAGAAGATGTAAAGCATGCAAACATTTTTTTGTGTATAATTTTAGTACAACAGTTGTTGGCAGTCTCCCACAAACATCTCTTCCCAGGCAGAAATTAGTCTCCAAGAAATACACAGATATGATTGTTTACCAGTAAGGACAGGACCCAAGACATACCCTCTATAAATGTAGTGTATGACAATACTGTTGCCTGAAGATGTCTTCATAAATGCATTTAGCAGATCTATCAGATGTGATACTTGACACACTAATTCCTCAAGGCATTGTACAGAAGAATTAATCAACTGTATGCAGAAAAAAAGATACAGGCAGAAACTATAAAAAGAAGGTTCACACATGTAATTCTTACATTTTATGGCTTTTAATAACTCCAATGAATGCAGCCAGATAACAGAAGTTTCCTCAATAAATGCACCCAGGAAACCAGTGAAGGTAAGTGAAGCTGTGCAGGAGACGCTACAGCAGCCAACAGAGAACAGCCAGTGGCCAGAAATGAGGTTTTGCACTTACATCACTGATAAAGTAAAAAAAAGTTAAAGCCAGAAATAGTCCCAAACCCACCAGCTGTGATTAGACCACAGCCATGCAGGTGAGGAAGCAAGGGAGAAAGCGCAAAGACCCAGTCAGTGACTTTCATTCATACATGAGGTAGTGCTGTGGGGAACTGGGGGGGCAGGCCACAACCTTTTGGCCCCAGTCATGTGGAAGCTGGTGAGGAAGTGATGAAACACAAAGGAGAAAGGCAGCCATCCATGCCATGTACTAGGCTTACTCCAAATGAATACTGAAATCTGCCTGTGAAAGTAGAGTGTGAATTCTGCTAAGTTCTACTAAGACATCTTGGCCAAGAATAAACCAGAGTAATTTTCCATGTGGAGACCAAATATCTATACAAAATGTTTCCTTTTCTGCAAAGAAGGAGAGAAACAGATGTGTCAGGGCAGCCTGTGCCTTCAACACCTTCCTTATCCATGTCAGCTGTACCCTGACCCTTCTCCTGAATGGTGCTCCCTTGACCAGTCACTCAGAACAGATCTTTGGGCTGCATCTCTGGCTCATAAGCTCATCTATGTTCCTACTTGTACAGCTTTTTTCCTCTGGCAAACTTCCAATACTTTCATAAAATATTTTTTTTTAAAAGCTGACTTCTAAAGCATTAGTTATTCATTTAAAGTACGCACAGCACAAGAATAAAACAACATGCAGGGCTATAAATATTTTTCCTTTACTAAACGCTTGATCTTGCAAGCATTATTACCCTCTTTTCATTACAGCTACTCCCATCCTTGGCTAGGAGAAACATCTGTATACTGTGTGAGACCATGAAGCCCTGTTAGCATTCACAGATATTTTCAGTGCAGTGCTGGGAAAGTACTCAGCCCCCTTTCTCCCTTTTCCTCACCAGGGCAGGGCTGGGAACTGTAAAACTTTTCTAGAACATTGGAACTAGGCTAACAGTACTCCACCCAAATAATAGCTTTCCCATCATTTCCCTTGGAACATCAGGTATTTTCTAGATTATCCTCATTATTACTGTGTGTGAGGGAGATTTTCCCAATAGTCTGTTGATTTTAACTCTTTACAGGGGGAAAATGTTAGAAAGGTAAACTGAGGTACATGAGAGAGAGAGAGAATAGCTTTTTTGTTCTTTAGTCTCTTCATGCTCACCTTTTCCATGACAACCCTGAATCAGTAAGAAGAACCTGTCATGGAGTGTACAAAGTGGGGATATTAATGAAAATTTCTTTGACTTAAAAGCAACATAGACAAATGCCTAGCAGGGAAGTTCTTGTTTTCTTTTTGTTTTCTTTTTTCTTCTTTTTTAATAATGATCCATAAATTCATGCTTGTCTTTAGAATACAGCTAAATCCTAAGAAAGAATGACACACCACATATTTTAAATAACTACTATAATAATCAATTTCATGGGTTCTCCAAGGTTGAGAGCAAATTAACCAATCAACCTCCACTTTAATCAACTCTTAGGTGATTAGGGCAAGTGATTTGCAAGGCAGCATGAACAACACACATCAGCTTGCTGAGTTTCTGCTGACTCAAGGAGCCTTCTGTGTTTGCATAATAGATCTAATAAAGATTGAGAACTACAGCTGTGGAAGGCTGCCCGATATGAAATATTCTGTGAAGGATGTTATGATGATAATCTTTCTACTGCTGCCATACAAATACGTCAAGTTGTATATATGTTTTGTTTGCACATATGCCCAATTACTGGCTCACACCTCTCAGTGCAGCTTTTCAAAACAGTAATAAAAAACACAGGCTGCCTCTATTTAGATACCTAATATGACTAATCAAGCAATTCTGTTCAATGTCATTGTGCTTCTTCCTCAGAAAAAGCTCTTCTGACCATCTTAAATGTCCTCCTAAGAAAAAAAAAAAAAACACTCCTGAATGTGAAGCTCTCATCAGGGTCCAGTCCTTACCTGGTGACATAGAGAGATGAAAGATACTCAGTGGTTCTGTAACCTGTAAGTGGTTCTACTATGTGCAGCATATTTTCCTGAGAACTTAAGTGCCAGTATATACCACATTCTCCCCAAATGCAAGATGGGATGTGAGGGAGAACTATTTCTTTGAATCTGGACAACATAAAAGCCTTAAGTCTAGGATGCAGTCTAAGTTATCCAGAAGCCTACTATGCTGAACACCTGCAGATTCAGGTGTTTCCCCAAGAAAGATGCAGTTGTTCAGGATTCCTGAGGATTTATCCAAATAATATTAATATTACTAACAACAACAATTTTCTGGGCACTTTCTCTGGTAAGAACATGTGCAGATAAATCAAATAATTATACAACTGAATCTAGGTATTTAAAATAACTGAAACTACTTGTATCAATGCAGTGCCTCAGGTACACATACTCAGCTCCTCCTGTCTGCAGGGACAGTTATGTGCTGTGATGTAAGAAACACAACTGGCCCTTTTGCTAAAATCATCTTTTCTCTCCTGGCTTATTACACCCGCTCCACTGAATCACAGCAGGATTTTCTGGTCTCTTCTTGCCTCAGATACATTCTCACAGTCATAATCTTGTATAAATCAACAACTTAGTGCTGGACAGTCAGATCTCTGGTCCACTTGAGGATATGGGAATCTCAGCTACTTTCACAGGCTCCTGTCACTCTGGGACTTGGTGAGAAAAACAGCCCAATGTTGAAAAACAGTGTGAGATCATCATGGGGCAGTATTTTTCTGAATTTTCAGACAGTCTCAGGAGAGGCAATCACTGTAGCTTCTGAAGCTAGACAAGAAACTTTCAGACCCCAAAGCTGACTAAATTGTAAGAAGAAATTGCATTGGGCACTCTGAGACAGATTTACTAGACACTCCTTCCCACAGCTGACATGGGAGACCTTCTGGAAGTTACTACTGCTTAATATCCAGCCAAACTTCGCATGTGTTGTGGCAGGTAACATTTTTTGACAAAACTGACTTTAGTATCTTGTCAGTAGCTTGCAGCCTCTAAATATACAGTTCAGCACCCACAGAAATCAATGAAGGCTCCAAATAGTAGAAAATTAACAAAGGGCTGATATACAATTTTTTAGCCAAGAAATGGGTTTTACTCTGCATCCAAGTACCCAAAACATGTTTTAAAAAGTAAATTGACGTTCAGAAAGGTATAACTGAAGATAGGCTGTGCAATGTTACAAGGACATTAAAACTTTTTTTTGTCAGGAACTTAAAATCTAAATAAAAAAATTAAAATTCAAGCAACTCTATAAAACTATCAACCGAAAAACATCTGCCTTTTCACACAAGAAACCAAAGAAAGACATTCCTTAAAAAGTCACCTTTTTTTCCTCACTTATTTATTTGCAGATTTACATGTATTTATGTTCAGAAGGACTTGTTCTCAGCCTTAATCAGATCAACATGCTTCTAAATGTATATATTTTTCATAAACTTGGGTGGGCTACTAATCCGTGTAGCCCTAATAAAAAGAACTGTGTGGCAATTAGCTCTAACCCACCCTTATATATAAGCACTATTACATACCAGGAGCAAATTATCGGGACAAGTCATTAGAGTTATAATAAAGAGATCTGGAATATATTGAATGTCTGGTTACATAAACACACAATCTACCATACCCTAGGAAATTAAAGGAAATATTATCCAAAGAAAAATAATCACTCTTTATTTCTGTTATAATATCTTCATTTTTTCAAATATTTTCTCATTTTGTCATATAAGACATTTTAAATCAAACTGTGAAATGAGAAATGTTAAGTGGCAAGTCTTTCAGGAAACCTTTTTCTGAGGAACTCAAAAAACAATCCACTTGCAATATTTCTCTGTCTGAATTTTGTGGACAAGACCTAAATTTCAACTTGTGTTTTGAAAGAGAGAAAAGAGACAGGTACCGAAAGCAGCTGGTGCAACGAAATAGCTTCGGTTCATAGAAGTCTTCAGACTGCTCATGTGAACAGGCTGTTGTAATTTCCTACTATCTTCAGAGTCATCTACTCCTTGTCACGAGAACCAAACCAGACCTACTTCCCATCTCTTCTGTAAATCTTTGCACACACAGGTGTGCAAGGTGTGCCCATGGTGGGAGGATCTGTGGCCAGGCCACTGCTTTAGCTCTTGGCAACATCACCACTGGCTTCCATCCCCAGCTGCCCTCTGAAGGAGCAAGCCCACAGTCAGTCTGGATTGTGGTGGTCATTAGCAGTGCAAAATCAAGAGTGGACTGAGGTGTCTTTAGGCTGTAGGAAGCACATCAAAGGAATAATGCTCAAGGCACTTGGGAGTGACCCAAGGAAGGGAAGAACCGACATATCAGCATGAGAAATTACTCATCAGCAGAGTAATCCCCCACAGGGCTCTCAGGGTTAATCAATTTATACTTTATGTAAATCACAGATGAACCTGTCGCCTCTTTGCTGGCACTGTGGTCTTTAGCAGTCTCTCTTCTACTGGATTATTTTAACATTCTTGTGAGTCTTGTAACCCCATAAAGTCACTGCAGTATTGCTCAGTTTCAAACCATACCTGAGCTCAGGAGCACTCCAGAAGCGTGAAGGAACGTACCTTTCAGCATCTGTGTACCACTAACTTTCCAGCCAGTAGTTGTCTTGTATACACAGAACTGCTCATTCATTACAGCTCTACCAACAGTGAAAGCATCAGATTTCAATATAAACAGCCTGTGCAGGTACAGAGAAGCCAGTTTTTTGTTTAAAAATACATCTCTAAACCAAAAAAGTAACACCATAGTTTTGTTATTTACTGTATTTTGAATTAAAGCAATGTATCAACTTGTATCAAGCCATTTGCTTTATTCTTACTCATAAGCTATATTTCCTGGTTATTTGAAACTCTCATCATTTTGAACTATACTGAAAATAGGAAAAACTGGTCTCAGTGAAGAGTCTTGATAACAGAGTTGAACTCTGTAGCTAGGCAGACAGAGCATGATAATTTGGTCTGCATACAAACTCGCCACTGACTCCCAGTTATCTTCAGAAGCTCCATTAATAAGGCGAGGCCACAAGCCATGGCTCAACACCTAATTGAAAGTTTGGCCTTTGATCCCAGAAGAGGAACTTTACTCTTTCATTAAGGATGGCCAGGTCTTGACTTCTGTCCTGAAGACGTGTAATACACCAGAGAAGTTTGCTGTTTCTGTTTGTTCTCGGGATCTGCTCACATACATAAACATGTGCCTAGTCTCTTCAAGACTTGAAAACTATTTTATTTGCCACAAGATAGCAGCATTCAGTCCTTATAAAATAATTATATTTTTTTAACGTAAATGCTTTTAATTACGTAAGTCTTTTTTTAACATTACCATAAGTAAAGGAAACTAGCCAGAAATCTTTTTTCTGGGACTTAAGGAAGAAAGGTCAAACATTTCCTTTAATTCTGGTCTTTGACACATAAACTTTAAAACATGGCCAAGAAACTACACATCTGGCACTTTTGTTCTTACTGTATTAATCTGTTCCCATCCAGTATGAGACCTGAGTTAATGAATCACTGGTGCTGGATATGATCCTCAGGGAAGTTTTGAATTTACTGTGCTGTGTTTTATATTGATGGCATGGTGCTGCAGAACTAAAACAGACACCTGCCCTGGCTCAAAGGCATGTCTTTCACATGATTCAACTAATAAAGTTATATGAATAGGAATTTATTACTGAATTTTATGAACACTAAAGTCACCATTTATATAGTCCAAGGCTGGTCTGATCCTTAAGATGCTACAGTATGTTATGTTGCAGTGTTCTGCTAAATAAACTGAGCTGGCTGTGAATTAGCCTGAGTACCAGAAAGAATATGCCCATATTAGCATACTGGTCCAGTAATACATAACACCCTGATCTACCTTTTTCTAAGCTAATATATCAGCTAAAATTATTTTAATGGAAGTTACTGATCAAATTACTGCTGTTTTTATTTGCTCAGTTGCACTCAGCATTCAGTGATTGGTCTGATCAGGCACCACAACTAGAGACACCCTTCCAAAAGTCTGTTATTTCTCACCTAGGCCAGGCAGTTTTTTCTGAACTACCCAGAAGAAGGGATTAAATAGGTTAGTTGATCTGTTTCCTCTCTTATGAGCAGCCTGGCATAGGCCTGAGGGAGAGTACTGAGCTCAGGAATGCTGATGAGATTCTACATTTATCTTCCTGATGAAGAGGTTGTATCTCTATTCTCTTCCTTTCACACAGTTTCTGCCTTTTCAGTCCTCTTGTATTACTTGCACTCGGCCAAGGTACTCATAAAGACCGTGTTCTCATTTTTGTTCTCCTCCTGAGGCCTGGACTCCAGGGCATTCTGTGCCTTGCCATATGCAGCAAGGCTGCTCCAGGGCTCTTGCTCTGGCTGAACAAGCACGGCTGGCTGTGTGAAGTATGGGAGTGTGCCCTCCTTCCCCCTTTACAGCTGACCTGCTGCTGCTAACTGGACAGAGGGATAACCCTGAAGCCTGGATTCAAACAGCAAGTGAGTCTAAAGAAAACAGTCTATCTGTTATCCTCATAGGGAACAGGAAGGGTTTTAATCATGGAACTCAGCCTTTACCCCCTGTTCTCATGGACAATCCCTTTTGTGTCCTTTACAACAGAATACAGAGAAGTACTCAATGCAAGCAGATTTCTAGATAATGATACCAATTCAAATATATTTTATTAGTATTTCCCCGCATATTTAGTCAACGGCTTTGTGAGGCCAAAGTTGAAAGATGCTACAATTTTACAGGGAAAGCAAAGGAGTCAGGAAGATATATAAACTGCCTTAGCATAAGAGGAAACAACGTGCAAAACTTTAAAACTGCTGCTTTTACAGCTCCAAATCAGTGTCTATTGAAATTATTGCTTCCTGCATCAGTCCTTCCTTGCTGAAGACTTTCAAGGCACTTACCCATTCTTGCCACTCTTCAAGATCTCCCAAATCATTATTATAGTCACTAAATTAGGAGAGATGATTTGCAACTTATTGTCACTAATCTGTGTTTGTCTTAACAACACCATTTCCAGTCTTTATTACAGTCTATAAATGGAAAATTAATGAGAAGGGTTCAAATTGCCTCACTGAAACTAACTAAAAAATGAAAATATCTACAATGAAAGAACCATAGTCTGGTGCTGTACAAATATGGTTTTGAAACAAGTCAGGCTATTAAGGCTCACCCAGCCTCCAGTACTAGACAAGACTGAAAGCATTAACATCCCAGCTCCAAAGAGCAAAGGCCCAGAGAGGATCTGACAAGGGCTGGAAGCTGAACTTTAAGAAATAAACCACTATTTAGAAAAAAAATAGATACAGTTTAAAAACCTTGATTACTTTTCTACTGTATTTATTACAAGACAACAGTTCCCACTTTCTTATATTTACTAAATCTTTTCCCAGGGTTTTTTATGTGTTCTGTACACATGCATGATGCATGACTGGCATTCTGTCACACAGTAACAAACACAGCAACAAAAACGTCCCAATAAACAATATAATTTAAAACACTAATTAAAATATATACTCTCAATTATTTTTTCAAAGTCTAACCCTCCTTCCTTCTCTCACTGCCCTTTGCTTTTTTATCAATATAACAGGATATGTAAGACAGAATATCTATTTAAGCCATGCCCTCACTATAGCTGTAAATTATGTTTTTTATTCCCTTTGAACTCAAGTCCTATCTAGTAAAGGAAACTATACCTACACAGAAACTCAAAGTTTTAGTTTGCTAATGCCCTTGATGACTTCATCAGTCTCTGTGCTAGTAGGATGATGTTATGTTACTAAACATAAGCAGGAAGGGACTTTTTTTTCAGAGGCAAGCAATCATAAAACAATCAAGGCATCCAGTCTCAGTTAAAAGCCACCAAATTTTATCAACTCCTTTACAATGCTAGGACAGCTGCTTCAGAAGAATCTTTTTAATTTCTAAAACATATGATGCTCAGTTCTATTTGTATCAGTATTTTCTCAAAAGACAAATAGTCCTTTTTCTTTTCCAGTCTTTCCTTCTAGCAGAAAGAACATTATGTTAGGCTGAATAAATCAAGGTGTTTCTTCCTTCTCTTCTGGAACAGTATATAAGTTTCCCTGTACATTCCAGTAAACTTTTTCTGTTACACCTTGGAATCATCTTTCTTTCCTAAGAGACCAGTGTACTCATCATTCCAAAAGAAATCTTCAACACTATCAGGGTTGCCTATACAAATTATTTTACCAGACATATCCTCAGACCACACCTTTTCCACAGCTGTGTTCACTGGTGATTCTTAACTCTACTGTGATCAACTAAAAGGCCCAGAATTTTTCCTTCCCCATTGTTTTCATTTGTATTGCTTCTAAATTATAATATGAACTGCTGCTTCACAATTTGAACAATTAATCCCACCTCTACAGACCATAATCCAGTTTTCTTGTGACATTCTTAATCTCCTGCTAGCAGGCATCCCTTATCCACTTCTCATCTAGTGTCATTAGCTTGTGTCTATTTTCAGTGCCTGGGTCATTAATAAAAATATTAATATTAGTCCTAAGAGTGGTCCTTGAAGACTTAACTGACTGTAGCCTTCCTTCCCCTTTCAGCATAACCCTCTGTCTCTTCTTTTTAGCTGGTGCCTTATCCACTTCACAGTCCTTGCTGTAATTGTCTTCAAACAAGCTATTAGAAAAATATGGGAAACAAGGGTTGAGTTTAGATAAAAATCTCAGTAAGAAATAGGTCCTGCACCAAAGGGAATAACAGGAAAGGAAACACTCATGTCAGGGAGAAAAAGGTAGGCATAAGGATGCTGTGGGCCTTTGAACAAAATAGGTGCCATTTAGAATTTCTTGGAATGACTTTCTTGGAAAAGAAAGAGTACATTAAGAATGTTAGGTCCTAGATGAATTTTTATTTTTCAGGATGAGTGAAGAAGATTTTGAGGTGTTCAGAAATAAGCTGACAGAGAAACTCCCCATGAACAGTCCTGGGCAATTGCGCTGCAGAGTCTGATGACGAGTGAGAGTTGAGTCACTTGTGTTTCAGGCAGCAGCATTGGCCTTTTTCGATGCATGGATCACTAATAGTGATGAAGCAATTATCCATGTGTGTGACATGGTTATACTACTAAATTAAGCTAATTGAGGTGCCTCTTCTCTCCTTTGCTCCTCAGTTCCTGAGTCTTCCAGGTGTGTCCAACAAATCTTCTGATAGAAGCAGATCTTTTTTTTTGCTGCCTCACAGACTGTGACATGCACACAGGCAGTGCCCAGCTGCTGTGGACGGCATGGTTTACATCACAGATAACTCAGATGTGCAACTTAGCTACATTTTTTCCCTGCCACTGATTTATTCACACAAGTATTGAAGAAATTACCCATGGTTTTCAGTGTGGACTTCTTGATCTCATATGTTTTAGATTAAGTAATTTAAATTATCAAAGCAAATTCTGACACTTGTATATGCCATTGCTGAATGGGTAAGTTCTTTGTCAAGTGTGACATCAATTACTACATCACAGGCTATAAAATGGACTTTTGAAAAAAGACAAAAAACCAAAACCTACCAAAAAATGTTCAAATTGACATTTTTGGTTGCTATTCTTTTCAGTCAACATTTTAAATGCAAGATAAAATTTAAATTTAAAATTTAATTCTCTTGGAAAAGTAACAAGTAATTTTTAAAATGGACTCATTCCACTTCAAATCCAGATGAAAACTGACTCGGCCACATGCTCAAGTTTAAAAAGAAATGTGCACTTGTTTTTAGCTGTTAAGAATGTCTTTTTCTTTTTCAAATAGCAGGTTCATAGGGTTAATATGAAAATAAAGCCTTTCCTATCAGCTCATGATGACAATAGAGCAGCATAGGATATTATGATCTGCAAGTGATGTGAATTCATGTATCCTGCATGCTACAATTGGGAACTTCATTTCAGACCTGAGTAAATTGGCATGGCAGGGGCAGCAGGAAGGCAACTCAAGGAAGGAATCCTAAGGACCAGCCCAGTAGGACAGAGTGGCCCCAACCTTTTTTTCTGGCCTCAAGAATGAAATAACAGATGTCAAGATTCTTTGTTATAGTCCTGTTGTGGCCTGCCTATAGATTGGGATATTTGAATTTCATCTCCCTGCCTCCACCAAGAGTTTCTTTGAAAGCCTGGTGACATTGGCTTTGTGTAGGTGAGGTGGATTTCCTCTATAGTTCGTGTAGGCACAGTAGCACTTGAAATGCAAAACACAAACATTTTCTTAACAGCGCTAAATGTCCTCATTATTCGAAGGCATGGAAACAGGCCAGAAACTGTTCAGATTACCAGTGAACCATTCAAGCTAGCTTTACAAAAGTAGGTATTATAGCATGTGAGAAGGTAGAGAGAAAAGTGACAACTCTGTTGACTGTAGGAACAAAAGCAGCGACAGTATAGTTTATAGTGCTTAATCCCTATAATCTGAAAGGTGAGAAAGGATCAAGAGGACTGTATTAACTCAAGTATGTCTGATTTTAAGGTTATAGTTGCTGCTGAGAGATAATCAAGCACATATTTTAGAACAGTGTGTAAAATGGAAAGGAATAATTTCATACCTGACACTGGAATTTCTTATTTCAGAAAAAATTATTTATCAGATGCTGCCTAAACAAAAACTGGTGCAGAAGCAGGCAACATAGGGTTCTCCTGCATCCTTCAAAAGACAATCACTATCATTTTAAATAAAATAACATTAAAACAAAATGAGCTTTGATGGGCTGAAGAGCCTTTTTTCCTTCCAACATTCCTGATGTTCTTCATAATGTGCCTTTTTTAAAACATTACCCCCTCAATTAACTCATAATTGCTGTCCATGCCATATGAATTATGCAGGATTTGATGTAAATTCAGATTCCCTGGCACCGAACAAATCTAAGGGCATTTCAGAACTTGGTGTAATTACAAAAGCAATCCCTTTAGACCGAGAAAGAAAATGAGTATCATCTTTTTTCATCCTGGTTGATTTGTATGGTGCTCCTGTGCTAAGTTCCCCTTGGGCTGCCATGAAAGTGCATGGATTGGATCTGACTGAGACGGAATTCATTTTCCCCACTGCAGCCCTCACAGAGCTGTGCTGCATCGGAGCTAGAAAGGTGTTTCTAACACACAGTGTTTTGGCCCCTGTTGAGCAGGGCTGGCATAGTGTAAGGGCTGACTCTCCAAGATTCACCCCTTACCAATAGGCTAGGGGTGGGCAGGAGCTGGGGAGGAGACAAAGCCTGGAGAGCTGACCCAAAATGACAAAATACAATAAAAGCTAAGAGAAAGAAGAAAGTGAGGCGTGTTTGTTTTTACAACTTTTGTCTTCCAGAGCAACCACTATACATACTGAAACTCTGCTTCCTGGAAAGGAGTTGTACATTGTCTGCTGATGGGAAGCTGAGAGTAAATCTTTTGTTTTCCTTTGCTTCTGCTGAGGAGGGGAGTGATAGAGAGGCTTGGTGTACACCTGGCAGCCAGCCAAGGTCAGCCCACCACCGTGCAATAGCAAGGAAGATCCTACTCTGGTGTAAATGAGCACAGTTTAGGAGAAATTGAGGGATCTAGACCAGTTTACACCAGTGATATCTGTGGCTGCAATTTCTCCTCAAATTTTATCCTTGGTGAGTTTTTTTACTGAAACTCTAACTCAACTAGAGTCTAATGGAAAATATTACTGAAAAAAGAAAGCAAAACAAATCTTGCAATGTACTATGCTCTGAATTATTCAATTGTTGAAAGATTCAACATTTATCCAAAGTAAGAGCAACAGAAGCAGTAAATTGGTGCATTGAAATATATGGCACCTTGTAGAACAGTGGACAAAGGAGTAAGAGAAGAGGCAATGGGAAAAACTGAGGCATAGGAAGTTCCACCAGAATATGAGAAAGAACTTCTTTACTGTGTGAGTGACTGTGCACTGGAACACATTGTATAGAGAGGGTGTGAAGTCAAACTGTCTGGATGAAATCTTGTGCAATATATTCTAGGGTGACCCTGCTTGAGCAGGGAGGTTGGGCCAAATGACCCATGGTAGTCCTGACTTTCTCCTTCCTTCTGTGTGATTCTATGAATATTCATCTAACTTGTCACATCTGCGTTTGTTTCTAGAATCAGGCTTATAAGAGAATAAATAAAATATGCTAGGAGGGAGTCTAGATTCTAAGCGATCTCTAATGCTCTTGGAAAGTAACAGACTCTCAACAAATGTAAAAAATATAATAAGATTTATGTGCATCAAAATTTTTCAGTATACCTAGCACAGAAAAATCTATTTCTGAAATTTTTTTTAGGATGGGAATATATTTGATCAGCAAAAATCCAGATGTTTACTATATTGTCCAGACATAAAAAAACTCAGCTTACTGATAGCCTTGATATCAAGGTGATTGGTGGGAATTTTCACTAAATACAAGATGAGAGAAGGCAAACTAAGTAAGATAAGGTGCTCCAGGTTGACTTCCATGTGCATTTCTTAGCTAATGTGCTATTTTCAGTTCAGAGACAAACAAATTTGACTCTCCAAATCTGCAGATGGGGTGGGGTGTGTTGCCAGGGTTGAGGAGATCCTAATGAAGCAGCAACAAGAAATGCTTGGAGGAGCTGAAAAAGCAGCAATAGAGAGAGAAGACAAAAATCAAGTAGGGGAGACAAGATATCAAGAAGATACTATGACCAGTAGCACAGGTGGATTGCACGCCAAATCAACAGTTCTTAAGGCCTACAGATTTTCAGTCTGAATTTTCTCCAGTCCAAGGGAATTTGGGCTAATGAAAAGCTTTGCATTTAAACAAATTTGACACTGAACTTGACTAAACTCAGCCTTGAGCTTTAATGATTTATTTTTCTTCAATACCAGGAGACATAAAATTGCAAGACAACCCTGAACAGATTTGGGCCAGAAAGCCTCAAATACAGAGATCCCTAAAGAGTCAGGTGAATGAAAGCTTAGTAAGACTCTCTCCAAATATGTTTTTCTCTTAGATTAATTAAATGATTAATTAAACAACACTACCATCAACATATATAAATACAGTTCCTTTTTTTAACTACTCCAATCTGACTGTAGCTCAGATTCAATGATACAATGACATTTTTATCTTCTTAATCCATTTAACAAAGATGTGCTCTCACCAGTACAATTACAAGAAAGAATTTCTGAAATACATCAAGCACACCAATACAACTGATAAGACTGTGGTTTTCAGCAATTTTGCTATTGTGTTTGCTGCCCCTGATCACTCTAGAAAACTTGTGAAGCTGCACAGGTAGGAGGGAAGATGGGCTATAAGCCACGAAGTGCCTGTGTTTAACATCATGCTATTGACCCTGCTGTCAGGGATGTTTATGCAGCCCTTCTGATGGATTGCCTGAGTATATTATGATCTTTATTGCAAGGAATGTATGAAAAACAAAAGTGTGACTATTCCTCCTTTACAGAAGAAAGGTGAGAGTCAAGAAAGATGATGTGATTTTCCTGAGACAACTTAAAAAAAAAATAAAACTATGTGAAATCAAGGATACTTAATTCACCATGGCCAAACTCAGGCTTCTTCCTCTACAACAGGAGATAAGTAAAATTCTGCCTCCAGTTTTAACCTGGTAATCACATTAATTTATCTTAGTGTGTGTGTTGGGGGGGGGGGGAAATAATCCAGCTCCTTTCTCAATATGCTGCAAACACAGAACTTTCTGTCAAAATAAAGAGCTGGACAATCAAACTGAATAGATACTAAGTTCCATACAATATTAAAATAACTGCTACCAGTATTCATGATCTTTAGTATTTCTGGCTTCTGGTGGTATTTCCTGACTGTCTATAACAGGAATCATTAATATTATCCCTGCTTTGCTTCCTCTTTGTCTCCCCCTCCCCCTCCTTTTCTCTCTTTATATGGAGACAAGCTCTGTAGTCTCTACTGAAAACTGAAGTCTAACCATCTAATTGTTAATCAGCCAGTAGAGAGTGGCTGATAAAGCAAAACACCCTGATGGCTTCCATTTGAGAGCGTAAAAAAATTAGGCAAAATTGGTCTTTGGTGTACTCTTACCATAACTTTTATTTCTGGGTACTTATAGCCCTAAATCCACATTCTTACAATCAAATGTCCTTCCTTTTCAACAAGCATTATTACAAATTTGAAGTCAGTTGATGGTTTGCATTGACTTGAAGAGGACAACAGTTAAATGATGTGCCCAAGGTCATATAGAAAGTATGTATGAGGATAAGGAAGATTTTATTAGCTATGTACATTAACATTTTTTTCTCTCTTGCTACCACAGCTCTAAAATTTATTGTCATTTCCCTAGGTAGTGCCCTGTATTGCTAGTCTGAAATCATCGGAAGAAAAATTACTTGTTTTCAGAGGTTTTTTAAGTATCCTAAAAAGATTAGGGAGTCTGACTTTATTTTCTGACACTTGGAAATAAAGTTGCATTGCTACTGAAACAAAATTCAAGAGTAATTATGTTTCTGTCTAAATATTTGTCAGTAAAGCTTTTTATTCCACCTCCCCTTCAAAGTCTGCTACATTCAAAATAGTTAGTCACACCACAGAGCAGAGATTCCTTTCTGAACATTAGCCATCCAATCCAGCTTTTTTTTAGAAGCCACCAAGAAAACGGTGACCCCTTCCACACACATATAATACAGACAGTCACTCATGCATTAACAGCCATAAACCCCCAAAGGTCGTTTCCATGACAACCCCAGGGTCCTTAATGACCCTGACAGTTCAATGATTTTGTTTTGTTTGAGAGTGAAGGAATAATAAGTCTTCTCCCATCACCCCCTACCCCCTCTGCTGCACTGATATGCTGTTCATTATCTGATCCCAGGCTCAGCCCTGGAGACAGAGTGGCAGCCAGCTCTGAAAGACAAGAGCCTCGCTGCAGACAAAGAGCATCGAAGGAGCTGAGCGTGCTCAGCATACTGCAGCAGCACCAGCCTCATTAATTCCATCACTAGCCCAATGAGTTTAAGCAAGTGCCAGGGGTATTACAATAGTTTGTAGCAATATGTTGCATAAGTGAGCCCCAAATCACTGTACAGTTATTTAGAAAGTACATTTTACATACCACTAGCAGGAGTGCTTTTATTAATGATGTGTACCAGAAACACAATAAGACATTGCAGCTAGTCTGCAGCAAGACCTATAATTTTAATGACATGATGAATAAGGCAATTAATGTACTTCAATCTATTTCCCATATGTATCATATTTAACTACAGAGAACTAAAGAGATATCCAAGAGAAAGAAGTGTAATAATGCATCACTAAATGGGTAGGCTACTCCTAATTCTTTGAATGCACGTTTCTTAGTACTGCTCTTCAGCTGAACCTTCTATTCTTTTAATTAGAAATCAGCCACAGGCATAATGCAGACTTCCATTCCCAATATTAAATAGAGTCTTCATTAAATGCTATAGAAACGGGCTTGTTGATCCAATGTCATTCTTTATGAAATTCCACTAAAAGCCACTTCCATTGTTTACATGAAACTATATACATCCATTTGATCCCAGTCCAGCATTACCTCGTCGTGGCTCTTACTAGTGCCATATTAAACCAGCTCTTTGGTGACCTATTTTATGGACGGATGAATCTAAATTGCCTTCGTTTTCCTTCACTTCATAGATTAACTGTGCATTGAACATAAATGGTATAAATTACAGCTTCCGAAAGGTTTCTCCAAGTAGTATCAATGGCCATTGGCCTTACAGCTTTCAGAGCCGCTGCAAGCTGCAACTGTGTGGGGAGACCACAGTTGTGTCTTCCTCTTCCTACTTATACACAGATCTCAAGGCAGTATCCTGGGACTAAAACACTCAGTACAGCTGAAAGGTCCCGGTCTTTATAGGTAGATATGCTACTGTTGGAGTAGTTTTGTACCTGTAACATAAGAGGTGGCCCAACCTTTCTTATGAGAAAAAGAAGTCTTTAATGCGCTTTAGATCCAATTATAACAATTTTGCTGTGTTCAACTTTATTGTATAACATTCAATCCTTTGATCTAGAGAAGTGTTTAACTTCAGATGGCTTTAGGAGAAACATGCTATGGCACAATCCCCTCAGGGTACACACATCCATAGAACACAGGCCCCGTAATGCAGCCATGCAGAAGAACTGTCCCTAACTCTTTAGTTCAATGCCCTGGCATTTATCCAAAAAAAATTTTAGACAAATGAATATTCCCAGAGAAACCATCTCCCTCAGTACTTGAACTCAATGAGCTGCTTGAATTTTTGCTGCTATTTGTATGTTACAGTCAGTCATTATTTGAAGAAAGTTACTCAGTATTTTCTGGGATAAAAAAATTTAACAATTTTTCTTTATTCTGAATAGTAGAATCTAATATGAATCAAACTACTTACAGAGGAAGTAGTCAGAGATAGGACTGGAGCACAGTCCTAGGTACTAGACCCTTATGCTCTTTCCTAGCACTCAATTTCCACTCCCTCAAATATAATGATACGCCTTTTAATCTTGCCTACACTCGGTTTATTCCTCTTCACTGCAACCTAAAGCAAGGTCACTGGAAAGTCAGAGACAACACAGCAAGTCCAAGTCTCATGCAGGAAAGAAGAGAGATTTAAAGAAAAAAGTTAGCATCTTGCTTCTACAGTTACTTGTTCCCAGCAGCATGTCTTGATTGTATACCACAAAGGTAATCCAAACTATCAGTTATAGCCACACTACAGCCTATGTGCTCCCCAAATACATTTCCTCCTGCATGTCATTGATGTTTCTCTCCATGTTGGCAGAGTTTCCCAAGTTCTGCAGAGCCTCCCCACAGAGCGCTATACATGCCTTCCTAAGCAAATCCTTTGCTCTCAGTTTCATTACCATGTTCTGTGTATACCCCACGTTATGCAGAAGTAGTCTTGGTCTGATAGCAATTAAATATGCCCAGAGGCCTGGATTCTCTCTTCGAGCACTCATGCAGCTCTCATTAACGTTAATGTTGGCTATGCACCTTATCACAAGGAGAAGCAGGGAGATCCCTCAAAGTACCTAACCTGGGGAAAATCTGGCTGGGAAGCAAAATGATGTTGTGTGCATACACATAGGATGCAGTTCTCTATTTCAATCTACTTTTCATAAACAGTGGAAAGTCTCCAATCCCACAAGGGAAAGAAATGAAGCACCTAATGTTTCAGGATTCTTATACAGCCTCCAAATGTAACCACACTATGTTTCTGCCCTTATAACAGTATAACACAGTCAGCTATGAAACACAATGTGTAGTCCTGTAGAAATTTGGGGATTTTTTTATTAGTTTTACCACAACCAGAGACACTCAGAGACCCCGAATGAGATTAGGATCCTACTGAAATCTCTCCTCAGAAAATGTGTAATATAAGTGTCTCTTCCCCAGTAAGTTTAGACATAAAATAGGCAAGACAGACAAAAGAAGTGGTTATCTCCATTTCACACACTAGCAACAGAGGCATAAAGATGAAGCTACTTTCCCAAGTTTACAGTAACAGGAAGCAGGAACAGACGGCAAATTTCCTGAAATCTATCCCAAGTCTTTCACTACATCAGCGTCTTTTCCCGAATCTGAAAGCTTCATCTCCCATCTCATTCACTTCAACAGTTCATGAAACAAAAATGCATCCAAAAGGATCTTTTGTGGGATTCCCTCTTTCTTACATTTCCTCTTGTTAAAGGCATGAAGCACATAGTAAAATACAACACTTCAAATTCCTTTTCCAGCAGGGAACAAAAGACTCTCACGGGACCAGGTTTTACTACCTTTAGGAGAGATGCTCCACCTAGAAAGTGAAAGATTGACCCAATATATAGGACATGTCCCCGCAGCTTTTACTTCTGTTTATAGCCCTAATTTGGCAGGGATTTTTAAAATTTTAAAAGTTGTTACTGTATACAGTTATGTACAAAACAAGCATGGTGCAAAAAGAAAAGAAGAAAAATGTGGTATAAATTGAATGACAATATGGGATTCGGGAGCAGATCATCCTGATACCCATCACATAGCACGTACATAGCAACCAGAGTATCAGGCCCAGCCACCACGAGTTCATGAAAGACAGGTCTGTCTTGAGAAACCTGATCTTCTGTGACAAAATAACACATTTTGTGGATGAGGGAAAAGCTGCGGATGTTGTCTATCTTAACTTTAGTAAGGCTTTTGATACCTTCTCCCAAAGCCTTCTCCTGGAGAAACTGGCTGCTTACTCATGGCTTAGACAGGTGCTCTGCTCTCTGGATAAAAAAATGCCTGTGTGGCCAGGCCCAGAGAATGGGGGAATGGAAATACATCCAGCTGGTGGCTGGTCACCAGTCATGTTCCCCAAGGCTCAGTGCTGGTGCCAGCCCTATTTAATATCTTCATCTATGATCTGGATGAGGGGATCGAGTTTGCAGACAACAGTGAATTGGGTGGGAGTGTCAATCTGGCTCTCTACAACTACCTGAAAGGAGGATGTACCGAGTTGGGTGTTGGTCTCCTCTTCCATGTAACAGTGACAGAAAAAGAGAAAACAGTCTCATGTTGTGCTGGGGAGGCTTAGATTGGATATTCTGAAAGGGTTGTCAAGAAGTGGAAGAGGCTGCCCAGGGAAATGGTGGAGTCACCATCCCCAGAGATATTTAAAAGACATGTAGATGTAGCACTTAGAGATACAGTTTAGTGGTGGACTTGGAAGTGTTAGGTTTATGGTTGGACTTGAGGATCTGAAAGGTATTTCCCAACCCTAATGGTTCTATGATTCTCTGAGGCACATCTGAATATTCATGAGGAAAGTCATTCCCATGAGAACATTAGTAATGAGGGGGAAAACTTCAGCAATTCAGTGTCTGCAAACCATGATTCATCCCTTCCAACACCACAGCTGCTAAGTACAATTTTGTTAATTTATTTGGAAAACTTAGAATTTAAAGTTTTCATATATATGCTGACTTGTGAAATAAAACTGCCATGAAGTAAAGATTTTAATGACTAGAGCAAGTCACTTCAACTGAGCTTCTATAAAGTGTGTCCTAAATGTCTGAGGTGATATGAAATGTACTTAGGGTTGCAAAACATTTTAAGACAGCTATACGGACAATGATTCAGTATAAGGATAAGTGTAAGGGAGTGTTAGCTAAGCATAGTTAATTATTTACATTAATGTAGTATCTCTGTTTGCATATATAAAATAAATCTGTGTTGAATGAAAAAGAGAAATTTCTTGAAGTAGTATAATTTAAGAGCCATTTGAAACTCAGAAATATGCATTACCTTTTTTTTTTCCCCAATGGCACTGCTCATAGCTATAATTTCCATCTGAAATGAAAGTGTTAGAATAACAAGCTTTTTCCATTTCACTGTTAAGAGCAGGACAATAACTGCTAAAGTTCAGAAACAGCAGACCTGAAAAAACATTATTTTTATCACCTGCATAGCTAAAATGTAATCTGTGGCAATTTGCCCAGGCCTCCTAAGGTTGAATCAGAAGACACTACTGTTATTCCTCCCAGTACTTGTTGTTCGTGCTAGTCTGGGCACAGTTTGATGTCAAGAAACAGGCTTCTACTGCCAAGAGGACAGATATTTAACACTGGAATAAAATACACTGAACCACAGTAACCTCAAGCTTTGATGCTTTACTTCCTTATATTGGACTTATCATGAAACTTGGACATATACTGTACTTCATTTTACCAGCTAAAGTGGTTCTACATTATTTGCAGAATCATTATTAAGTTATAGATGATTTCTTCAGGTTCTGCAATGAATGACAAGCAAGTATTCTTTCCCCCATGCAATTCACAATTAAATCCTAGTGCTTGTGCACAGTACAAAAAGAAAGTACCAATGGAGGAATAAGGTGCTTAGTAAAAGTAAATCAGAAGGTGGTGTGTGCCACAAATTACAGGAATCCTCTTTACCAAAGCCATCATGGCATTCTGAAGGACAGGTTTTTAAAGGTTCTAGGTGTGATTTTCAAAGGATATAAACATATCCATGCCTGCTTTCTACAAAAATCAATAGCTGAATTGCATAAAAACCCCACCTGAATGCAAAGCGTTCCCAAGATGACACAGGTAAGTCAATAATGTGTTAAAATTTCCAGTTCTGATCTGTGTAAAACATTTTTTTGAGATCTTTACTTTCTTCTGATTCTGAGACAATAAGATGTTGACCTCTCTTAAACCAATTTATAAAAAGCGTAAGACCTTACCTAAGAAGCATGGAAGTTTCTCAGATGTAAGGGATCAGGCTTGGTACAGACATCTTGCCCTAAGCAACCCTTCCTAAGCATCACTACCATTGACTGTACTCTGCACCAGCGACAAGGAATAACATGTTCCAGCCACAGCTTCACTGACACCCACTGACTGACCAGAACAGAGGGATCCAGCTCTGGCTCTGCTTTGTCAAACCAGAGCCAGAAACACTAATAAGGATTTTGCAATTGGTTTCAGTAAGAATAGTTTCTCACTGTGAGAACCCGTGTAAGCTTTTCGGATCAAGCTATCTGTGGCTACCTTGCTGATTCATCCCCAGAGAAGTCATTTAGATTTTCATCTTTCCGCATCTATATTAGGTGAGGAAGACTGTATATTTTATGCATTTATTTTCTTTCCATTTTCTAGCTGATATCTTGTTTGGGCTGCTTCTTTTGAGAGCAATAATGATAACCCTACATATCAATAAATATTAGTTAAGTAATAAAATACCAAGAGGAGAGTTCTAAAAAGCATGAGTTTTAAAAAGTAATTGCTTTCAATTTTTGAGCTTTATGTGACAGAACATTTTGAGAACTTGCGACACAGAAGTAATTTGAACACAACAAACCTTTTCTTCATTTTGCAAGTAGTTGTAAGACAGCATGCATGGCAGCATAACACTGGAAATTAAGAGGCAGATAGCAAGTCAAAGGAGCACTAACAAATCTGACTTAGATGAAGAATCTTCTCTGTTGAAATTTTTTTTTTTAACTTTCTTCTCACTCTGGTGCTCCACAGCGCAGCTAAGCCTTTTTGTGTCTTACTGTGTTTCCTGAACAGGTATGCTAAAATATATCATATTTTAACACACAGAATTCAGGATTTCAATTAATATGATCAGCCTTTTTAGATTTTTTTCTTTAAAATGCATAAAAACATACTTTCTAGTGCAGAAGAGTCTGTGCCTGAATTTTTTCCCATATCTGTTCATCATTTATTTCCATATATGTTCCCATAGGAACATTAATTTCAGTAGAAAACATTTTGGTTAAAGGAGTCTCAGATTAGTCACCTATTCTGCCATACCAGGACTAAATTTACTGTTTCCATTAGCCCATGAACACTGCAGTGTCCTGCTACCAATTGCTATCCTGAGCATGTTTTGTAAGCAATGCCACGCTACACTTGTGGACCAAATGGTGTATGCCAAATGATTATGCAGGCCTTGAGGCACTCTGGATGTATAAACATTTACACTACAACAGATCTTTGGCCAAGTGGCCAAGTAATTGATTACAGGGCTATGAATGTCACTGGATTTTATTTATAAAAATCCCATGACATTGACTCTACTTTGTGCGGAACTAGCAATGGCAGTTTTTAAAAGCAGGATACTCTTAGGTGAATTCAGAAGCACACAGTCTTTGCAGAAAATCGTGTAAAACAAATAGGAGCAGGTCTCACCCTGGCTACCACTTCTTCTGAATACAGAATATCTGACAATTAGGCATATGCATTATGAAGGTTGCCTGTTTTTCTGTAACATAAGTGAACACGAGAAGGTCTTTCCTCTTGGGAATATTATATAAAACCACAACACTTAGCTATGTTATAAAAACAAACAAGCAAACGACAAAATAGTAAAATGCATCAGAAATATTTTAAATGAATATTTTATGAATTTTAGCTTTAAATACAGACATTGAATAGAAAACATCAAATGCTGGACAAGACACAAATTATTAAAAGAAATATTTTTTTCACTTTTATTTACTTTTCCCATCAAATCTTAATTAACAATTTTGAAAGGTAAGGAAAAATTCTGTGGCAAATCAGAAGGAGATATGGTGATAGTCAGCTGTGTAACATTAAAAATAGCACCATTTTTATCTTTAGAGGTGGCACTCTTAGACACACATATGATAATAAAGAGCCATGCAGAAGCATATTGGCCTTCAGTTTTAACATCTGCAAAACACTAAGTCTCCGACCCATAAAATCATATGGACAGTTAACTTTGCACACTGTGTTAAGCCTCTTGACAGAGCATCTCATTCAAAAACGCACATAAGGGCACATTCAAGTGTGCTTCTCTGGAGCTGAATTTGCTGTCCTGATTTCTTCTCAGTTTAAATATTTTTTTCCCTTTCACTTGCTGCTTAACTGGAAGAAAAGAACGTGTAAGTGCACCCTGATCTGATTCAGTGCATCAGACACAAAGGATAAACTCACCTTAAGTGACAGATAGAAAAAAGTAAGCTGTAGGTTAGAGACAATGATTTTAACCATTCCCCTTGTTTGTAAAATGACTATCTGTCTAAAAGCTATGCCTTCACAGAGCTGATGAAGAATGTGCTACATCCACAGCATTTGTCACAAATCTGCTCAGTGTGCTGCTCTCAGAAGTACCAACTCATGCTCTCTAAATATGGTTTACAGACACTGTTCCCCACATGCTATGTGATTATAGGTCCTCTTCCTTCTAATTTACTCAAATCTCTGTATTACTGGCGTAGTTTCCTTTTAAGCATCATCTCTGGCAGAACAATTCTGCAAGCAAGCACGGGGAACTGTGGTCTTTATCACGCCCGCAATGACAACAATGGGAGAGGAAGCTCATTCCAGAGTTCTGAGTTCACATGTGACACCACAGCACTGGCTGTCTCCAAACCCAGATACAGTCATAATAAAAAATGATGCATTGTTCAGAGTAAGTAAACAGTATGCAAACCTGGATTTGTAGAGCTCTTGCTGTATTTGTAAATGGTTTGTAATTGGATAGAGTGAAAAACTGAACAGTTAACAATGCTGTGTCTCAGTTTTGACTGTTCCATTAAACTTCTGAGCAAAACCACCCAAGCAGGATGAAGTTCTGGGTGTAAGATCCAAAGCTGTTTTCTAGAATACCAATACTAAATGTGCTACTGATACTAAAAGTTGCAATCCAAAATGCAACACATGAATTGACCTTCTCTGTGATACAATTAGAAAATAATTAGAAAGATATGTGGTACGTAATATTTACAGTAGAATAGCACCCAGAATTACTCTAAACACTGTTCAAATACTCTGTCACTGTTGGGAGCAATGCCAAACTGCTTACTGGCAAGTCAACAGACCTGAAGAATAAAAAGGTGGTTTGGGGTTTGCTTTGCTTCCTTTAAACTCCTGCCCTGCACAAAGGTTAGTCAGACTACACTGAAGGTCTCAGAACAGATAATACATTTTTCTTTGTGCAAGATCTGTAATTGGAAAGATTTTTGAGCAGCAGGAGGGCAACCATGCAGTTCTGAGAGACAAAGTAGTGCATTTCCTCTGCCACAAACAAGCAACGAATCACTTTCAGTGGTAAGAAGCCAACTGCAGCATCTCTAGAATACACGTGGAACAGACCTGCTGCTGTTAGAAATGAAAAAGACATATTGATCTGCTAGTCTAGCTACCTGCAAACTTAAGACTGTACTCTACAGGATGTCTGCTATTGTTTATTTTCTAGACTGGTTTCAGAAGACTAAATATTGGTGATCCCACCATTTTCCCTTTAGGTTTTATTCCAATTTCCACATAACTCCCTGTCAAGAGGAGGGAAAGAGGGTGAGATTGTTTGTTATCCAGACTATTTTTGTGTCCCTTTGACTGTACCTGGATGTCCCCTTAAAAAATTTATTGGTGTTCACCTGCCTAGAAAAGGTTTCCTTTTCATCTTTTTTTTACTCAGCTTTGATATTACATCAGAAATCAGCAGTCCTCTGAATGCTCATTCTGGTCAAATGACCACCACTGGTCATTTTCTGGTTGCCCTTTGCAGCTTGTTAGATCCCTTTTTTCCAAGCTCCGTGGGCAGCATAATTTTAGCAATGAGCTGTCCAGGACGACAGGCACAGCAAATAAGAGTAATCCAAGAGTGTAAGAACCTAATTAATAAACTAGGAGAAGCATGTAAATGCAGGGTGTCAGAGCTTAAAATGAAAATGGGGACAAACATGTTGGTTTCTTGGAACCTTTGTAATTGTTTCATGTCAAAAACACCCAAGGCTAACCAGCCCTTAGTGGATTGATAAAGGACCAACGTGTCGGGTCTTATTTAGTGGAAGAACCCAATTAATTATTATACAGAATTAGATGCCATTTAGCATTGCTTATATTACTGATGACTCGCTAATTTGGCTGGCTCTGATGTAATTACAATTAATTTACGTCCTTAATCCTAATGCTCTAACCTGGCTTTGATTTAATCAGGCAATGTGGAGGTATCACAATCAAAGCAGCATTGAGGAGCTCACTGCTAAAAAGAGATAATTACACCTTACAAAACATATCCTTCCTACCACTCACATGTCTTGAAATGCTGAATTAAAACAGTGAAAATTCTCAGTCAGACAATCTCCAATGGCAAAGTTCAGAGAAGACCTGAGGACACAGCCCAAAATTCTTCTTTTCCTTCTCAGAATATGCGAGAACAGTGCTAGTTATTTAGCTGCAATCTACAGATCTTCAGATAAGCCCAAAGAAAAGCAAATCTTCATGTCATGCCATCAAGACATGAGCGGCAGCAGACAGTAAAGCTGAACTGCCTGTAACATCTGGAAGAACGTACCAGTGCAAATGAGAACAATAGCAACACAGAGCTCAGCTTCAGCTTGCCTTGATGAAAAGACAAAGCAAAAGAAAGTAGCAATACCTCTCTCCTGGGGATGCTGGTACCTTGCAACCATTATGCACCCATAAATGTCAGCTCCCCTGAGCCTTTAACACTGTCACAGCTTAGAGATAGCTGTGCCCTCTGTCTTATCCCAGAAAGCATGTGATTTCTTTATAGGGAGTCCTAAAGGTAGGAAGAGACAAACAGGTCTTTCTGAGCCATACCTACAGCTGTTACAGGTTTGCTCTTGCTGTTGGTTTGTTCTCTGGTGCCAGGGAGAAAAGCAGTGTTGAAGAATCAGTCTTCAGATACTTTCTAAGAAACTAGATATAAAGCAAGCCTGGACCCACAGAATTTTACTGTGGATTTTCTTACCTTGTTTCCTGATTTCCCATTCGGTTGTAGATCTGTCCCCAGACCCTAACAATACAATGTGGTCTCTGCCTTATTTTCTCATTTTAAACTCTTGTTTTGAATGGGTCTGAGAAATTTAATTTCCTGATTGTTATATGTCTACAGTGCTAAACTATTAATCCATAGGTGATTAAGTTAATTTTATTAATTCTTGAGGAAATATTTTAGCTAAGCATTCATTCTTTAGCATATAACTTAAATGTCCTCCACTATGAAAAGCTTCTTTGCTGTTCCTGAATTGAAAGGCACAGAAAGCCTCTCTCTGTTCCTTGTCTTGGAGGCCAGCCTGACAAAAAAACTTCAGCTGAAAAAAGACCGCCACAGTAGAATGCACACGGGGGCAATGCAAACAGCACATCTTCTTTCAGTCCAGAATAGCACATGTTAATGAGGTTATCATAACACTGAAAGTTAAGATAGTTCACAGGCTGGAATGCAAAAAACTGTTCCGTGTAGGGAATTTAATTTCAGTTACCCTGGTTATGTTGCTTTGCAGCCATCAAACTGCTCTTTTTGCTTATAACCTTGCTGCTGTGTAGTACTGATACAGTTCCAAAACACTGAGCTTACCGTTACTGATGGCCGCCGAAGGAACTGCTGTAACTCTCTGTCTTGTGTTTTGTTAACTAAAAGCAGGACATTTTTATGAGAAAGAACATCAGCTTCCACTTTGCTTCTTGCTGTGATACCTTCTAACTACATGCAGAGTGAAAGATTAGCTTTACAGGACCCATGTCTTCCCGTCTCTCCTTTTATCAGTTCATAGCATACAATCTGTGCCCAGATGTAATGGAAAGAGAGCAGAACTCACCCCTCATTTCCTGTTCCCTTGTCTTGTACATATCATTGTATTCAGACTCCTGCACCCTCAAGTCATCCCAGCTCAGTATAGCACTTAATCATATCAAATATATGCTTAAGTCCTGCTAAAGTCCGTGAGAGTTAAGCACATGTTTGTATGCTTTGTTGTAAAGAAGACTGTCAAAGACCCGCCTGTGTACTCTCATGGACAGATTGGGTCCAAATTGTTGCAAGCGCTTTCATTAGTCAGTCTCTAAGAGAAGCCTGCTTTTATCAAGTCGTCAGATTTTGCACAGAGGAGAAAGAAGAGAGGGTAGCTTTGAGAGGGGAGGAGAGCTGTTCCTTCACTGTGCATGCAAACCTCTCCCCAACAGCTGACAGAACTGCAGATGTGCTGTTTTGAGATGCCTGCTTGCTCTACAGCAGGCATGCTCCAGAGGAGATAATGGCTGCCATCCCACCGAGAGTGCTGTTATATGATCCTCTTTCAGTTATTTGAAATATGGACTTCACTCAGAGGATTCTAGGAATAGCTGCTCCAGCTGTTCTGGAGAGATAGAAAGCTGTCACAGGAGACATTGTTAGACTCTGCTAAAATCAGCGGCTGCACTAAAGATCTCACATAAACTCCTTAATGGTTTGTACCATGCAGTCAGGAGTCAAGGAGAAGTGAAATGTGGTCTGTGACTATAAGGCAGTTTGTATTCCATGCATCAAGGCTATGCTTGGATTTGGCAGACAGAATAGGAAAGACGCTAAACGGATCCTTTTATCAAGTGTCTGAGCAGTTACTTGATCTAAGAGGTTTGTATACCTGCAACCAGCAATGTAAATGTCTGAGACAAATTACAAGGCAGCAGTAGTGTTACAGTGAAGGATGAAAGTGCACACAGAAAGGCAAACAAGCAAAGCATTACAACAGCCACTTAATGGCAAACACATTTATTAACATCAAGTGCGATGTTTGTAGGTTTTCCCTGCCACAACCAGCTGCAGATGCCAGCTACTTAAAAAGATGAAACAGTGAAGTGAATAAAATTGAGGGATTTTTTTGTTGTTTTTTTCAATGTAGCCTGTCTGCATTCTTGGCAGAGGAAGCAGGCTCCTAGCTCTGCCTTCGAAGGAACAAAAGCCATGCTGGCACACAGCGAGCAACTCGATTTCACAAGGCCTCCTGGGAAGGCTGTACGGGAGCATGGCTCTGTGTCTGGCAGCTGCATCCTTGAATAAAAAGAGGAGGAGGAAAAGGGCAGGAAGGAAGGAGCACACAAGGTCTCCATACCACACATGAGAAGCTTTTACACACAATCAGACTCCTTGCCCCAAAGTATTCAATAGAAGAAGTGTTCAAGGTGAACCACTATACTTACTGCACACCACAGCAGCACATTTCACAGGCTACTGTTCTTTTATTAGAAGCATTTCTCAAAGGTTTTATTGCTGCTCATAGATTGTGAGGGTCCAGTTTTTTTAAGCATAGGAAAGATAGTGAAGTAGAAGAACTAAACAAAAATTTGAAAATTCGAGATACTTTATAAAGCAAAATTAGCGTTCTTTCCTTTTACTTTTTGCTTCTAGTCAGGAGAAATATGTAGTCAAAATGCCAATGGGAAACAGTCCTATTGCAGTGGAGTACACCAGTTTATTGCAGTTTAAGGGATTGACTCAAAATAGGTATTTTATCATTCCAGAGGTATGACATGGATGAAAAACAGCTACAAAAATTAATGTATGACTCAGTGGAAATTCAGACAGAGACACAGATATTCATATTAGAACTGGATTATGTCTGAGATGTAGGAGTGTGAGATAAACCCTCCATATCTATGATCCTGCTTCTCATCAAGACCTTAATCTGGGTAAGTAAGTTTCAAAGTCCTAGAAAACTTCTAGACAAACTAGAAAAAGATGGCAAAATTAGTATTACCACAATAATATTGGTGTCTCAGCACATTTCCAGGACTGGTCTTTTCATTTAACTCCAGTGTATTTAGACTCATGCAGAGAATTAAATTAATCATTATGCAGTGGAAATCAGGACAAATTTCCTTAAGGGCATATTGACATTTTATCTCTCTTGTTCATTGTCACCGATGTAAACAGGAGCTGCAAAAGAGCAAGAATCTCTTCTCTTGCCTATTTCACATTCGTAAATCACAGTAGGGCTTAATCTGATACTCCTGTTCTTCCAGCAGGAAAGAATGAGGGAGGGCATGCACTCCCTGAAAGTAAACTTCTGGCAGTGAGGCCAACAAAAAAGAAGTGTTCAGTTCTTTAAGCAAGATGGTAATCCTAATAAAAATAAACATCTAGTTATTTGAAACCACTGTCAGAGAAAGTGCTTATTTTAACTATTAGCTGTACCTGGTGGATCAGATTAATTCTTCTTTCTACTCTGAATAGTTTTTTTTAATCATAAATAATTCTACTGACTGCAGAAGGATTCCTGGCATAAAAAAGATTGTTGTGTTTGTAAATTTTAGACAAGAGAGCCTTTAAGGAAAAAATCCCTAAGCAAATAAACAAAAAACCAAAAACCCCACAACCTAATCCAACTTTTATCATGACTTGTTACGTGTATGCCAAATTCTTGCCAGTTAGGAAGTGTTTTCTGTGTCAAACAGAAGTTGCTCCTATTCAAGTTCAATTTTGCAAATCTTGCTGGGAGTTTATTGTCATTATAGACTTCAAACAAAACTGCGTTGGACTGTCCACAATGGTCACCACATTTCTTTGTTGGCTATCACCTTGCGTTAGTAGTTTAATTATCTTTTCAGCAGAATCAAACAATCCTATCTGGTCATCCACTTTACATCTTAGTAGTGTTTCCTTATTCATCTTTAGCCCAGTTGATCTGCATATTGGGGAACTTGACTCTCTTAACCTCTTTTAATGTTGTTTCTCTGAGTTTGCATAGTATCTTATTGCAGCACCTTACTCCAGCTTCTGGTGGTGCACTCTTTTGTCCCTCTTGGCAAGCCATGCTCAACACACTCTACAGCTCTGCAGCCAGGCTCGTTCTCACGGACAAACCGAACAAACACCTTTTATAACAGACATGGGATCCATAGCAATTGGCATATTTATTTCCAATCAGCTTTTAAAATGGCAACATTCAGCTGTGCTTAACCACATTACTTAATTTTCAGTCTGTTTTGCTATCGATTTCTAATATCCTCTACAGATACAGGACATCACTCAATACTGCATTTTCTTTACTTAACACATTTATCTGCCAGCCAAAAAGGTGGGAAATTTAATAAATATGTTTGTAAATTTAGGATTACAGCTCTCTTATCAATTAGTTGATAAGGCTATTTACTGACAAGATGCAGAATTATACACATGGTATTTTTCAAAAAATCTCTGTAATAAAAATAAACATAAGATACTAGAAAAATTAACTTCGGTTTAATAAAAGAAAAAGCCAAAACCAACCAACATTTTTTTCTTTATGGCAGACCCTATCTCTATGTCCAAATTCCTCTTATTTTCTATCCAGATCAGAGGCTTTCTAGGGTTCATTGTTTTGTGTGAAGAATGTTAATTCTTGATGACTTGAGAACAAAAATAAAGGAAGATACATCTGGAAAATTGAAGAAATGGGAAATATTATATTTCCATTTAATTATTAGTTATGGGACAGAAAGAACTAGGGGTTTCTCCAGTGAGGAAAGAAGAAACCGGAAAGAATACAGAATGCTTTTAGATATTTATCAGTTGAAACCCTGATAAAAGCATTAAAAGAGGTTGCTGGGAAAAGTTTTCTATAGAAAGTTTTCAGCCTCCTCTTCCCTAGGTATGTTTGAAGCGGACCTCACAAGTGGTACACAGGGTGTTCAGCTCCATCAATTCACAACATCTGATATTAAGCAGTTACATGGGAACCTCATTTTACACTGAAATCTGAGCACATTTCTATCTCTCTTTGCAATGAGAGACATCAAGAATGTGGATTGACTATTCAAATTTGAGAGCTCAAATAGCAAAATCAATTTTAATAAAACCCACTTAATGGTAAGTCTTATAAGGATATTCCAAAAAATTTGCACAAATTTTGGTACACAGTATTCTTTATATTTGAAAGCCTGGTTTTCTCAAAATTGAACTGTTTTGTGTAAATTCTAGAAGAATAATTTGCTTACTTATATTGCAACAGTAATCAGTGCTACTTGCTTTAAAATAAAATTATTATTTTCCAAAAAGCAGCTTAGTTCAATGAATTTAAACCATTTTTGAACTCATTACCCACAAGTCATTGAGAACTCAAGGTTTGGTAAAAAAAGCCCCTATATGTTTGGTAAAAAATAAGTACATTCATACTGCAAATATTTAAATTGCCATTTAGCATGTGCATTCTACCTACTCTGACTGTAGTGTTCAGTGCTTGATTTCCATATTCCTACTTTAAACAGGTAGAAAGTCTTAATCTGAACAAAAATAGACACTCCAAATCAGAACAGTCCATTATCAAACTCTACATTTCATCAAAACTAATATAAACATCCTTTGGTTAATAAAAATGTGATATGACATATTAACCTCTTCAGAGAAAGACACGAAATTCACACAAATTTCATAGGAACTGCTTGTTCCCATTACTGAAGAGCTGAGCAAACAAAACCCTTGGCTATAGGGAGGTAAGCTGTAGTTAAATATGTTTAGTTTAGAATTCACTTCTGTGCGAACTTCAGCCAAGTTGCTTCAGTTTAAAGAGAATGACAGCTGTGAATGAAGTTAACAATATTTTCACGAAAGATGAAATTTGAAAGAGCCAGTGTGGAAACCTGCTCTTATGAACAACTCTATTCAATCAGGGGATTGTGTGTGCAGTCAATACAATTCAAATTGCAAATATAAACAATGAATAGCAAGCACTCAAAGGGCCACTGACAGAAAACACGCTGTCAGCAGTTCACTGCCTGAAGTATCCTAACAACAAACATTTGCTGAGTAATTGCAATCAACAAATTTGTTGAAACACATCCAGTTGACAGACAATTTATCAACTGGGAAAAAAAAGACAAACATGTGAGAAATCTTTGTAGTTCTTTCATTAAGATTTGTGGCCAAACATCACAAATTTGGAATTTGGAGAATTACCACTGGCCCTCCTGCCTCTGTTGTGATAACACTACTTCTAATGTTATTTACAACATAGTTACAAGTTACATCCATACAGGTAAATAGCCTGAGTCTTCAGATAAGACTTTGTACTGTTAAATTATCACAGACAACACAGATAAGGGGCTATAGGCCAGCAGCTCTCGGTCTCACCTCACTGCCTGGAAAAGTCATAGTGCATGTCATAGTTTATGCCTGGAAACCATGCTAAGGCACACGTTAAGTAAGGAGGTCATTGATGAAAGTCAGCATGGCTTCACTAAGAGCAAATTCTGCCTCACAAATTTTGTGGCCTTTTATGACTGGGCTAGAGTCGTGGTGGATGATAGAAGAGTGATCGATATGTACCTGGACTTGTACAAGGTATTTGACAGTACACTGCCTGACATCCTTGTTTCTACATTGGAGAGACATGGATTTGATGGATGGACTACTCGAGAGATAAGGAATTGGCTGGATTTTCACACTCAGAGTGAGGAAGCTTGAGTACAACACCAGGCTGAGTGGTGCAGTTGGCACACCTGAGGGATGGGATACCTTCCAGAGGGACCTGGGCTGAAGCAATGGGCCCGTGCAAACCTCATGAAGTTCACTGAGCCTGAGTGCAAGGTCCTGCACCTGGGTTGGAGCAATCCTGAGCACAGGCTAGGCAGTGGGAGAAGCCCTGCTGAGGAGGACTTGGGGTACTGGTGGAGAGGCTGGAGATGAACTGGCTGTTTTCACTTGCAGCCCAGGAAGCCAATCATATCCTGGGCTGCATCAAAAGCTGTGTGGCCGGCGGGGTGAGGGAGGGGATTCCCCCCATCTACTCCACTCTCATGAGATCCCACCTGGAGCACTGCATCAGCTCTGCGGTTCCCAACCTAAGAAGCACACAGACCTGTTGGAGTGAGTCCAGAGGAGGTCACAAAGATGATCAGAGGGTTGAAGCATCTCTCCTATGAAGATAGAGAGAGCTTAGGCTACTCAGATCTGGAAAGAGAAGGCTCCAGGAAGATCTTATAGCACTAAAGGGGGCCTACAGAAAGGTTGAAAAGGAACTTTTGGCAAGATCGTGTAGTGACAGGACAAGAGGGAATGCATTTAAACTGGCAGAGGGCACATTTAGACTAGATATTGGGAAGATCTTCACCATGGAAGTGGTGAGGCACTGGAACAGGTTGCCAAGAGAAGTCGCAGATGCCCCATCACTGGAAGTGTTCAAGGGCAGGTTGGAAAATGTCCCTGCCCATAGCAGGAGGGTCAGAACTATATGACTGTGAAGGCCCCTTGTGACACAAACCATTCCATGATAATTGGTATTGGAGCAGCATTCTAGCTCTTTTGTCATGCCAAAGCTGGTGTTTGTGCTTGCACCTAACTATTTGCAGATGCAGTCTTGGTCATATGCATACACCAACAGGTGACAAGCAGGCTTATTTGATCCATCATTTCCAAAGTATTCCCAGCATTTCAGCCATGCAGAGTAAGCTGTGTGCCATAGGGAAACAATAAAAGGGAATTAAAATCTCTTTCTTACATATTAATGTATAAACTAAGTTCCCATAGACTTAATTCATTGCTGTACCCAGAAGTGGTATTTTCTTACTTCCAAAATGGAGAATATTTGTGTAGAAGAGAATAGGTATGCTTGGGAATAGGAAGTGAGTATAAATAAAACTAAAGGAATCAGAGAAGACTTGGCACAAATAAGCCAATTACATTTGCTCTTGAACTGAAATCTTTAATAATGCATAAAGTAAAACACAGACATGCAGCAGAGCTAATGCTTGAAAATGAGCAGGTCTGTGATGCGGAAACATTTTCCCAAAGTGAGGCTAACATAAAGAATACAGTATCTAAAAAGATCTCTCCAAAACCCACACCAAACCAAATCATGAACTGAAAAAACATAATTTAATAAATTAAAAATATATGAAGAAAAAGGTCTATTCAAATTGCATTTAGAAAAATTTCAACTGAAAAAAAGTTGAAACCTAGTGGAGACCAATATATCATAATAAACCTTCTGTAAAAAAATTATGTTTCTTCACAGACCCCTTTGTCAACTCAAGATCTTTGCAGCCCATTCTCTCTACTGCAATCCAGCTAATTTCATTCAGTCACTAGGTATGCACATGGTTAGTTCAGCTCACAAGCTGGGGACAAGCTGGTTCCTGGGGACAGCTCTACTGTTTCACATTTCCTGCTAAATCTGAGTTAATAAGATGCTGGAATGAAAGCCCTGAGCACTAAAAATCACTCTACAGTTGCAGGAAAGCTGACACGGTGTAAATTCCTTCACACTAATACAGAAATGTATTTGAGTAGAAGACTGCAATTAGACGGCAAAGGGCAGCTGGAACTATCTCAATTCTACCCTAGTGCTCCTCCTAAGATGACAGAGAAGTAGAAAGATTCCATGTGGATTGCATGCAGGCAGGCACGGACATGCGGCAATGACACAGCATCGATTCCTGGTAGCTGCTTTACAGCACAGTGCAAGGAGACCTCCTCACACACTGGTACCCTCCTAAATTCACCAAGGTGTCAATACTTCTGGAGACTGGGACTCATAGAATGCAACACAGGAACTGAATTATGTCACAGTTTCTGGGGAGTCAGTAGACGTGTTTTCCTCTCGTTTTCTATTGTTTAGCTTTTACACTGATGTGAACTGGAAGAAAGATGAGAGAGAAAGTTGATACCCTTTATATGGTAAGAGTTCTGTGACCATCTTCCCTGGCCATTAACAAATGGCTGAACTTATTGGTGATATTTAAAATTTATTACCTAGAATTTCTTGCCTCATAAAATGTTTTAAAACTAAATTTATATTTATAACATATACTATAAAAGAGTATTTTTTAAATACTAGCTAACATGTTTGGGCATAAAATTTAGTTCCATCAAATCCAAAATCCCATCCGAATGCCTGGATTTTTTTCCCCACGTAATGTGTTACATTTGATAAAAATTAACCTTGGATCTGTTGAAATGTTTGATTAATTTCAAGATATTTAACCACGGTTTCAAGTACTTTAAAGTTTTGAAACACTTTAGAAAATTTCTCCAACTCTTTAGAACAAAAATTTGATCTCAACTCACATTTTCTCATTTTTTCCACATGAAACCATATTTGGTTAGAAAATGTGCCAAGCTTTAAGCAGAACATTATATATTTTATTACATCAAGGGGTAATTATTTTGTGACTAGTTTCATATCTGACTTCAGGTCACATATGCAAAAGCTGTCCCTGTTTTACATATTTTACCTTTTGCTTTATTCATGAATAAGGAAGTGGGATATTATAGGACCTGACCTGTTGGTCAAACTTCCAATAGCAATTGCAAGCAATTATGGCAAGGTCAAATGTCATTGTGCACTGAAACCCCGCCCCCCCCATTACTCCATCTACAGACTGGGCAGAAATCACCTTTGTTTTATAATGTAGTCTGAAAGAATTCCCACCTTAATAAAGAAAAAAAACAGTAAAAATATGGAATTCTTCTTTGTACACTAGATTTGAACTATTTGATGAATATTCAAAAAATTATGTTATGCTTCCTAAGTGTATTTTCATTCCCTAATTTTTGTCATGTGAATCATTTTAACCTGATGCTTGCATGCCAAAAATACACGAGAGATTATTATTTTAAAATTTATACCATCCTGCTTATATAATGATATAAACACTCATAAAGTTTTGGCTAATCTGAAAAAATCATTGATGTTGTCTGACACAACACCAATTTCAATCTGCATGTTTTATAAAAATTCAGCCAAAAACTGAGCCACAAAGGTAATTACATATTACCAGCTATGAAGTCATGCACAGATTTTTCAAATTTATTTTAATCTTTAGAGTATAAACCCACAGAAATGTAAAAATCATTAACTATATTTAATTTTTAATAATTGTTTATTAACTAATAATTATCAATTATTTGTTTACATTTGTAATAAAATTAGTTTACTGATTTCCTTGCAAATATAAACAATAAGAAATGTAAAATAGTCTATTGTGGTATAAAAAAATAAATGTCTCTTCAGGGATCCACTAATCCCTCCAGCAAAATTAATTACCCAATAACTACAATTAAATTAAATCAAATACCAGCACCATAAAACTAATCAGCCTACAGAAAATAACTCAAACAGCCAGCTACCTGTACGGTCCATCCCCTAGGATACATCCTGCACACTTTTTCCACAGACTGATGCATGACCAGAGAAAATCCAGGCCATTTGGTACCAGCGGGGCAGTCAGGTACAGAGAGTCAGATCTCTTCACAAGAAATGTCCTTACAACTACTCCCTCTAGCTCTTCCTCATGGCAAAGATGATCCAACTTGGACATCTGTGGGGATTGAATTTATGACTGCAAAGCACTGAAGGATGAAAATTCCTTTTGTAACAGGAATTTCAGTGTCTTAGGGCTTTTAATATCATAAGCAAATCTTCTATCACATGTTTTATAATCATCAGTTTAAAAATGACCTTCATTGGGATCTTGATACCTATTAGTATCTTAAGAAGATCCAAGATCAGAAAGGTCAACATGCTATAATGTCTGCTGCTGGAGTTATTGTCTGGCCAAAAGAAGCACCACCAAAGCCTTGACGTGAGTGGCAGGAACCAAAGTGATGGCGAGGACCATCTCACTATAATCTGATAGATGAACACCTTAAAGTATGGGGCAAGAGTTAGAAAAGCTACTACAGAAAGAACTCATAAGGACAAAAAATAATTCTAAACTATAAAATACATAAAAGTTACAAAAGAGAGGTTTAGAAACAATGGAGGTTTTGAGGGGTAGGGTAAGGAGAATGAAAAGATGTGGCAGGAAGGGAGAGAATATAAAGAGTGGAGACTAAGTGAAATGACACAGAGAATTTAAGAATTGTGCAGGGTATGAAAAGCCAGAAGAAAAGAAATCCACTGTCAAGCCAAGACACGTAGCAGAGATGTAACCATTCTTATCTGTACTTGAGGGCACGAAATAATTCCTTTTTTAATTTTGCCTTTTTAATCCTGTCAATTGGAGCTGTCACTATGGATGTAATAGCAAGTATCCCAATCACAATATCAAAGACTCTTCACTGACACTCCTTGAAATAGCATTAATATCTGCTCAGTGTGGGTACTACATTTAAATGTTCATGTGCAGTGCTGTAGCTCCCCCTTAGTCAGGTATCAAGCTGCTATTTCACGCTCTGCTTGTAAAATTATTAACAGCTGGCCTAACGTTAGATCACTGGAGTATGGTTTGCTAGAACAAGACACTGCTTAATAAGACTATTTCCTACTCTGTCAAGTTATTACTGCCTCTGTATTTCCAAATATCAGAATCGGCCTTTAAGCCCAAAGCAGGATTTAACTTTTCAAGAGCAACAGGCCTGAACCAAGATGTCAGGCTTAAATTTTGAGGGAAGATGAATTTAAAATCCAAGTTCATGGATTCCTCAAATGTTCTCAAAAAAAACCCCCAGGCTCAGTAAAATCCAGGTAGAAATGTCAGGTAAAACAAAAATGTAGAAATCCAGGTAGAAATAGAGTAGGTGAATTTGTGATGATCCCCACAAGACCCAGTATCTTACCATCCTGGTTAATGCTGTTGCATCACCACCCTCAGACCTTTCCTCTTACTCCCAGCTCGGCATACAAAAGGGATGGAGACAGGAAAATTTAAACACTACGAAGTCTCATACAGCAATACAGTAATTACTAAGTTCATAGACAGTTACATAAGAGAAAATGAAATCACATTACATACTGAGGTCAAGCAGGTACATAGAAAAGAGTAATTTTATACCTTAAAGCAGTGCGCTGCTTTAAAATGTTACAAGTTGCCTCTAAAAATACAGATGATTAATACTGAATGACCTATGGACTCATATCTGCTTAGACTATGTAATATCTAATTGTTCCACTGGATAGCAGGCAACTCAGAGTGGATCCATTATATTTTCAGTATATATTAGAAATATAATAAAATAGATAAATTTACTGCTTACATCAAATATTTGTCTAGGTAAGTGATAAAGGGAAAGATAAAATGTCACTCAGAAGCAAATTAAGGAAGTATATAGGAAGAGACAAAATAATATACACTGAATTTATTTGGAAAATAGTATTATACCCTTTTGTCATTATTATTTTTGTCATTGTGGTATCATCAAGAATTTCGTAAAACTTCATTAAAATCTGGTGTGTGCTGATAGTTTTCTGTAGGAGCCTAAATGGATGAAGTGCTTGCAAGCTTCAGCCTGGGTAAGTACTCTCTCCTTGGGAAGTGTAAAGCTGAGTGTATGCTTACATGTCCAGTGGGATTGGAGTGATCCTTTTCATGGTCAAGTACTGTTCTAAAACAAGTCGAAGTCAGCGCAGTGCTTAAACCATTATTTTCTTGAAAATGCACTGAATTAAAAATTTCCTTCATTACTTACCAAGGAACAGGACTCAGGTATCAAGGGACTGATACCTTACATGTTACAGAACCATAAGAAGCACTAATAACAAACCTAAGGAATAAAGCATAAGAGGTGCAACTCTCATGAATCACTGCAATTGGGGAGGTGCACAAGTTAATCTGACAAGAAACATCATCTGACAGTGAATGAATTTGCATTCATTTACTAATTTGTAATGCACATTTCAAGTTGACTGACACAACTCCTAGTCAGGAAACTCAGTCACTAGCTCAATGTAGTAGTATGATAGTATTTGGAAAAAAACTGGGTTAACACCTTGGGAATGCACAGGTGAATCCAGACTTCCCTTAAAAGTAACAGAAACATTAAGAAAAAAAACAAATATAAAATTAAAAATCTAGGGATTTATCTATATAGAAGATTAAAGGCTTTCAGATTCTGAGAGCGTGCTCTGGGGAAAAAAAGCCTCTGAATTATCCCATCTTAATTCTGAGAGACAGTAAAATTTGATATTTACGCACAGACCATGAAAGAGTCATGCTGAAAGTAGGATAGCTGCTTTTCTGAAAACATATTATTTTTGTTTCATTCATATTTAGTAAAGCTTTTCCACTTGGGCTAACATTCTTAATTTTGCAAAAACCACTGTGGAAACTTATGGGGTCAGGATCTGTATGTACTTCACCTCTTCTCCAAAATACTTATTAATACTAAAATGTTGCACAACAAATTCAGAACTGAGAAAGGCATTAGCTCTCTGTTCTATTGCAAAAATTCTGGTTTTCATGCACATCTACCACACACTTTCAGCTATTTCTACCAAAGCAGAGTGTCAAGATGAAAATGTGGGGGTTTTGTGCTGGCTGAGTTCAGGGGTTGCTCAGGAGATGCACTGAAATCTTTCATGTCTCTGCCCCCCTGCCTCCAGCCCACTGCCTCACATTCTGCACTCCTCTCCATTCCCAGACTTTGGCAACTCACCCTGAGCTCATTTCTTGGTTTTGTATGGCGGACAGAAATCATTATCACATAAATATTTAAATTGCCTTAGAGCAATGGAAGTAGTGCTACTTGCAGGTAGGTATGATGCTGGAAGCTGCTGAGTGGGTGCTATCAGGTAGTTTTTATTTCCACCCAGGCCAGGAACGACTTAGGATCTGCTGACCCTAATAAGTTACTTGTTCCCCCACATTTCCCATACTTTCTCAAATTTTCACCAAAAAAAAAAAAAAAATCTTACTAATTGACTGAGTGCAACTTTCCACATTTTGAATTTATATCCAGAGCCAGCTTTTGTACTGTTCAGCCAATTGCAAAACATGTAAAACATGCACCTAAGAGGGGAATTAGTCTTTTAAAGGAGCCAATGTGGTATTGTGAAGGGTGACAATTCGTCATTCCCTGGATGTGAGAGAACACAACCTAGAGAGTTCTGATTTGGGAACATATTACACTGCAATTTCTGCACTGCCAGCAGGTAGTTGTAGCAACTACAGGACAGGTAAGTACATTAACTTCTGGCAGGAGATCTCCACAAACACCAGCCTGCTAGCATTGCCACTGCTTTCTGTGGAACAAAATCACAGTATTTTTAAAAATTTCTGTTTAGAGACAATGAAAATCAGTCCCGTGTTGTTTTCAGCTTTTGCTCTTCTACAGGTTAAAGCATTCACTCTGCTAAAGATGTTTGAACCCACACAAACACAGTTTTATTATTGAGTAAGGAGTGTTAACTGTCAGTGCAGTGTCTACATAACAGTATCCAAAAGGCACGAGTTAGCACCTGGGCCCAGATCCAAGACAGAGACTGAAGCAAAGAGACTCCAGAAATTATATGATTATGGCATCAAAGAAATTTTAAAAATATGCTTCTGATATTTTGTATTTCAATGCTTTGGATGCAAGGTGATAATAAAGTTTTTCAAGACCAAAAATCAAAGGACTTTTCTCCTTCCAGATGAGTTAACCTAGCTGTATGTGTGAGGAAAGGTTTTGCAGACCATGAATCTAAGTGTACAAAACAGACTGAGAATACCAACATTAGCATAGATTTAAACACTAAAAAATGTAATTGACTCAAAGGGATTCACTTGATGTTTAACTTTGTAGCTTCTTGTGAATCTGTTGTGAAACAAAATTCTTTCATGTGTATTTATGACTTATAGCAAGAATTTAATTTGATTATACAGTCCAATATTGTCCTCATCCTCATCTCTCTTTGACAGGAACAAGAAAATTAATTTGCACAAAAATCTGAAATTATAAAATCAGAGATCTCTCTTAGAGGGAGTAGGCAGAATTCTCTGTGAGGCAACAGATTTAAGAATCTGAAGAGAGAAAGCACACAAAACCAAAATATTATTTGTTGGGTTTAAATGCTACTTATCCTTTCCGTAGCCCTGCCACACAAAGTCCTTACTAGATATAATAATCAATGTATTCTCTGTAGAAAATCATTAAAAAGCATTCATAGTCATGGATCAAAGTTTTATAGTAATATTCGGCTCTTAAGGGGCATTGTTTGTAGAAGGCCACATTTCAGTGTAAAACCAGCTTCAGCAAAGTATTTCCAGCTATTCACATCAATTAATTTTTTAGTAGCTCCTGAATGCTTCCTATTTATGCATGAATACCAGGGGTCATATTAGCAGTATTATGATTTTTCAGTATTGGCCAGGATTTTGAAAAGAAAAGTCATTATTTTCTTACATATTTTAAACGGAATTTTTCTGCTGTTGTTGTATTCCCCTGCCAAGCAGCTAACAGGAATACTGCATTTCCTGCTACGGAAAACAGGGTTCACACTGATTAGAAATATGTTTCATGATGTGAGGGAAATATTTTCATACATGTTCATTTCTAACAACTTCAGACACCATTCACATACCGAAGATGACAGGATAAGGAGTACTTGGACAGCAGAACCTAGGCTATTCAAGGATGGAAAGAGCAATTCAAAAATTAGGATATTCAATAAAGGAACACATTTAAACTTTCCAAATGATTTCTCTGGTATCTTTTCAATTTCCTACAATAAAGGATATCCAAAATCCAAAATTTCCCTGTATAAAATTAAACTTTTGGAAGTCCATTGCCTAATTTCTCATTAAGTCAATGAAATTTTCCCAATTTACTAACTTTTTTTTGAGATTTTTTCAAATGGAATTTTCTTCACTTTGAGCCTCCAGGTCATGTCATATTAAAGTGCTTTGTTTCGGTTTTGCCATTATTTTTTAGTTATAAGTATCACAGAGCCAAAAAATATAAGGAGGAAATCTCTATCTGCAGATCTGTCGCAGTTTAATTTTTTTCATAACTGTAAAAATCTCCTCCCATGCTGAATACAACTCTACAAGGCTCAGAATTCCTTTATTCTTTAGGAATAAATTAACAACAATGCAATTCAGCAACATCTCCTTACATTGACTGCATCTACAGAATGTGGTTTCTATGTATTTCCAAAAAGATCCCCAGAGGACTGGCACTTGAAGCTTATGGCTAAAGATTGAACAATGAAACAGGTCAGCTTGTCCTAAGAAATCAGGTCATTCAGCTGCATTTCTTGTTATCATTTTGACAACAGGGGATGGGGGAACAGACACAGTTGTAAGGCAGCTCTTTGGGAGAGCCACTTACAGAACACAGGGCAATAGCAACACTTCTACTGTAAAACCAAAAGTTCATATTTAATACATGGTCCAGTTACTATGGGTGCTGCTGTCCCCTTTTTTTTAATCTATTTATGAGAAAAGCAAAACTTAAAAGTAATTTCAGATTGATGATCCTATATCTTGTTGCTTTTGTTGGGGGTTTTTTGTTTGTTTTTCTGGAGGCAATACACCACTATTCAAATATTCACTATGGAGGACATTTTATTGCTGTGGATGTTTGCAAGAACAAATTGAAAAATCACAAATTAAACAGTCACATATTTTTCATAGAATTTCAGCTTGTGATAAGATGCTCAAAGCTTGAAATGGACGTTTGTTCAGGATCTATACACTTGAAAAAATATATATCCTTATGGTTACAGAATTTCCTTTGCTTAATTATAAACTGCAGATGTCATGTAAGATTTTCTCTGTGTACACCCACAAATAATTCTGACTTTGTCCCTAAACTCACTGAAGCTCTCCTGAGATAGGATAGTTCTGATATATTTTGCCAGTCTCCATCCACAGGTAGCCTAAACTGAAGACAGTGGTTGTTAACACAGCCTCTAACTACACCCCTGCATCAATGGAATCTACCAGTGTGCAGAATGAATTGGAAGGATACTGAAGAGAATTGCAGGGATGTCTGATTGCTGCAATGTTGTCTGTGGATGCCAAGAGAGCAGGCAGCTTGGAAATGAACTTTTGATCTCCTAATAGATAGAAATTGAAGAGCTTTTCAATTTGTTTGACTTTATTTCAGCTGTACTTGGGCGTATCTTAAAAAAAATCACTTTAAATGAAATATCATTACTTGTAGGAACCTCTAATTTAACTTCTGCAGAAAAGGAGCTCATGTCCATACACATAGCTGTATGAACATGTATACACATGAATTTTCCAAAGCTTTTCTAGTATCTCCCCTTTCTCTTGAAATAGTTGTTTAAGCTCATTTTATACTCAGAAAATGGGAAGAGTAACAGCTCATGTAACTGCAAATAAGAAAGAAGGTGATGCCGCAAGAGGCCACCTAAAAACAGAGACTAGACAAGAATAAAGGGAATAAAGGTAGGCATTTATCTGAAAGGCCTTCAAAGGTACCCCCTGGGGAGCCAGAGGCTACTGCCAAGATAGACCCCAAGATGGATGACTGGTCATGAGTTCTTCACACTTTTATAAGTTTGGTTCATTTGCATACCAGGGTTAATTCTCCAATTAAAGCTTCAGTTAATTATGTAGCTTCCCCAAGGTTGCCCCCCGCTTCAGAGGCTTTGCTTTACATTTTGGGCTTAGGACGGTCTGAGTGTCCTTGGAGAGCAGACCTGGAGAGGCTTTGCTATGTCTACCTAGCATGAGAGAGCAGAAGTTAACAGGCTACAAGAAACTCCAGAGTTACATGCTAGGCAGTACAGGATTTGAAAAATACGAAAGTTAAAACCTAAGGCATCCAAGGTAGGTCTGTTTGACATGCTCTTCACTGAAATGCCATCAATATCTGAAAGTGTTTCCAAATCTCTAAACTACCCAATAAAACAGAGCAAAATTATATGATACATCCAACACACCGATTCTGATTCTTGGCTTACACCTACTTGACTGCAAACAAGTCTAAGCGAGAACTGGGAAGTTATGAAAATGCCATCAGGACCTTGTATTGGCCTAGAAACTGCAGATTTTGCTGGAGGAATGAAAACAAGAAATTCAAGAGAGCAGGACCAAGCATGGTTCGAAGATCACCACATACCTGGTACCCAGGTCAAAGCCAGAAAATTCTAGGCAGGACAAGATCAAAACACACGTGCTGTGAATAGCAAGGACTGTACAGTTGTGTGCAGGTGGCCAAGTAGCTAAACCCAGCTGAAGAGTGCTGGGCTGTGCATGGTATATTAGGAGAGGAGTAGTTGAGGCTGTTTGCCTTCTAGTCTCTGGACAGCCAGGCCCCCCTGTATTGCTCTGTGACCAGCAATGTGCAGTACGTTACTGCCACTCTACTCAAAAGCTTCCTGAATAAATAAAACTAAATTAATGATTGGTGCATTAAGCCAGGTGTCTCCTTTAAAGGTCACATTGTTTTGGCCAGAAGGTCTTGGAAGGAAAAGCCACAATTTTATTTGTAGTTTTTCTTTGGTTTTGTTTTTTTTTTCTTTTTTTTTAATGAATGGCCACATTTATCAAATGAAGTCTTTCACTGCAGTTTAAATGAGTAGATTAATATTAATAGAAAGATCCTGTAGAATTTTCCATTGAGATACTGACCTAAATTGTTCACCAGAACAACACAGATGATTATCAGAATGTTTACCTTGCTTTTTCTCTCTTAATTCTGCCAACCAACATTTTGTGCTGGAGCTTAAATACTAGGCTACATTTTTAAAAAAAGCTTGTTCTTGTCTGCTCCCAGATGAACTAGCAATTGAAAAAAACAAGTCAAATTTCAATTTGGAGAGAATCTAAAGTAAGTCTGCCTTAATAGTCAGCCATTGACTAGGGGGCCAGGCCCTAAAGATGCCTATGATCTTTAAGCTGCCACCTAAAAACCTATGATATTATGCTTAGTTACATCTTCAGAAAATATTTTTTCTCTGCTTCCCAAAGATGCAAATCTATTGGAAATACACATTTCATCTACATCTGTAGCACTTTGATACACTACTTCCTTTGATGGTTCTATATTGTTCTATCTCGCATCGACCATCAGGCATTCAACACCCATGTTGTTCATGAGACACCATTTAGAGAGAATAAGAAGCAGTTTACCATTATAACTCAGCTGGCATTCAGCAGTAACAACTGCATTCATTTCAACAAGCTTGTCTTTTAAAAATCTATTCTCCTCCCATTCCCCTGGGGAATTCAATATAACCATAGCTAGGTGCATACAGTATACAAAATACCCTTCAATTTAACTGTGAAATTCTAATCCCAACTCATAATAAAAAAGGTGCAGAAAAAACATCTGTGAAGCTGCAGGACAAAGTCTTCTTAATATCAGAAACACTCTGGTCAGAACATTTGGAAGATGCATTATCTAGATAAGCATTAACAGAAAGGCCTATCAAGGAAATTTCACCCAAATTTTATTAAACCCAGGGGAAACTTTAAAATCACCCCATTATTCTGATGGCTTTGGCGAGCCTGTTTTCTTTGGCTCGAATGTAACATGAAAGAGATCTGGCTTAACCCTAGCACTAAATAATGTGGAGAACTGCCTTAATGTCAGAGCCACAGTGAAAGAAATATTTTCATCTTGGCAGACTTCACAGAATCAGGAGTAGTGTCTTTTGATCAATGTCAGCTTAAATACCAGCTGGTTGGCTACCACTTGAGGACTGAGCTCCACATTAGACATACTTTAACCTCACCCACACTGCCACTTATTTAAAAGCCAGAGATCCCTCATGGAATTTTGGAATTGTGAAGTCTGTGACATCTGGATCACGGAATGTTAAAAAAGATTGTCCTGGGCATGTGGAATAGTTTGCAAGTGGAGAGAAAGAAAACAAAACTCTACAGAAAGATATGTTCACTCAGTATCTGAGAGAGATAATGATCACTGTTCGAGTTGAAAACAATAATATGAAAAATATAAACAGCAAAAGAATTTGAGATGACACTGGTTTTTTTAAAGTGAGGAAAATGTGATGTTCACAACCACAGCTGTAAATTATTCCACCATAATTTTAAAACATCATTTCTACTGAAATATAAATGGGCACAAAAAACCAGCACACCCTTGGCATGTAGAGATTGCTCTAACTGACAAACAGAATAAAACCGCCTCCATTAACACTTTATACTCTCCTCTCATCCATGCTTATTCTTGATCAGCTAGGAAAACTGCCAGACATCTTTCAATGTGTCAAGCTAATTTCTTTACTAAATTGATTACAAGTCAAGCTACACTTACCCAAAAGATACCGTTCAATCTTCTTCTGCATCCCTCTGGAATAATAATTTTTAAACACGTCTTCAGTTCACTATTTCCATTTTAGCCAAGTTGTAAATATTTTCTGTTTCTAGAGTTTTGTTCATCTTCCTCCCTAACTCACTGCCTTTCTTTGGAAACAGCAGTTGCATACTTTAGGACAGCATTTGAAATGTATCAGTAAAATGGTTCCAATTGCTCTTATGCTTGTTCAGCCATCGATGCCAGGAACTGTTGAGACTATTTTGGATGCTTCATGCAAAATACAAGGCTATTGCTATGGACTTGTTTTTCTCAGTTCTTCCTTTTTATGGATCACAGATACTTCATATCTTGAGATGGTTTAAATTTCAGGTTGAAAAATCTCTATAAATTGCTAAAGACAGCACACAACTCTATGGATTAATTGTTGCTGGATATTTGCAATTTTCAGAATACTCATACATCATTGATAACCATCTATGGTTTCAGGGACTATTAGAATATACTTCAAGGAAATTCATACCATAGAGCTTAAAATTTGTTCCTATTGGTTCAAGAGCTTTTCTGCATCGTTTCCTGCTTTTTGTTCATAAAGAATTTAAGATATGAAAACCAGGTTTTTGTCTGCTGTTTCAATTAATTATAACTCAACATTACTCTTTCATTCCCCCTCCACCAATAAATTTCCCAGAAAACTTGTGCAGAGTCTCTGCTGTGTAAGTCAAGTAATGGTTAGAAGGCAAATAACTGTAACTGCAGTAGTAATACAGATGCCTAATTCTGAGCAGCTTTATCCTCAGGTATTAGATTACATCTTAGATATGATACAAAGCTTTGTTATTACTTCATAAATATGCCAGGAATCAGGATAGGGTATTACACAATTTGTTTTAAAGGAAAGAAATTTTAATTAACAAAAAAACCCCTATGAACAACTACACTAAGGGCAGAAGAATGCATGATGTTATCACATAGTCTAAATTTTGGGCCTATCAAAAGTCTCTCTTCTAAGTCATCCTAAATTATTTGGAATTACCTCTCATTGAGCCTCTGATCAAAATTAATTAGATATACTAGATACGAGTGAAACTGCAATAAGGAGAGTTTTGAAACAATGTTCCATGTGTTTAAAAAAGTGTTAACACACTGATGGGCTAAAGCTTCCCTATTGTCCACATTGCCGTAACAAGTCATGGATGAAGGCTGGCAGCCAGGTCCCTCTCTGCTTAAGCAATTTTGCTGACTGAATTAATTGAGACCAAGGATTAAAGATGTGAAAATACCAAGAACGAGTCATTTGCCTTAAGTTGCAGAGAGGAATTCCATACCCAGGAGGAATCATCCCCCAGCTGTCTAGAGACCCATGATTTCCAAGAGTGCTCTCCCTGAAGGTAAGATCAGGATATGCTGGAAAGGCTCTGGAAGAGTAATCTACACTTTGGCAACACTTATCCTGAATATCAGTCTCAAGGGAGACATTGGTATGTTTTACTACATAGCGGGCCTGGGACCCATCCATCATACGCTGTGAAAAATAGAGAGGCAGGACCAAAATTTATAGCGTACCACCCATGCAGACACACAATCCACCCTGGAAAAGCACTTCAGAACCAGAAAAGAATCCAAACCCCTTTGTATTTTCACAAAGGTACTGTGGTAACAGGTTGAAGAGGAAATGGGCACTTTATGGTAGGGGTGAGCAACAATGGTGCCTGTCTAAGGCAATAAGGGCAGGTGTACTCAACAATCCATCCACAATGCTTAAAACATCATCTCAATTACAACAATATTCGGATAAATTATTTTCAGTGAGCACCCCTAGAGCTCTCCAACCTTAGCCCATTACTGTAAGCATAAAATAAAAGTGATTTACTTTTCAACTGAAACAGATTTAGCATCACATTAAAATGTACTAAATCAGTTTGAGTCATAGATGCATTTTTCCCTTAACATCATGGATAGATTGCAGGTTCAAACAGGAAAAAAAAATTTTTAAAAAGGTGAAACACATTAATAACCCATCCTTCACCTCACTGATGAACATGATCTGGTCCAGACCACAATGGTTATTATCAGAAACTTGAAATGCATCTTTGCCTCATATCATATAAATTCCCTTTGAATGTGAACTTACTTTAATCCGAAGAAAGTCAGTTTAGCATAGGCTGATTACCTGATAGTACACTTAGTAGCTGAGTATTTATTTTTTCCTCCTTCATGACTATTTGCGGAAGAAAGAGGAAAAACTAATACCTAGTCAAGTGTAATATTGCATGTAAGTTTTAATTATTTTTTTCCCCTCAAAATTACACCCAGTACACATTAGGCTAGTTGCAGGACTGTGCCAGAGAGGGAGGAGGACCATTCTCCCCAGCCCGGTTTCTTCTCCATCATCTGCTTAGATCTTGGACCTGTAGGCCCAATTGGTAGCGGCAAGTCTACTCTGTTTCCTTCTCTATCAGGAGCACTAAGAATGCTGAAGGGTGGCAAGTTGGATTGCAATGGGAACACACTTGCTCTAATTACTTTTTTATACAAATGAGAAACTAGTTGTGCTGAAATTGTAGAGATTATAAACATTGTGTTCTATATTGTGCCATCAGATTTTAAGCAGATGGCTCAGTTTATTCAGCAGATGTCTGGGCAGCATGATCTATTCCAGTGTTTGGCTACAAATAAACTGACGAGGTTGACCAACCCTAAAGGAATTCATGAAAACTTCTCATGTTCAGAATAGTTCTCAACAGGAATATTTATATACTACTAGTTTTGCCATGTAAATATATATATTTTTTACAGTCTCCATTCATGATCTCATAGCCTTTTAGATATATATTAGCTTTCCTCTTCCAGAACAAAGTGCCATCATCTCTGAAAGTCTTAGCTGCAAAATGTAGGAGAGAAAATTATGCTATGAATTTTTTATGATCATATCCTATTTGGTGTAAAGTTCAAAGGTCTATAAATATTCAAAGATATGTAGGATTCAGTAGAATGGATTTCTTGGTTGCATTCAGATCTGATAAAAAAACATTCGTGACAGGAACTAGAAACAATTTTAGAAATGTGTTGTATTAATTCCCTGCTCATAATGGTAGATAAGAACACAGGACAAGAACTTTCCAAGTCTCTATATCTAAGACTTTTACTTTTGCATTAAACAAAGTTCTCTGTAGGACTGATAGCAGATTAATATTTTCTTTTCATGTCTGAGCTGAGAGCTACAAAAAATTAGGCAGTGCCAGTAACCAGGAGCTAAGCATACAAACAGAAGGGAAACAGAAATTCAGAACCAAGTCAGTGGAGCTCTACTGACAGCAAATTTTCTACCAAATAAAGATCTAGTCAGTCATCTAAAAATTTGTTCCAGTGGCAGAAGTAGTATCTAAAGAAGGAACTATTCATTTCAACAAGGTTAGGATAAATGATGGTTACATTTTTATCATAAAAATAACAACAGTAATTAAAAAACCTTTCCTAGATATTTTAGAACTTCTTTTATGCCAAGAATCTAAAGCTTAAGAATGTATTGTTACTTGATTTTTTTGTGCACACATTTAATTTTACCAACTTCCTTTCATTGTTGTATTTTAGAGTTTGATATAAACACAAACAATTTAGTTCAGCCTCTGATGTAACAATTATGGTTTGTAAATGACTTTGTTTTAGAGCATTTATAATTCATGGTATTGGATGCACCTAGAATATAAATGCAAATATTTTAGAGAATCTGTATTTCAAAATGTTTAAAATTAAACATACTCTTGTCAATGAACTGATGCTTATAGCTGTCATATATTTTGCTTCCAGAGGAATCAGAGCTTGGGGAATAGGAAATGGGAATCCCTATAATATAAAAATCATTACTTGCAATACAACTTTATATGTTATTGCATTTGTGGATCACTCATCCCCAGAGAAACTTGAAAACAGAACTGAGCTAATAGATATAATGACCACACCTATAGATGTAGTACAGGTTTACAAGAATCTCACACAAAACCTAGAAATTTCCCTCCTGAAAATTAATACCAGCTATAATACAATACTTGTGCAAAATTCTCTGCAGGTTGGATAGCACCCAAAACTCCAGATATTTTACTCTAATGAAACCTTACAAAAACCCTGTTTCAGGGCCATGCTAATGCAGGCAGATTGCTTCTGCGTTCATACCTGTATATCTGCAAGATTTGTGCTGTGATTTCATACAGACCTGGGGTTTTGCACTGCATTGCATCGCACAATGAACATACACTAAAGCAATTTTACAGGCAAGACAACCAGGTACCTATGGATTAACAGGCACTTAAGCAATGAGGAACAATTTATATGCAAATTGTTTTTGATCTGAGACTCTTAACTGCAGCTCAGGTGAAACTGAAGTATGTGAATCCCTTTTTGGATCCAGACCTCTGTGTCTTATGCTTTGCAGACTTACCTGCAGTGCACCGCAAAGTGACAACTCAGTGCCATAAAAAGCACAAGAGAAAACTATTTTGCAGTAGAGAAATACTGCAGTGAGCTTGAAAGTGAAACAAATGTAAAAAAAAAAAAAAGAAGAAGAAAAAACAAGTGATAATCATAAGTCTGGGAAAAGAATAACGTTTTGCTAGAAGCTCTTGTAAAGCAAAATGACATGAGTGAACTACAATTTGCCAAAGTAGCTTAAAGCAGCCTTAAAGAAGCAAAAGTCTGTCAGAGAGAGAGCACTTCCCTACAACTTTGATTGCCCAGTTTAAAGCTCTAGAGTTGTCACCAAAAGGAACACAAGTCGTTACAACACAAACAGAGACATTTTTAACTCGAGCTACATAACAGCCTTGCTTTGCCATTACAAGGTGTTTCATTCAGTTGCACAGACTCACTTTTAACTACTGGAGGAGTACTTTTATACAACTTGCTGGTGTAACTTGTGATCAGTCTTTTAGCCATGAGCTACTGTCTCAGCTCTCCATCCTTGCCTCCTTGCTTTAAATTAACTCCTTAATTGCCACTGAACTCAAGTCAAAGCATCTTGGAGTGTACAAATGCTCTGTTCAGAAATGCCTCAACTTATCACTGCAAAATGAGAAAGATGTCAGGTATGCCCTAGGTAACATTCCTGTGCAGTTTTTAAGTTTCAGCACAGAATGCTGTGAGTCTTCTTGCCTGTCATGGCACAGGCTATACCAGGACACAACATATCTAGTCTTCTCTTGAGAAGTACTCACAGGACACCACTATTTTTAAGGCCTGAGCCTGAAGTGAGGTAGCCCCAGTAGGAAAATAAAATAGAATAAAAAATAAACATAGCTAATGATCTTCACATTCACACTTCGAACACTTGCTATTTGAAGACTTTTCTGTGCCAGCTGATCTTTCAATCAGGCTATGAACCCCAGCTTTGCAACCATTCCCACTTCACCAGTATCATACCACAGGCAACAAATTCTCCTTTCATCCCGTGGGAGTTCTCACTTTTAGTGGGATAACATGAGGGCTTGGGTTGCCCTCAAGGTCACTGAGGTTTCTAAAAAGATAGACAGGAATCTAGAGGGATTTACCAGCAGCCTGATGATCAGTGATTTTGGTGCAGGTCAGACTGCTAGATGGTTCTGAAAATCCCAGTTCAAGCCTGTTTCCAGTTGTAGTCACCTAAATCTCTTTAAAATAGGATTGCACAAGAGTCACAATAAGGTCATTTAAGGAGATCAAGTAAGGTTTAAGTGGCATATGGCTATAAAAACAACAAAAGCAGCTGTGAAATTATAACAGCTTTTGGACATGAACTACAATAGCTAGGATGCTTTTAAACTGCCCTTTTAGATAAGCTAGAGATTAATAAAACAACTGCAATAAACACCATCAAAAAGTTCTCTTCTAAGTAGAAATCTGTGACCAGAATTTAAAAAGTCACAACAATGAACTTTTTCTTAAAAAGAACTGATTGCACACTATTTTTCTTTCAGCTAGATGTTGCTAAAGAAATTGTTTGAACTGAATTTTAAAGCATCAAATCACAAGTTGGACAGAGAAACTCTGCTGATGAGGTTGTAATCTGTGTTCAGGAAAAGCAACTCCAGTAATCTAATAGTTCTCATAGTCAGTGAAGCCTTTGGGTTCTACGAATAATGCACAGTGAAATTTGGACAAAACCTGGAGTTTTAGGGTACTCCCCACCACCTCCAGGAGCCAGTCCTCAGCTTTTCCTCTTTAACTGATGACTCCTACTACTATTCAAGAATTCCCTTCCCTACCTTCCCCACCTCAGCAGCCTTTTCTCTCCACATACTCTGGGCTGCTGGGCAAGCAGGGAGAGGGAGTTGCTAGAGCAGAGCTGGCTCTCATGCAGAGGAGTGAGATGGAGGAGTGGGCAGGACAAACCTGAAGGTGTAAGGGACAAGGGAGGCAGGAGTGAGGGCACAGGGATACTCCCCTGCCCAGCAACAGCTGCTACCACACATCTTGGCCTCCCAAGGAAAAATGAGAGCAGAGCTACCTGAGCTGGGTAGTACTTCAAGGCTATTTTCAAAGCAAAGAGAAGGTTAACAGTCTGATATTCTAGGCAAGTGACTACTTTTTCCATTCTTAAAATATCACGAAGAGGCACTTGAGGAAAATGGTACAGGCAATAACCCTCAAATAAATGAAAGTGAAATACGGCATTTTAACAATTAATTACAGTATGGTCAGCAACAACAAATCACACTACTAAATTATTGTAAGAGATAATTCTATGTATGCAATCATATTTTCATTGCCTTCTTATTTACTGAATTTTTTCAGTGAGAACTGTGAGAATTGTAACTGCTACTGAGACTCAGAGCAGGTAAGTGACTGACATGAGATGACAAAGGACTGGTGCAGCTAAGCCAGAAGTGGAAGCCCTGGCATCCCATACCATCACAACAGGAGGTACCTGTTTTGTGCCTCCCATCACAGTGCTCTCACATTGGCCTCTGCTGACTTTGTACCAGGGCCTGAGCAAAACAAACCAACTCGCCAACAAAAGTGATCTGGTCATTCCTTGCTTTCAGAGTTTATAAATAAATATCCTATTTGTTAACCTTCACTGAGCTGAGCTCTGCATTCCACCAAAGGCAGAAACTCAGATCCAAGGAACTCTTCTGTGTCAACTGGCTTCATTTTAGTCAGAACTGCAGTGACCATGTAATGAAGAGTCACATAAAATGAATGCATTTTAAATACCAGCTTTTAAATGCCAGCAGTGCTACAGCTTCAGATGAGATGAAGCACACTAACAACAACAAATCCTTGCATTTCTGAAGGGTTTATACTTCACCTACTATCACATGACTATAGATTTGCATGTGACATAACTATTTTAGAATGCCTTTTTTTTCCCCTAATACTGTAGGTTTGCAGTTTTAAAAGTCAAGGGTTTTGTCCTAACAATTCAGCAATTTTAAATTTCTCAGATTTGCCCTAACAAACACTACAATTTTGAAGCTTTAAACTTTCAGTTGAATAAAAATCAGTCCCGGTTTGGAAATAAAATTTAGGAAAATGTCTTTTACTGTCCCAGGGTTACATAAGTAGCCTTTACAAGAGGTTTCACCTAATCTAGGAGTACACAAATTCCATCCATTTCCTTCGTTTATGTACAAGAAGCTGCTTTCAGCTGCTTCCACTGTCCTTACTGCTACATTTATATACATCTAGCTTTTCCTTTTGTTTGCATAAATCTCCCGATTATATTGCCATGACGTTTAAATTCCCTTCTTGATCAACATGGAAGGTCTCAGATTTTGATGATGCAACAAACTTGGAGGAGAAACCCCCAAAAGTTCAGAAAAATGCCCTTTGTGGTCTTACCAGCTGTATCTAATGAACCGTTCCTCTACTGCTGGTCACTGCTGCTCTGTTCTGCCCACACTGCTGTTATATAGTTACATTGCAAAGTAGAAATTATTTATTTATTTATTTAAGGTCAGACGCTCTTTATTTTTGTAGAGGGTTGAGGTTTTTGCTTAGTTGTTTTTCTGAAACCAGAAACCTTTTAGTTAACTGGTTTGCAGTTTATTCTCAAAAGATGTTGTAGCAGCGCAATTGAAAAGGCAATGAACTCCTGCACTGAAATGAATGTCTGGGGGCAGAGGGAGGTGGGAATGTCTAATCTGGCTTCCTTCCCAGAACTGACATGACACAAACATGTTGTTTTCAGTGAAGGAAAATGCTGAGCCTCTAGGTAAATATTCGTATTTATTTTGGGTAAAAGGGTAATTTCTAGTCACGCTAAGTGTCTACTGAAGTGTGTAATAATTAAAAGAAGACATAAAAAGAAAGAAGAGTGAAACTTTTTTTCCCCAAAATACTGCTCTCACCAGTCATCAGCTTGATTTGAAACAAACTTCAAGGATCACAGCAATAACAGCTCAAGTTTATCAGGTTACAAATCCCAGTTCTTTACGGCACTTGGAAAACTGGAGCATTTTTCAGAAAACTACATCTACAGCAGTTTTAATTTTCAGATAAATATTTAAAACTGAATTTTTAAATGTTTCAACAACCAAAAAATGTGGGTTTAAAAGCTGTTTTGAAATAAACCTCAATTTTATTTCGAGATTTTTTCACCTGTTCCACGTGCATGATATACGTAACTCAAAATACAGCCACAGATGAATAGTAAGAATTATTGTTAAAAAATATACACAGTGTAGCCTCCTGATATGCATCCAGATTTGGATAATCTTACTGAGAGAAGTTACAACTTACTCTTCCTTCTAAAAAACCTGAAAACAAGAACTAGGCAAACAAACACTCAAAGATGCATGTAGCATTTCTCATCAAACTACTCAAAAGAGATGCACGAACAGCTACTGAAATCTGAATGAAAATGCCATCATTTTTGTCAGATAAATAGTTAATAATGATTTGCAATTTTGGTTTTGTAAACATACACACAATTACACTTCCCCACCAACTACTTCTGGTGCAAATGTAGAACAAAACATCAAATACCACAAAGGCCACAGCTCCAAGTGGAGTCTTTAATGATTCAGTAACATCTTAACACAACTATCTGAAGTGCAATATTGTCAAAATACATAAATCCAGGGGTTCCCCCACCTCCTCTATACAGTCTACAGGTACCTTGTAATCCCTTGATTTGAATGAAGCCTCAATTTGATGACACATCCAACTCACTGAAGCTAGAGTGCTCCAATCCATTAAGCTTGTTCTAAAATGCAAGGTAATTATTAACAGTTGTTGGGGTTTTTTGTATAAAAATTCCTTTCATTTAGCTGGTATGTAATAAAAATGTACTATGCCACTTCCATTTATATTTCTTTTACTTCACTTACTGGAATCTATCAGGGTCCATAGAATTCAAAACAGACTTTGTTTTTAAACAGGCTGCTTCTCCCCCACTTGTGCCTGCTATCAATTTCTAACAAAAATAATACTTAAATGAAAAGTTATGAAATAGAAGAATAATTTTAGCTTCCTTTAATGATATTTTTGTACATCTAATACCAAAACTATTGGAATGCTTAAACATCAACAGCTTTTGTCAAAAAACTCTTCATGAAGTTCATATGAAATCGAGCTCTATTGAAACAAAGGATAACAGGGCACCATTTACCTCTAATGATCATTTTCCATACAATCTAACTCACTTATTTTTAGTTCAGTCCCCTTGTTTCTGTGCTCAAGTATTTAGATTTGATATATAAAAGGAAGTATTTTCAAATTATTTAGTTTCAAAAACCAGATTTGTTAAATTCTACCTCTAGGGGTGTTTTCTTTTACATTATCTGGCTGGTAATAATTCCAACACTAGGTTGGAAATTTCTTCCCTTGGAACCTGAAAGTATCACATTTGCTCTACATTTCTTGATTGTAATAGGAATCAGATCAGCAGTGTTGTCTCATCAGTAATTATACAATCAAATATATTTGCCAGAAATGTCCCTTCATCCAATGTCATATCAAACATTAAAATTATAGTTTAAATTCTAGAAATTTGCAACATTTTCCCAGAGTGAATGAACTCTCCTGCTCATATTTTCAAGCCAATTTTTATGAGTCCTTCAATGACAGATGCATACAGAAAAAATAGTATCTTAGAAAGCTGATGCAAAGATCCCCTCTGAGCAGGAATTTCCAAACCCTGCTCATGGAACCACGTCAATCATGGAATCATTAAAGTTGGAAAATACCTCCAAGATCATCGAGTCCAGCCTTTCCGAAAATCTATTTTAGTTGCCAGAGGAATGGCTGGTTGAGCATTTAAGCTCATGAAACGTTGCAGTGCACACAGCCATGTGCTGGTGGATGTGCACACTTGCACGGGTATGAATGTCAGCTGTCACATCTACTCCTGGGGCATTTTCCAGGATCATCTGCCTCTAAAGGTTTCCTGAACCCACCCAGCAGCCTTTCCTTTATTTAGAGCACTTTAAGAGTCTCTGCCTTTTCTGGATCCCAAATTTCAGGACTTCTAGCAAATGATTTGTCTTAGAGATACTTACTTATCTTTCAGATTGGGTCTGGAAGCAGACAAGGGGGCTAAAAACTAGCAGTGGATCACTGGCAGCCAGACATATTATGGATACATAAACCTTCCCATAGAAAACAAAACTAAAATCTATGCACGGCTGGCTTATTGATGGTTTCAGTCAGGATTTCTTATTATTTATCTATCTGTGCATGTGATATTGCTCGTGAAAATTTGGCATCAGTTTTATGCTGGTCTAGCTCCATTACCTTCACTGGAAATAGCTGTGAACTGTGCTGAGAGAAAAAGGAAGTCTTACTGTATCAAAGAGAACTTGTCTGGATCAGAAGTAGTAAAGGTCTTATATTCTAATCTAGACTTATTTTAATATATATCCAAACAACCAATTCTCTTTAAATGGATTTCATCCATTATCTACTTCTGGTAAAATCATAAAGAGAAATAAAAAGGTGGAGATGCCATAACCAGGAGTTCTCAGGCTCAGCTCTGAGTGAGGAAATATAGAAATCCTGAGAGCTAGATAAAGGCAGTCAAGCCAACATGTTCTTATGCCTGTCAGCCAAGTATTTATACATTTTCCACCTAAGGTGATGAATCTATAACCTCAAAGTGTAGCACCATGTAACCATATTGTATTTCCACACAACAAAATCTTTGAACTTAGGCTGAACTCTGCTCAGGAGTTTTCTACTGAGAAAAGAAACTCCATTTGCATCGATCCTCCCAGCAGCTATTCTCTGCAGAGCAACGGGTCGTGCATTCTTGGTAGGCCTAGAGAGATGGCTTTCTTCCCACATGGAATTTACATAAACAGAATAAGCTGTAAATTTACAAGACCAGTTACAAGACAAGATGATTTCTTAACAAACTTGCCTTCAAACCAGTTTTTACAGGTAGCAATGGTTCCAATAATTCCATACCAGCTGTTTATCAGGATATTTTATACTGAAATATAACAAGTTAAAGTGGTTTCCCCTATATATTTACTCTACTATCAGACACAAAATGCTGACAATTTTCTGATGTGAAACCAAACTGGCTCCAGACTTACATCTACGGCAATGACTGAAATTGAAGAAACAAAAGTCACTGGTTTTAACTGTAATTATATTAATAGCAAAACCTTCAATCTATATAAGTACTTTTCATTTGATTTTTATTTGTACATTTTTAATAACTTTTCCAAAAGAAAAGTTGAGTCTTTTTGGGTATAATTTGATGTTTTCCTCTGCTGCATTGAATGGATACATATGTATTTAACTCAGTGGTTTTATATTATGACTTTATGTTTACTTTATTTCTAATGTTTAGCTATATTCTCTTAGAAAATACATAAGAAAATAACTTTTCAAGTTTGGATAAGGATGGCATTTTTTAAGCTTATATGTATCAATAACGTTCGGATAGAAATTGGAATCTGCTTATGATAAACAAGACAAGCAATTTGAGATTTTATTTGTTAAATAAAGTTGTATTAAATATGTCTTGTTCTTTAGAAACTTAAATATTAATAAACTAATTTTCAGTATAAATGCAATTGTAAATGCAATTTAAGTAACATGAGTATTTTTCTGCATTTAGTGATTTAAACATATTACTTCCATTCTCCCAGAACTTTAGGACACAGATTGGAAGATGCAGGGGAATAATTGTTGCATTTTCTATTCTCCCAAATGGATTTTAATTTCTCAATGAATTAATTATAAACTACCTGAAAAAAACCCAGAACATTAAAATATTCACACGCATAGGGAAGGCAGTATCTCTATCAACAGCTGGCTTAATATTTCAACAAACTAATTCCAGAAAAAAGCTTTGGCAGAATATCTAGGCTGCTCTTACTATTTTCAAAGGAAAATTGTTTTAATAGTTTATAGCAAATATAGAATTTGAAGTAATCTGTATAATCTGTACAATGACTTTCTATGTGTATATCACACTACTAAATAGATGTTTAGAAAGTCAATAAGATGAAAGCATATGTCTTTTTTATCTACCCTCAAATGAAAAATATAGCATCTAACTGCTGTACTCTTACATCTTGGAGGGAAATCCAAAAGTGGTTACATGATGAACTGTGACAAACCCATTGGTCAAAAACTAAATCCATGAGGTGCAATAATTAGTATCTTGTATTTACATAGGCAGTCTTTCATCTCAAAGAATCCTGAAGCACTTTAGACTTACATATGAAATACATCTTCACAAAACTTGAGATTCATGCAGCAGCTTAAAGAAATCCTGTAAAAATTCACCACTTACCCGGCATCTTTTTTCACCCACCACATAACTATCAGCTACTTGTTCAACAGTTCTGAAAAGCAAATTCAAAAACTCTCTTCCGCTAGTAGTGCAGGAAATTAAAAGCATCTCACAAATTACTCCAGTCCCTGCTATAACTTAAAAGTCTCTCTGAGACCCCCTGACATACCCTTCTTTGATCTCCCCTTCCCCTGGTAAACCACTTAGCCCTTGGTCCCCAAATTAAAAACATACAGCTTTTTCATCTCCAGTCTCTGCAATGGTAGCTGAGGCATTGATTCTGTGCCTTATGGCATTGTCAGATTTATATTGCTCCTATCACAATGATTTACAAAGTTGTTCAGTGGAAAGATACTTCTCTATCTTTATTTGTATGTGATGACTCTATTGTACTTGTAGATTGAAAAGTTCTGACTGATTGGTGGGGATCCTCATCATTCATCTGCTTACCCTGTATCTGCTTCTTTAAGAAAGTAATGTGAGTCAGAGATTCATGGAGTTTATAATCTATCAGTGAACAAATGGATTATAATATATATTATAATATATACTGTTTGGGCACAGGACTCTATTACCCTGTACATGCACAGTAGATGTCACTGTCCTTTCCTCTGTCCATCAAGTCCAGAAACTCATATCCTGCAGTGGCCAAACACCTCATCACACATCAAACACTTCAGATAATTACACAGTAAGCAAAATTTTCTTTCAGCAACAGCTGAAATCTGCTTACAATTGTCTCACTCGTTCTAATGACAGTGTAGATTTTGGTCAGGATGGTTTTCAACTTGTTACCATCCGAATATAAAATTTAGGATGGTCATGGCTTCACACCAGCCAGCAGTCCAAGCCCCACCACTCACTTCCTCACTGGCAGGACTGGGGAGAGAATCAAAAGGGTAAAAGCTTGTGGGTTGAGATAAAGACAGCTTAATAGGGAAAGCAAAAGCTGCACACACAAGCAAAGCAGAAGGAATTAATTCACTGCTTCCCATGGGCAGGCAGGTGTTCAGCCATCCCCAGGAGAGCAGGGCCCTATCATGTGTAACAGTGACTTGGGAAGACAAACATTGGAACTCCAAATGTTCCCCCCTTCCTCCTTCTTCCCACCACTTTATCTACAGAGCATGATGTCACATGGTCTGGAATACACCTTTGGTCACTTTGGGTCACCTATCCCGGCTGTGTCTCTTCCCAGCCTCCCGTGCACCCCCAGTTTCCTCGCCAGCGTGGCAGTACAACAAAGCAGAAAGGCCTTGGCTCTGGCTCTGTGCAAGCCCTGCTCAGCAACAACAGAAAAATCTCTGTATTATCAACTTTGTGTTCAGCACAAATTCAAAACACATCCCATATCAGCCACTGTGAAGAAAATTAACTCTACCCCAGCCAAAACCAGCACAAGGCTCCACAGTGCCTTGTTCTTCCCTTAGAAAGGAATGGGGGAAGAGCAGCAAGACACTTTTCCTGTTCCACCTGCTAAGCAACAAGCACATTTACAGTCCTCACGCACTTCTTAGTGTATGTGATCCTCTAATTAGTCAGGTATTTCTTCTCTACAATCTGCAAAAAATATGCCTTTGGGAGAAAAAAAAGAAAAAGAGAAAAAAAGATTTCTTTTTTTTCTTTTTAAAATTCCACTAAGATATGTAATAGCATTAGGCCCTTACAAAGTAAATATTCAAGTCTTTGAAAGAATTTTAGCAGAGCTGTGACAAAACCGACCAAACAGAACAACCAATCATTAAGCTTTCTGTAGTTCTGCCTAATATCTGGCATGATCCCACATCTCCCCAAAACCCTCTGGGCTCAGGACCAATGGAACAGTTGCAAATATCTTTTTTGAGTCTCGCAGTGATGAACCAAATGTTATTTTGCTTTTTAGTATTTGACTTTCCATCTCAGGTCAGTGCTCTATCAGTCAGACTCAAGAGAGTAACTGGAAGTGACATAATTTGCAAAATATACCCTGCAGCACAATGAAAATAATGTAGTTAAATAAAAACAAACAGTCTGCTGGGTAATTGGGAGCTGAACTTATTTATTACAAATTGAATGACTACACAGATCTACAAAAATGCAGCTCCTGAACATAACTAGCAAGTAGAAAGGCATCATTGCTATGTGCAGTGTGCTATGCACTAACTTCTCAGGGTAAGCCGGGATCATCAAAAGACTAGCAAAGGAGTTTCAAACATTGTTTCCCACCTTGACCTACCCAGTTGCTGAGAAGACTCCATCAAAAGGGCAGCAGTATCAGTGCTACCTTTTTCCTGGCCTTTAAGGGCTGTTCCAGCAGCTGAAGCTTGCTCAACTGTCAGGAAAACTCTGGTCTGCCCCCGCTCTATGCATGAGAGAGTAAAGAAGTGGTGCTGGGATGGACTGTTCTGGCATTTAATAACTGGAATATGCTCTTATGCTCGGGACATCCTTTACTGGTCTGTTAAACTGACCACAAGGAAATCATTCCACATGTACAGCTCTAGAAACCAGTTCCATATTCCAACTTGATTATAATGTAGATAGTTTTTATATAACAAACTATTGACATTGCTGTTTCTTTATTTTATTACCATAGCAAAGTGGTTTTCATTTATATCTCTTTTTGGAATGAATTTTCACTTTGAAAACTATAACCACTTTCAAACCAGAACAAGTCATTTATAAACACATACAAACACACAGAGAAAGCTCACAAAGTGTGCTCTGTTTCATAGTGAGACAGAGTTAAGTCTTAATGGAATGAAAAGGTAACAGAAAACAAGCCAAAAGAACTAAAAAATTTAGTGACATTCTATTTAATACCAGGGCAGAAGTTGTACTACTAAAGAACTTTTTGTCAAATTATAATAATGGAACAAAAGAAGAAGCTACCAGTCAAATGAAACTACAGGCAAAATTATGATAGTTCTGTGCCATGGAATATTAATATAAAGACCAAGCTATTTACAAAAAGCTAACAACGAACGAATGATACAACAGAGAAGGAATGTAATGCTGAGACATTAAGTGACCATTCAGGAACAGGTTCCTATATCATGCCAAAGTTTTTATTTACAAAGGTTATTTTTCCTCAGAGCAGTTTGACCTGTCTCTCAACAATGTCTCTTTCTCCCCTTGGTATGGTGCTGCTTTCTAATGACTCCTGTTCCAACCACAACATGTTTTTGCATACTTCTTGCATATTTTACCAGTAGAGCTGGATCCTCAGCATTCCATTCACTTGTAACAAAGACATCCCAAAATATCTTGTGTTGGATCTTTCTAAAGAATACTGCAATAGTTGACTTTGGATGAGAGGATTTTTCCTGTCAGTTAAGAGAATCAGTGGGTTCTCCATGCAAGGCTGTATTTGTATTAGCTGTATTTAAATGTAGGTCCTATTTACACCTACTTATTTCAGCCAAGAAAATTTCATACAACTTTATGCAGGTGTTTAAGACACCTGCTATTTTTCACACAAAAGATACAGAAGTAAAAACCTGGGTAGGTAGGCAGAATCCCTAACAAAAATGCAGATTTACTTGTTCTCAACACCAGTGCCCATGCTAGCTCTGATATTTAAGATCCCCTTTGAAGTTAGTTTACCTAGTTCTGATTTAATATGCAAATGACATTGAGATCTGGCCTGAAAACCAGGAATATTCTAGTCCCGTTCAAAGTGCATACCCAGGGAAAAGAATCTATCAGAAAGGGATGAGGAAGAGTTCTGGATTAGGGTACAAAAAAAAATTGTGTGCTTCAGTTGTTAAATGGTTTCTAACAGAAATCTGCTATGGTAATTTCATTATTATGGTTCAAGGGATTTTCTCTAATTTTTTTTCTTGCTACGTAGCTACACTATTAACTCTGAAGACACTTAAGAGTTGAATCTTAGTGTGAATAGGCTGCAATGCAGACTATTGCATGTTACCTTTTTTTTTAACTTGCTAACATAAAAAAAGGGCAAATTAATCATCCATCCTTTCATGGTTTTTGATCAAATTCAGATATGGTATATGCAAGTTGAACTGCATCTTTTGAAAAAAAGTTAGCTTCACTTCCTGCTGGTACTGGGTTTAGAAAGATACCAGCTTGAATTGCTGCACTCAGAATAAACCTCCACATTCAGCAAAAGATGAGGGAAAGAAAACAGAATAGACACCAGATGAAATCCAGTGACAGATATAAACTAGAAGGACTAAACCTTTTGATCAGCAGTTTTGTTTGCTGAAAAAAAGAAAAGAAGTGAGAACCTCTTAAAATCTTTTTTACTGCTTTCCAATGTTTCTCAGACTTATGTGATTCATCTCAGCAAAGGCATACTTTAGAGAATGACAATGTTTAAAGCCAGATGAAAGGCAGCAACACCATACAAACACAATCATGTGAGTCAAAAAATTATTTTGGATTCACCATTTACTTGCCCTGCATATATTTATTTCTGTATGAACCATGTCTGATTTCAATGATGACAAAGGACATGCATTTGAGGCCCACACCAGTATTCATTCCTTGAGGAACTAAACTTGGTTTTGGTGCCAGCAGCTGCCTACTTCAAGAAACTCTTAAAACTTACGTAATCCTGTCATATTTCTTCTTTTCAAAGGGAAAAAACACCCAACATATTCATAAGTTCACCACACTGTGTCAAAAGCACAATAAATCGATCTTATTCTGGGGGGGGGGCCGGGGGGGGGGGGGGGGGGGGGGGGGGGGGGGGGG